>NW_020455204.1:836265-850482 GCF_003342845.1 Nothoprocta perdicaria | reverse complement strand
TGATCAAAAAAAAAAAAAAAAAAAAAAAAAAAAAAAAAAAAAGTGTGTGTGTAGGGGTAAAATTCAGGCATCTTACAGGAATAAAGCTGGGTAGCATGTGACAAGCTCTACCCGGCTTGGCTCATCCCTGTTGGCGGCTGTGGGGCTCAGTCCCGCCGCCTTCCCTCCAGCTCCCCGGTTCCCGCTATGCAGCCCCGCGGGGCGAGCGGGACGTTTCCTCACGCCCTGTTCTTCCCCTCACACTCCCGGATGGAGCGAACAGCCGCCAGGCCCAGCACAGAGCGGGAGGAGCCTCCTGCGAGACCCAGGGCCCTCACAGCCGCCCTCACTTCCTCAGCGGGAGCAGCTCGTCCGTTAAAACCGTTAACGGCCGCGCAGCCCCGCCCGCCTCTCGCGCGTGACGCACGAATGACGTCACCGCGGCGCGGGAGGCTGCAGCGGTGGGGCCCCCCAGGGCGCCCACCCCCCGTGACGAAGGCGCTTCCGCGCGGCGCGAGGCGGGATTGGCTGGAGGTGGGGGGGAAGGGCTGGCGTCCGCGGAAGTGATGTCACTGAGGCCCCGCCCCTCTCCGCGTTCAAACTTGGATGGCGGCAAAGATGGCGGCGCGCGGGAGCGGCTGAGGGGATCTCGGCGCGACCGCGGCCCCGCACGCGCGGTAGCCTTAATGAGACAGTGTCTGCAAACACAACCAGCACCAGGATGGCCCCGTGTTTTTAGCGTCCTCCCCTGGCAGCGCCCCAGCCGTGCTCTTCGCCGAGGCAGCCGTCGCGATGCTGAAGTTCAAGTGCGCGGCCCGCGGCGCGGCCGAGCCCGAGCCCGGGCCCGCGGAGCCGCTCGCGAGCCGCGCCGCGCGCCTCCACCTGCTCTTTCAGGTAAAGAGCGCACCGCTCGTCTCCATTCCGGCTGCACCGGCCTCCGCTCCCTCGGCGTCGCGGGCAGGAGACGACCCCGTGGGTGACATAACTGAGGGCTTTGCACGATGTGGAGCTGCCAAAGTGGCTGCTGTTTCACCCTGGCAGGACCAGCAGCTCCTTGGGGAGCTAACATTGGTGCTGACTGCTGAAAGTATTTGTGCCATGAAAAAAAACATTCCACATGCATCACAAAATTAAGAAGAAAGCCAGTCAAACCAGACTCATTAGATAGGAAGATGCCGTTTCCAGAACGTTGTGGGGTTAACTTTTAACAACAACTTTCAGTGAAGGTTGTTTTATTTAGAAGTACCTGCAACAGTTCTTACAAATTTGTGTAGTTATCTGATTTAACACATGTTTCTGCATTATTTGTCCAATTTCTAAAGTAGTGATTTTTAAAATGGATAATATATAATTTGCTCTATACATATGTTATTGATTTGAGGCTTTTCATTGTTGTCTGAGACTCCATCTGCTGTTGCTTCCCTTTTTCATCCAGGGGAAGCCACTCTTCGTGACTCAACAGCAGATGTCTCCTCTCTCCCGGGAAGGGATCCTTGATTCGTTATTCGTTCTTTTTGAAGAGTGCAGAAACCCTGCTTTGATGAAGATTAAACATGTTGGCAACTTCGTCAAGAAGTGTGAGTTTGTTTACATGAATTTCCAGATGTCATTTTAAAAGAGAATGGTTAGGAACCCGAGTGTTTAAGCAGTGCGTTAGTTGCTTTCATTTGTTAAGAATTTTAACCAAGTGCTTAAGGGATGTGGCTTTGTGGACAGACTGGTCATTGTCCAGGAAACCTTGGTGATATTTCTAAGGGTTTGTGTGGATGCAAAAAAGATCAACTGCAGTGGCTTTTGAAGTGCTGTGACTCTAATGTGCATCTCTCTTAGACTGCACTATGTTTATTGTTGAGCAGGCACTTGCATTAAAATTTCCTTAGAGTGTGGTATCGAGCAAAGTTTCAAGTTCATGAAATAGAAGGATGTCAACAGTGACTGTTGGCTTGAAGTAATATTTGTGATTCCATGTGTCATCCTTGTTTTGCATGTATAACTTGCTGGTAACAACTTTGAAGATATAATTGAATGCCATTTGGTTAATATAACTTATCACATTCTCCAGTTCCATCCAATGATCTCTAGTTATTATTGAACAACAGCAATTTTCTGCAGGGATCTGAAGAATTTTTAGAACACTGTATGGACAGCAACTGATTATCACAGTGCACATTTAGACTGAGTATCTGAAACAAATGTCTCTGGTTATTTGTTAGACAATAGAATAGTGCCTCCCACAGGCAGAGGAGAAATCCCAGCCACTTGAACTTGGAGAACTGGACTGGGTAAAGCCTCTATTTGGAGAATACACTTAGTATTGGCAAAAGGTGGTTGAAAATAAATTAGAAACAAGAGAGACTATCAGCCTGTGATGATATGAATGGGACAGAACTATGGTTGCTATGGGAACTGTCTTAACATTTCCTCCTGCTTTTGTCTGTACCGCGTTTCAGTCTTAACTATACATTAATGCTGTTTTTTTAGTATTTATACCTTTTTTTTATACTTTTTTTTTTTAAGGAAGCCTGTTGTGAAATGATTTTGTATTGCTTGAGACAAACTTTTCTTTTTTTTTACCCTCTTCTCTCTATTCCCCATTGCTTTTCTTGTGTTTGTTCTGAAATACCAGTTGACTAATGGAAAATACGTGTGTTACTTTTATAGATGCAGAGGCTATTGCTGAATTAAGGGAGCTGCAACCCAGTGCGAAGGATTTTGAAGTAAAGAGTGTCATTGGCTGTGGTCACTTTGCGGATGTAAAAGTAGTAAGAGAGAAGCTCACTGGTGATGTGTATGCTATGAAGGTGATGAGCAAAGATTCCTTGCTGGTGCAGGAGCACGTATGTATATTTTTCTGTTATAACAGTAGAACCATAAAAAATGACTTGCTGGGCACAACATTTTTGTCACTAGTTTTAGATTCAAAATGTAATCATGGAAAAATCACCCAATGCTTTAGTAAAGGAATATATTAGAAAATAAAGTAAAATTACTCTTGCTGTGGCACAGGTTGACAAGAAAAGCAAACTATAATTCAAATTTATGTTGTATTTATTACAGTAGGGGCTGTAAGATGCTACCCCATAACAGTGCTAGCATCTGTTTTATTTTGTAAGAAGTTTTATTTCAATAGGGCCACTCCAGATGAGGTCAGCCCAGATTGTACTTCACACTAGCAGATGCTTCACTGGTGTGAAAGGAGAGCTGGCCTTTGCTGCATGCACTGCTCAACTGAAAGCAAACTAGGCAACAGAAGTGGGGAGGGGATATAAAGCCACACAGTAACATTATTTTCTTCTAAATGAATCATAAGGCAATGGCATTTGATGCTTTTTAAGTATGTTTTCTGGAATATGCGCTTTTGGTGCGACCTTACATCTTTCCCAAGCTAGAGAGTTCTAATGTATTCAACCCATTTTAATCAAGAGATAACTGAACATTTCCTTTTCCTGTAGGTGTCATTTTTTGAGGAAGAGCGCAGTATATTATCTCAGAACAGCAGTCCCTGGATTCCACAGTTACATTATGCATTTCAGGACAAGAAAAATCTCTACTTGGTAATTCTGATCTTTTGTTTCTTTTCTGTTAAAGACTTTACTTCTTCAATAGACATTAAGTAGCAATAACTTCAATAACAATTTTAGTTAAAGTAACAATAACTTCAATAACCTTAAATTAAGAACAATTTGATGGCTGAGAAGAGTTCATCTTCTGTACGTTTTCCTGCGTTCCATGGCACTTCTTGATATCTGTCTAGTGTATTACATGGGAGTTGAGTGGAATGTATTTTGTGTATATGAACTACATCTGTTCCTCTGAAATTTTGTGTAGGTTATGGAGTATCAGCCTGGAGGGGACTTACTGTCACTCTTAAATCGATATGAGGACCAACTGGATGAGAGTATGGTGCAGTTCTACCTTGCAGAGCTGGTTTTAGCCATTCATAGTGTCCATCAGATGGGCTATGTGCACCGGTAGGTAAAGATGTCTTTGTATTGAACATAATATTTAATCAGTGTCAGCCTGGAAGCAGCGTTCTGAAATGATGCGATTCTTTTTTTTCTCACAGAAGTTTTATAAAGATCACATAAAGGCATGAAGGTTGCTATTGTGTATAGTTTCAAATTGTATTGACTTTTAAGTATTCAATAAATGCATTCCATTCTAAGACAGGGAGTTGCCAGGAAGTGCTCTAGGTTCCAGACATTGGTATTTCTGGCACTTAAAACATATATGGTGGCTTTCTAATGCAGGGTGGCTGCCTTATTTTGAAAAAAAACCACAGAATTAGCTGAGAAGGAATTTATAAAACTGCATATTACTTTGCCATAAGTCGAATACAATACAGTCAAAGTATCATTATAGCTCAATGGAAAGCCACCTTTTTTTTTCCCCATTTTCTATTAACAACTTCTAACTTTCCATAAAGTGAATTAAACTCCACTACTTTCATGTCAGGTTGCAAGCAGAATAGTTGGAAATAAGACTCCCACAGTAATCCATTGCTAGGGTTTTATGCAACTGAGCAGTGTTGAGTGTGACTGGAAAGGGAGATATTGTTATCTAGACATGACAGCAGCGAAGAGTATAGAAAAATATCGATTACTTTCTGCTTTCTTACAGAGATATCAAACCAGAGAATGTTCTCATTGACCGAACAGGACACATTAAACTGGTAGACTTTGGGTCAGCGGCCAAAATGACAGTAAACAAAATGGTAATAACATGAGTTTAACTCTGTAGCTTCTGTGGACAGTCTAGCTAAAAAGAGAAAACTACGTTTATCTGTTCCTTGACGGTACCTTTTTCTTAATATCTTAATATGAGACATGTAGCAGCAGCAAATCTTTTTCACGATGCTATATTGCAATGCAAAATCATATTTTTAGATCCTTACAGCTGTTCATCTTTCTGTATTTTGCACTAATATCAAAATTTTCTGTAAAGATTTGAGTTTGTACTATTTCTGCAGCCACCTGTGCTTGCAGCACAGTCCTTGAGCAGCTGAAGTATTGTTTTTAAAGAAGGACATGTAATTATGAATTGTTCATAATCAGATTGAAAATTATGTTTTCTGTAACTAAGGTCAAATAGTTTTGAAGACCTGGGGAGCTCTTGATTATAATGAGTCACATTAAAATGTTCTAGGATTTAGGATTCAATATATTGAAAGCTGTAAACAGGGCAACTTTTTTTTTTTATATAAATTACTCTTAAATTTAGGAGTCTGCCTCCATTTTGAAGTGAGAATTTGAAAGAGGATGTGACGTTATACACTGGAGTTTTTGCTTGTTCATGATTTTGGCTTTTATAGAGTTTTGTTAGTTTTTTGACCTTTGTATTTTGTTTTCCCCAATCTTCCCTTTTTAATGATGTACTGCATTTTTTCTTTTCAATCTTTCTTTTCATGTGATCTACCTTTTCAGTGCTCTGGTTTCTGTGTTGGTCTCCCTGCTGTTTTGTTTCACATTTTTACGCTGTGAGTGGCATAAAAAGTACTGCAATTTGGATTCTCCAATTACTTTTGCTAAGCTCTCCAGCAATCTCAATTCTAGTATTTTGCTGATCAAGAACACAAGGTAAAAGGTAGGGATGACACAGAATGGAGTGAGGGCAGGGAACATTTATGCCTCTACCTGACTGGTTCTCGAAACTTCCACTGAGATGTCCTAGTTAATGCTAGTTGAAACAATATTGTTAGTGCTATCCTACTGCTTAAAGCATCAGTGTTCAGTACTACTGTTCTTTCTGTGTGTAGTTTCTAGAGACATTTGACTCTCAGAATTAATTCTTTTTGTGTATAAAGCAGCTTAACAGGTTGGACATGATTTCATAATTTATGACATAATGAAATCTCTTACTTAAAATCTACTTGTGTGGTTAAAAAAAATCCATCTGCCTCATTTAAAAAACAGATTGATTTTTCTTTATTACCAAAGTGATGGTAGTCAAAAAGAATTGTAACTTCAATCTGCATACCTTTGTTTCTAGGTAAATGCCAAGCTGCCTGTTGGCACACCAGACTACATGGCACCAGAGATGCTGACAGGCTTGAATGGGGATGGCAAAGCTTCTTATGGCCCGGAATGTGACTGGTGGTCCTTAGGAGTCATTGCATATGAAATGATCTATGGAAGATCTCCATTCACAGAAGGGACTTCAGCAAAAACCTTCAATAATATCATGAACTTCCAGGTAGAGAGAACTGCTTCTGTGTTTTTTTGGGGAGAAAAAAACATGAAGGCTGTAACTAGGGTCTATGTGCTTATATACTTGAAGAAAAGAAGTTAATGGATGTTCCTTTACTTTGTCATGCTTATATAGAGTACATATGCTTTATGATGTGTTCCGTGTTTTCTTTATAAGTGATCTCGCTTTATTTTTGTAACAGCTGTCTAAAAATAACCATCTGCCATGCATGAATTAAGAAAGATTTATCTATGCATCTTGACTGATTGTATTTGCAATGTCTACAAAATTTAGAAAAGGGATAGAAATGAAGAATTGTACATTGATTGGTAAATTTTCCTAATGGTACGAAGTTTTTTTTTCTGAATAGTAAGACGAAGGCCAGATATAAAGAGTTACAAAACGAGAGTATTAAGTGTTTACATGATTGAAGTGCCACATGAAATTTATTGGAAATAAGTGCAAATCAATACATATGAAGGGAAATGTATCCCAACTTTACCCAGCGGTGGGCTCCAGAACAGGATCTTATTGTTAAATCTTTGAAAATGTTAGCTTATTTCTTGGTAAAATTGCAAAAAGCAAGTAAAATGTGAGGAAGGAAAAGTCATGTCCAGCTGGGAGGAGGAGAATTAACGAATGATTGTCACTTACACCAAACTTAGGTGCCTCAAATGAAAGTAGCCCATAGTGACTGAAGAGCAAGTGAAAAAGGCTATTTCATTCAGCACATAGTTATGCTGGGGACTACTCTGCACAGGATTTTGCAATTCCTGCATGTTTACATGGGTTGCAGCCAGTGACTGCACACATTCACAGAAGAAAAAATCTTGTCTTTGTGCCATAAATAAGTATAAAGGTCTATTAGGAAAAAAATCCACAACACTAATTTCTCTCATTTGTGTGTTAAAAATGTTTACACTTTATGCCTCACAGAAAATAATGCAAATGAAGAACCTTACTCTTTTTTTTTTAAATCTTTTTTTTTATCTCTTTCTAATACAGAGATATTTAAAGTTCCCAGAGGATGTGAAAGTTAGCAGTGAATTTCTTGATTTGATCCAGAGCCTGCTTTGTGGGCAGAAGGAAAGGTTGGGTTATGAAGGACTCTGCTGCCATCCATTTTTTTCTAAAATTGACTGGAATAACATCCGTAATTGTAAGTAGAATAATACTTGGATTGCAGTTCCCAGCATTTCAACTGTCACTTCCACTGAATACTTACTCACTTTTTGATATTTCATTAATATGAAACTTGTGGAGCTTCTATCAAATGCTACCGTTTCTACCCTTGGAGAACCCTTGAATCTTGAGTGAGAAATCTTTCAAATAATTGCAGCATACGCTTCGAACTTCAGCTCACTTTGCCCCTGAATTCTAAGCCACCAGCTTCCTTTTCTGAAATTTCTGCATTGCTTTTGTATCCTATTGTCTCAGATGCAGGAAACGGTGGCAGGCGAGCATATGTTCTGGTTTTTCCTTGGCAATTGCCTGCCCAGGATTCTCACAATTGCACAAGCTAATTGGGAGTGTTTTGCCATTTCATGTTACAGCGCTGATTCTGACTGACAAGTTGGTAGGCAGTTTTGATGTCCTTTAAAATGTTGACACAGTCCTTTGGGACTGTTAAAACAAAAATCTCATTTTTATCTGCACCTGACCGGTGGATTGTATCATTCTCTGTAATATCCAGACCTGCCTATGGTGAAGAGCATGCAGTTTTGACCCTTGACTTGGCTGTTATGTCTTAAACATCATAAACCCCCACCGTAACTAGCACAAAACCCAGCAGTTCTCTTGCTTTGAGTAGCAGATTGAATGCATCACCCAGTGCTTTGCTCTCTGCAGTGCTTCTCCGTTTGCAGGTCTATTCAGGACAGTGTCTCTGTCTGTCTATTCAAACCCCTTGATGGGTATGGCCCAGACCATCTGGGTTCTTTCTTATCTTGACCTGCTACGATAGCAGTGTTTGAAGCAAAGAAAACTTAAGAAAACCAGGAAGCTAAAGAGTGCTGGAAGTGGTCGCAAGATTTTGGATTTAGACTGAGGAGTCTTAACCCCCCAGTTAATATGGTCAGTTCTGGGGAATTTATCTGTGACAGGCCTTTGTTAAAAAAATTCAAAGTCTGCACGTACAGACTTTTCTCCAGATAATAAAGTAAGGAAGTTGTTTCAGGCTGAGAAAAGTTGTGATGATGATTGAAATTGTTATTCCTGCCTTGCGGATATTTTAACTGTCATGTTGGGTGTTCTGGGATAACTGTTTTTAATGCACTGTTTTTGGTTAAGAATGTATCATTAGCATTTTTTTTCAGTGTTATTGTAGTTACAGTTACCTGTGAAACACTTGACTTTGCCTGTAAAGCCCTTTCTAAAGGATAGTTGCCTCTGAAAAACCTCCCAGCTTCATGGGCACAAGTTCCATGTGTCTGTAGTAGCAGTTCTTGAACTACAGAAACAGAATCTAGATCTCATTAAACCTGATAGTGAGTATCTGAATCTTGCTTAATAGATAATTTCCACCTTCCTGGGAATATTGTATTTGAGCAAAATGTACATATTTTGTTCTCTATATTTTTTGACTTCTGCTATTTAATGCCTTCTAATGCTTTTAAAAAAAAAATCTTGCAAAAGATTATATTAATTTACTTGGCAGAATTTTCTGAAAATAATTTTGAATTTATATTTACTATAATGTTAACCTAGAATAAACATTCACGTGCTAGCTGTGTTTCAATTAAGCAATCAGGATTTGAAAGATCAGAACAAAATTATTTGAGTTCTTGAAAATAATCTAAAATCAGAAGTAGAGAATGGGGAGTAACGTACCGTCCGCAAGGTTGCATTCTCTACAATTTGGTGATTTTGTTGTTTGAAAACTATAAATCATACCAGTTTAATTTAGATCCAAAAGTCTGTCTAATGAAAGTCAGCTGAGAGATGTTCAGAAGACTTGTGTCCTAATCTAGGTGAGATATTTATGGGTAGCATAAAGAGTCTTTCATTTTTAGAAACATTTTGTATCTGTAGTCTAGAAGGTCTTGAAAATGGCATGGCATTTTCAGTATTTTTATGAGGAATCTAAATGTATGGGAAGGAAAGAATAAATGTCTCCTGCAAAAGGAAGAATTTAAAAAAGAATTGAAGACTGATTCCAGGCTGCCTTCTGTTATTAAACAAGCAGGAACCCAAATCTCTATGTTCACAATTCCCAGACTCTTTTCCGTATCTTAGATTCCAAAGCTGGCATTTGGTGTGTTAACAGTTAAGTACTACAATGTTTCATTTAGATGATTATCTTCAGAAAAAAATGTATTTCTGTTTTTACTGGAGATTACTAATTAAGATAATGTAGATTTGGAAGATCACTTTTATTAACAGAAATGCCCATCTTTTGGATTGTTGTCTTGAGAGAACAGATAAGATGCTAGGATGGTGTTATACAAATTGGTGGGAACTAGTATAATACCTTTGTTCAGTTGATCTGAGATTAAGCATTTTTAAATGTACCCCTTGGAGCTGTTGTTTTCTATTTTTTCTTCCATAACACTTTGCTAAAAGAGGTCTCTTAAAGCATGAGGAAGAGTAATGTCTAACCTACTTTAAAAGGCTGTGCAGATTCTTCTCTCCAGAAAGTATATATAGATCACCTTGTACATCAAGAAAAGACACATTTTATTCTTTAGAAACATTCTGTATCTCCTCTAAATTCTGTATCTCAGTTTAAGTCATTCACTGTCCCAGGGGAAGTGCAGTGTCTGTTTTCTCAACTTACATGAAAATAATTTGAGAGGATGGAAAGTTGTTATTAAGGCAGTATTCTTTGAGCAAGGCAATATTCCTTGAGCTAGTCATATACAGTACTCCACATTTTTTAAATACTTTATTTTTTCATAAGAACCAACCTATCTAGTCTAATGATAAGCTTAAGTACTGCATTTTTTTTTTAACTTAGCAACCTACAACACCCCCTTTTCCTCTGAAAGTCATTCTATGGAACAGATGGATGAGGGTTACATCCTTCCACAAGTGGGGAGGTATCTAGGCAAGCAATTGGCTTTTTTAAAACATGCAGTTCTCTGCAAGATACTTTAAATGGTAAACAGAACATGTACATTCATTTGTAACATGTTGGAGGCAGAAAGAGGTCCTTATACTAACCCAACTTAGAAGAATAAAAGCATCAGATTTTCTGTTGTTTTCAGTAAAAATTTTGCCTCCCTTTTGGGTGAACCTGGAAAAACTCCTTGCAAACGCTTTGACCAATTTTTTGATGTTGTCAGATGTGATGGAATGGCTTTAACATGTGATTCTCCGAGGCTTATCTTGACCTCTGTTAAAGGCTTCCTCCTTTTAAAGAAGCAACTGAGAATATGCAGATATATAGACACAGTTATGTATTTGCAGTTACTAATCCATGCTATGTTCCAAAGATGCTGTATGACACTCTTGTTTTTAAGCAAGAAATAATAATTTCACTAGAGATAGTTACACCATGGGACCCACAGCTGGGAACCAAATTGCTCCTCTCTGTTAGCTTTTATTAATAGGAATCTTCCATTTACTCAGCATTTCTGGATACTAGGCAAAAAGGGCTCCTTAAGAGTAAAGGAAACTGAAGATGCTACCAAATAATTAATCAGACAAAATGGATCTATTCATCATTTCTAAGGATATCCCTTTTATTCCTGAGTGAGTTTTTCACCAGTGTCTTGAAACTTCAGAAGTTCAGATTCTCGTTTTCGGTCTCTGTTGACAGTCAGAAGTACCTAACAGTTAGAAATGGTATTAGAAATACTTCACGTTAATAATACTGTAACAAAATTTTACTAATAAGCTGCAGAGCTAGAAGACTACATTAATTATGGACCTTTAGGGAATGTAAGTGAAGAAATGTTTGTTTTTTCCTTTTTTTTCAATCTAGTGTTCACTATTGGTCTTTTTATATAATTTTACCAAATAAAATAGCCATATAAAAGTTTGTTCTTTAAACTAGTCTCCCTGCAGGGCCAAAACTCTACCCTGTCTTGCTTTCAGATGCCCCTTTCTTGCATCCACTGCACCTCATTGAGTACCTTTTATCTTCTTACGTGAATGCTGATCTTAGACATATTTCAATTCTATTTTCTTTTGTGCATGTCATTTGACTACAAATTCTTCTCCTTAGTAAGAGGAAGGACTTTCTTTTTAATTTTAGTGTCTTGAAGATGACTCTCGGCAGTAGCTGTCAGAGCTTTTGATCTACTTGCAGGTGGAAAGTAAGACTCTATCTCTCTTTCTAAGCCAGAATTACCTATCAAATTCTAAGGCATATGTAATGGTTGTTATACCATTATAAAAAGAAGGGTGTGTTGGTTTTACTACCTCTTTAAGAAATATTCTGGACTTCTCCATATGGAGTGAGTAGTTTGCTGCTCTACTTTGCCTCATCAACTCTGTATTCAAAGATGATATTTTAGAACAATATAAAACCTCTTTCCTATAAGATGTTCAAAGTTCTTTCAGCAGACTGCTAAACTAAAAATAATTAATTTGTTTATTTATCCTGGCTCTGCTATAAATTAACTGTGACTTTGGGGGTGTATTTGTGTTAAAGACGATATTCCTATGAACTGTATTCTCTTGAATCCATGTTCTTAACCATTAAAAGCATGTGAAAGAGTAGCTGGACATTATCCTAATATTAAGTGAAATTGCTTTAAAATACAGTTCCCGTGAATAATATGTAAGCCAAAATCATGTGTATATAAATGTCAGCTTTATATTGGTTCTAAATATACATTATAAACAGTAAAATGTCAGAACATAGCCAATGTATGCTATTGCCAAAAATGTAAATGCTCTGGAGCTGGTGAGCAAAAACGGCTTAATACAGAACCTTTTTGATCAGTATTTTTTTCCTCCCATTCATCTTATTCTAATGTGCTTGGAATTACTCTACGTGAGCAGCATCTTCTCTGCTTTATGGAATTTCTCCTCTTTTCTCTGCTTGGGAGCAGCGTCCGAATGGCTCCGTGGGGAGCTGCTAACGAAGCATGCATGTGCAGTTTTGACTTGGCAGTTTATACAGGCAGATTTATTTTTGCCTATTAATGCTGGTCTGTTTAAACATACATTTGCCTAGAGAATTAAGAGTTAAAAAACAGGCTGTGAAGGGCTTTGGCAACCTAGAGGGAGCTAGCAAGCTCCAGCAGTGACTCATTCTGCCTGTGTCAGTCAGATAAGCATCAGCATCTGTCACCAATGCGGGCAGGTAGGGTTAAACTCCAGCATGCACAGAGTGAGGAGCAGGGAGCCTGCACTGCAGGGGTTGTAATGGTTGATCCCTGTTCTTCACTTCTCCTCAGCCCTTCAGCTACAGGAGATGTGCCCAGGAGCCATGGTAACGGTTTTCGCATGCTAGACTTCCATCAGCCTGTAACAACGGGCTGTGGTCTAGCTGTTGGCTGAAGAAAGGTCTCCAAAGCCAAAAGAGATTAGTCGGTTTGCAGTAAGTGAGGACCTGAGTGATGAAATTAAAAAAAAAAAAAAAAAAAACTGAGAGTGAAAAAGTGATTTGACAAGGTAGGAATTGCAGAGCAGGCTTTTGCATTCATTCCTTCCAGACACGTCGCTGAGAGAGCAGGTAACGGGGGTGCCACACATCATTGAGAAGAACTTGTCCTTTTCTTGGTTAATTAAATTGAAGCTAAGGTTTGAAAATTAGTTGAAACTAAACAACTGCTTAACAAGTTAAGTGCTACCAATTTAGAAATTATAGGAAGAAATACATTATAATTCTTGCTGTTTATACCTCTCTTCAGAGCTGATTGTATCAGAGCCAGACTGCAGTGCTGTCCCAACAAGAGTTCCAGACCTTCAGCAAGCCCTTTTGGAGAAATAAAATCTTGCTGATCTTTCTTCCCCCTCCTAAAGACCAGTTAGGATTCAGTATCTATAGTTTATTAAAATGTTCCAGAAGGACCAGTCTGTTCTTGATTAGAAGCCCATGCTGAGGACATTCTTGGTGGTCTGCAAAGGCAGATAGTATCTATTAGCAGATCAGTAAAACATCCAGCTACACTCTCCCCTGGTGAGTGTACCCCTTACTTCACTGGAAAGGTTGGAGACATCTCCCCTTTTCTAGATGATTCACAACTGAATTACATTTAAGTGTAGTATAGATAGATACAGATGATTTTTAGCCTGATGCTTTGATTTGATTCAATATATTTGTGTTCTATTAAAGAGATTCACAATCCCAAGCCCCCAGCCTAAAAGCCAGATGAATCAGTGTGGGAAACACTTTGCCTGCAGAGTGGTAGCCATGTTGGTACCTTAAGGGTTAATCTCTTGTTGCTGTAATACGATTTGAGAGCAGCAGCTCGGTCTGCTTGTGTTAGCAAGATTAAAAGCAGGAGCTGCAGTGCCGTTGCAAGCACTGAATGAGTGGGACTGTTGCAGAGTGAACTGTAGCTGAATTTTGTCGTTTCTCCTTGCTATTTTTTTAACCAGCTCCTCCCCCCTTCGTTCCTACTCTCAAGTCTGATGATGACACCTCAAATTTTGATGAACCAGAGAAGAATTCGCGGGTTTTATCCTCTACGCGCCAGTTGAACCCAGCCGGCTTCTCAGGTGAAGATTTGCCATTTGTGGGGTATTCATTCACCAAGACCCTGGGGATCCTCAGATCAGAGTAAGTAGGAATTATTGCTTACCTGAATAAGACCAGTAGGGAAAAATATTAAGATTTGTTACAGTGAGGATGGTGCATGGCGGGGAAAAGCTGTTTTAACTGGCCCGCACTCTGCTTTCGGGTAGCTGCCAGATTCAGGCTTTATCTGTTGCTGCTGTGGCTCATGCTTAGCCTCCTGATCTGTGGCTATTTTTGGGGTGATGGGGAGGCAAGCGAATTGGAGGATTGATTCTGAAGCAGTCATTTTTAAGGTTGTTGTTCAAATACTTTGAATTAGTTGTTGCTGTTAACTAGGCAGCAGTAGGTGGTTACATGTCTGTTATTGCCAGCCTCTGAAAGAAGGGAAATACTAAGGAGTTCAGAGATAAAAAATGTGT
>NW_020455204.1:519910-836186 GCF_003342845.1 Nothoprocta perdicaria | reverse complement strand
AGAGATTGGGCACCACCGTGCTGGGGAGATGCAAGGTTGAATCAGTAATTCATCACAACAGAGCTCTGCTAATCGGGCAATATGTGGTGATGGGTCAGTGAGCCAGCAAAGGAGCTTCCCGGAGCTGACAGGGTACTGATGGTCAAGTTAAATCTTAAGACTGGACATTGCTGTATGATGTGGTAGGAGACTGGAGATTCTGATAAACTATGCAGGGTCTGTGTTTGCTGGGAGAGGTGATGATCTAGAAAAACTGATTTTCATATGGAAGTAAACAGGATTTCAGAGGAGAGGATTTCATGGAGTCGGGAAAAGGAGACTATAGATTGAATGGTATAAGCTATTTGGTGGGAAGTTAGTTCCTGATGCTAGAGCTAATGAAAAAGTATCAGTGCAGCACATTAAGTTGAGAAGTCCTTACCTCAGTATCATGAGACCTGCCAGGAATGCAATGGCTTTAGCTGGGCTAGTGACTCAGTGCACTAAGGTGCTGTGTGTTACCATCAACCGTCTTTCACTGCTGCTTGTTAGTTCCCCGAAGGGACTACGTCGTTAATCTGTCTTAATCAAGTTTCCATTTTTCTGTCATATTTGTCATGGTAGTCGCTCTACAGGAAGCGTGCAACCAAATTGGGGGATGCTGTTGACATCTTTGATCTTGCCCACGCCACGAATCAAGGTTATATGATGATTATGCCAGTAATAAAAAGGGAGCTTCTGCTCATCCCTCCTTAATAGATTTGCTTTTATGACAAGGAAGGGGCCATATGAACCAAAAAGAAGTGTTGCTTTGATGAAATAATCTAATATTGCCAGAAGAATCGGACAAATGGAATGTTATATCTGTAGATACTTACAGTTAAAGTCTATCTTGAATTATAAGTGAAATAACTTGTGTTATCTTTTTTGCTTGGAGAGCTATCACCTGTCTGTCAAAACTGGATGACCATTTCTGTAACAGAAGAGGCTCAACAATGAATCTAGATATTTATGGTAAAGATATATATGAAATGGGGGCCCAGGACTGGAGCTGAAGGTAAAGTCTCAGGGACTGTAGGAACCGTGCTGGGAGGTGAAGTCTGAAGATGCAGCTGTAGCAGATGAACTGGTTTGCTTTCTTAGTGGAGCTGGTATAAAAGGTGCATTTTGAAGTTATAATTGCATTTTGGTAACAGCTGGGTAGGGGGTACAGCAAAAGAAGGCAGAAATTGATGTGTTCTGGAGGATTTATATTCTGCTTCCGATGGCCAGGTCTTCTGGTGGAATATAATGACATCATGTACTTGATTTTTTCTTGCACATCATTTTAATGTGAGAAGATTTTAGTGAATTCTTTTTTTGAACAAATCTTGATAAATGTCATTTTATATTTTAGGAGTATTCTAATACACTGCATTCTAAGAAGACTATTTAAATATGGCAAAGCATTCACAGGGGCTTGAAAAAAGCTTTATTTAATGCAGATTGTTTTCAGTATCACTGCAACATTGAGACATTGAGATCAAAGACAACTTCTTATATATAAAATGTCTATGTATGGTATATATTTTACTGGACAGATTAAGTATAGTTTCTACCCAAGTTGACATAAATAGCAAATTCTAGATGAGTAGATCAGTAAATGAGGGTGGGCTTAAAAAAAAAATCTGTTGTGAACCTTGGCATCCCTTCTTTGCAAAGACTGGAGTCGTCAAGTTTATTGGTGCAGAATTTTCCTGCCCAAAATCTTTCCCCCGAAAGTCGAACCTTTCTGGTTGCTAAGTGATGCAGATCTGTTTTCCAGTGGCTGCAGCATGATAGCTCTGGTGCCTCTGCTGCTGCTCACAGTTAGGCCAGGCAACTGCAGCATGCCATTAACAGGGTCCTTGAAACTTTCAGTGCTTCCATCCTGTGAGGTTTGTCAAGGTTGGAAATTTAGGGCTGTGCTCTTATCCCTGTTTGCTTGAATTTGAATTACTTCAGGGAAAGGGCAGCTCAAAAAAACTGGACAGAATTACAATAAAGTAAGTTCTCTCTTTTTTTTTTTTTTTTCTTTCCCTTTTCATTCTCCTTTTTTCCTAACCTTTTAGGATTGGAAGGATTCACCCAAGTCATTTAGGCCAGTTGACAGAAATTATATAGTAGATGTATAGGAGAGAAAGGTCCATAGGGTGAATGTTTTATACGTTGTCCCACAGTGAGAGTTTTGGGGAGAATCTTAGGCCCTAGAACAAATTTTAAGATCGAGCAAAAGGCATGACAATAATGTGTCGTGGGAAGCAATCAGGAGTCAAGGGCATTGCTTAGGTCATAGGTTTCTGTATCAGCAGAGTGTTTGTTAAATAAATTGCCTGTATGATTCTAGGAGGTGGGATCATGCTGCAGAGAAGGATTAAGTATAATGTATACTCCACGTATAATGGCCTCTCAGTTCTTGACTTGGAGGAGAGACCTTTCTGACCATAAATGTGGCTGCAGATTTGGCCCTGGGTGTAAAAGTGTAACAAGCTAACAGGCAATATAGAGTTTAATTCCATTAAAGGCTGCCCCATCTTGATTCAACCGCTAGCTTTTATCTCCAGTAGTTAAGTAAGCAAAATGCTTCGATGCCAGAAATAGGCAGCAAGTGGTGAAAGAAAATTATTCTTGACCCTTGCAGGTGACTAGCCAGAAGTCCTAAGGCATAGGATAAATGCCAGGAAAAAAAAAAGTGATATAAATTTTTTTACCTGTCTTTCTCCTCGTTTGGATGGGAGAATGGAGCTGAAAGAGCCTGACTTCCTTTGGAACAAAAAAGTAGGTTAATAAAAAATATATGTTAAACCAGAATTGTAGCTGTATTTCTCACAGACAAGGTTGGCAATGGGGCCAATATGTTGCCTCAGTTGCTGATGTGGGATTTTATTATACTCTGGAAGTTAATTGAAAAAATAAATTTAAACCCAATAATTCTTGAATTGTGGTCCCTAAGCCTGTGGTAAGTGATCCAAGTCTTTTGAGGGGGGGAATCATGAGAAGTGGTATTTTTCAGGGTTCTGAAATGAAAATTTGATGTGAATTTGCAATTGCCATTATGAAATCCGGTGTTAAAATGGGGCATTCTTCCAGGGGGGAGAAAAAAAAAAAAACAACTGAAACTACTGGTTTAGTCCAAGGGTTCGTAGGGTTCTTGGAAGTCTTTAACCAAAGATAGCTTAGAGAGGAAACAGAGGACAAGTGCACCAAAAATATGCTTTGCTTCAGCTAGCTCTATTCACAGATTGTTGGTATCACTGTTTGTTTTGGGTTGTTTTTTTTAGGCCTGAGCAAGCATTTACGAGGGGGCGGAAGGTACAGATGACTATCGTGCTAAAAAGAATAGAGCATGAGGGACGGGGGCTGAGATTAGAGGCATGTTGTGAGGGGGCCAGGATTAGGACAGATGGTGTCGACCGCCAGGAGAAGGAAGACGTGCAGGTGAGTTGGGGGGGTTCGAGTGTGGCAGAAAAGGACAGAGAAGGAAGAGGTGAGATGTGCAGGCAACATGAGCTGCGAGTTTTTAAGATGCATTTTCTTTTCCTTCTCAACAAGCCTTCCACAGAGCTAGCACCATTTGCTAGTTCCACTGCATGGAGCTGCTGCTGAAATAGCTGTGAAATCACTAGATAACCAGCTGTAAGTTTAACTTGTTCATTAGTCATGCAGGCAATGCTGCTCTTGAAAATAAATCAGGACTTCTAGTGCTGTCAATACTGGTATAGTGTAGACTTTTTTAGTCATCTTCTGTTGCAATTTTCTTGTTGATGTGTATTGGTTGTCAGTCTCTTTCTTTTTTCTTCTTTTTTTTTCTCCCTCCTTCCACACTTCAGAAATAGCAGAAACTGCCCTGCTGTACAATGAGAGTTGTCCCCTGAGCTTTGCAGGTGTCAGATGGGAGATGTTTGATGTTCGGTGATGCTGACCGAGGATGAAAATACCAGTGCCCCAGCCATGTGGGTATTTTCTACCTTGCCACGGCCCCTTGGAACTTGTGCCACCATGACATGGCTCAGCAGGCTTGCTGGTATCCCATTTCTCTTGATGTCCTCTCTGCCACCCTCTTGATAGCTGGAAGGTTGTTAGGAATGTTCATCAAGTTTTTCTAATATAACTGTACAGAGGAAAGAATTAGTGGAAAAGGATGTTGTGTCTGGTACAAGCTACTGTGGTAGGAAGAAAGTCATGACAGCAGACCATACTTTTTTAAGGTAATCCTACCTGCCTTTGGAATAGGATGAGGAAGAGAGAGCAGAGTTCTTGTTTGCATCCTTCCTTTCAAGAGGACACCAGCCCTGAGGAGCAGCTCCCTCTAGAGCCAGCTGATGCAATTCAAACTTGGCTCTGTTCATGGCTCTAACACTGTGTCCCAGCCCGGTCCTGTCCCATCCCATCCCATCTGCTTGCCTGGGAAACTGGGCAGCTCTTTGCCCGGATCCCGTGCCGCTGCGGTGCCGGGATTGCTTCAGCTGCCTTGGAACTGCAAGATGGTGCCTGCAGTATCGCACTCCCTTTCCTTTAAGAGCAACTAAAACAGATGAGCATCATTAAAAACCAGAAAACAAAATGGGCCTTTTAGGCAGGTGAGACAGGAGACGTAAATAAAAGCAGTTTGATCAGAACCAGCTAGAATTTTCTTTGGTAATTCCTCAAATTCGAACAGAAATAAAAATTATGAATTATGATGAAACTATAGTTCTTTGTAAAAAATTCTTTAGCACTACAAATCACTGCTATAAAGCTCATTTTTAGTACCAAAAGATCCTTAGACTTATCAGTACGTATTTGCAGCTATTTACATATATTTGAATTACATTTTTAACCAGATTTCTTAGCGTCTTTTTGAGTTAATGTGAGCTTTAATTTGTATTTTTAGACTGCTTTTCTCAACTATTCATTTTTAGCCTTGTTTGTACACCCAGCTGTTAGGAGATTTAATATGCAGCTTTCTCACATGGTTGCCTTTTCTCTGTAGGAGTGTAGTCATGCTTTATAAATTGATTTTTAAATATGATAATACGGACGGGATTGATTGGATCGGGACTAGAGGAATGCCTAACAAAAGCATTCTAAGGTTTGTTTGTGATTAAATCTTGATATTATCTGGGTCATTGAAACAGAGCATTCATTTTTCTAGGTTTCTCCATGTTGAGTTTCCAAAAAAAAAAAAAAAAAAAAAAAACAGAATTGGTGGATATTGCAATACTTGTATGTTAACATCAAAGCTATATTTCCAGTGGCTGCCTCAGGTGGTGATCCATAAGATCTGTTTGGGTATATATAGATTGCTGCAGCTGTTTCATAAAAATCCATTTTGTGTGTGTGTGCCCGTGTGTGTGACTATCCTGCATATATATATTTGGGTTAGGAGTAGATTTCTCTCAGAAAATGGTGGTGATAGAATCAAACTTTCCTTGGTGTTAAGAAGCGACTGTGCTGCTGTGTGTGGGTGTGTGGCTATATGCAGCGAGCTGCTCAAAGCTCATTTTTTCTCCATGGGGATAACTGGCTGCATACCAAACTGTGGCCGGGAGAATCAGAAGCATCGTGTGGGCAGACTGCATGATCTTTTATTAGCATCTTCATTGTGCTTATGCATTTTCAACTATCAGTTAACACTGGCTCCATCATTAAATGCTTAAATATCTAGTTGGAATCATTTTATGCAAAGGAGAACGTGATTTTTAAAATTACATTTTGATGCATATGCTTTTTTTCTTTTTTTTTTTTTTTTGATTGTAGATTACATGTTTAAGAATGCAAAATACTAAAAATATGCTCCAAAAACACTTGGGTGGCTTCTAATGCTTTTCTGGAATTAATTTTGACTGACAGAAGTGGTAAGCTTTTTAAATGCAGAGGTCTAATTAGAAAGAAAGCTTAAGAGATGGCAAATATTTTCCTCAGTTCTTTGGCATCCAGCTGCATTGCTAGTGCAGTTAAGTGATTTTTTTTCATGAGGCCCAACTCGTAAGTGCAACTCTGAAGTTCTGCACGGTGACTAATCATATCGATGTTGATGGAGCTCATGGGAACACCTGAGTTGGACTGGGAGACTTTTGCTTCAGTTTTGAATCACAGAAGGTAGCTAAGGAAATGACATTCTTCTTCCTGCAGTAGAGAAAATTACACGTTGGAATTTTTGATGCTTTTGTGTTTTGATTATGGTTTTAAAATATACTTAAAAATAAGGTACTGCAAATAAACAAGTCTGTGAAAACTTGTTGTCTTTCCAAATGGCTTTCCAAAAAAAAAAAAATGTGGGCTGCTTACATATATAAGTCTTTAAAAGGGTAATGAAAAAAATGATATTTATATCCTGTTGTTTATTGTTTTGTACTCTGACGTAGAAATCATTGATGGAAAATATTAATATTGTAAATATAAGAAGTGCTTATGTGTTACTTAATATTGACACTGTGTCATCAGGTTTTATAGTATGTTGGGTCTGACGTGATATCTGTGAGATTGGGGTTGCTACACCTTTCTTTTCTTCTCTTACAAGTGCCCAATGACTTTATGAAGGCTGCGTAAGTGCCAGTTTCTCTGCCTTTTCCTATACTTATGTACTGTCTGATTTTGCTCTTTTAGATCTGTTTTTTCAAGTTTGGACTCTCCAGCCAAGGTCAGCTCCATGGAAAAGAAACTTCTTCTCAAGAGCAAAGAACTCCAAGACGCCCAGGACAAGTGTCACAAGGTATTTATTTACGTGAGTGGCCGTCTGCATTGCACCAGGAACCTACAACCACTGTTTGTCAAGGAATCTGTCAGATGCTGCTGATCATCCAGATTCGTGGTGGGCAAAGTGCTTTTCCTTCAGTGAGGTGGCTTCCTGTCCAGTACAAAGGGAGATGAATTTAGGCCATACTGTTGCTCTAGATACGCTTATCTTAACAAGAAGTGGCTCTGGATTTTAAACAGTCCTTTTCTCAGCATGACACAGACGACCGCTTCTTCCTGCAGGCAGTGCCTCCTCTTCGTCAGTCGCACAATTACAGCAATTCTGTTCTGAGATTCTCTTCTTAATTCATCAGCTTCTACTTATGTAACTGTTGTCACATCACTGGTTATGGTGAACATCTTATAACAGTTGCTGTGCTCGAATAAAGTGAACCCAGTGGAGTCTTAAAAACTCACTGCTTGTTTGAGACTTTTATGAGATTTCAATTACTTTTCTCCATTCTCTGTTTTGGATTTGACTATTTGCTCCTGGGAAGGAGATGGGGGGGAACCATCTTCTGGTACAACATGGATTTGGGATAAGGTTAAAGTGACCCATCTCTGCAAATCAGGTGAAAAATGATTGTGGCTTCTTTGCTAACTGGGGTTCGAAGAATGACTGAATATGAACAAGCAGCTTGAATGAATGGGGTGACTTAGACTTACTACTTGTCCTTGAGAAGAACTGTGCATTCCTGGAGCAGAGACAATGGTATCGGAATTTAAACACCGTTTGGAAAAATATAGCTAGGAGTCTCTTGGAGACAATTCCTCAAAGAGGTCTGAAAGTAGCAGTTATCAAGGCCTTTTGAAGCCCCCCCCCCCTCTTATAACCTCTTGATATTTATTGCAGATGGAGCAGGAAATGACGCGGTTGCACCGGAGAGTGTCAGAGGTGGAGGCTGTACTTAGCCAAAAGGAGGTGGAACTGAAAGCCTCTGAGACCCAGCGATCCCTCCTGGAGCAGGACCTGGCCACCTATATCACAGAATGCAGTGTGAGCCTTTACACTAGTCCCTTTTCCTCTAAAGGCCTGAAGTCTGGTGGTCTTTGGCTTTCTCTTCCATCGTGGTTTCAGTGGGGTGCTTGATGGAGAGAAATTATGCGAGGACGTTTGTTGAAAATGGAGCACCAAATTGCTTGATCTGTACTGTAAATGCTTGTTTAATGGTTGTGCTTGAACTTTGTTTCAGTGTTGGGTGCTTAGAACATCAAAGAGAAATAACTACTTTTCTGGTCTTGCTGAAGTTGTCTGCAAATTCTTGTCCTATCAACTCTGCTAGGACATACGTGGTCCATGTGGGTTTGACTTCCTCCAAATTTCGTAGCCAGAGGAGAATGAGGCCTGATCCAGGAGCTAGAGGGAAATCTTAACGTCAACGTCAATCTGTGTTGAGAGGCAAGATTGCCCCAGTCCGTGGTATTCTGAGTTCAGGCTGATCCAGCTTCTCAGCGTAACGGCAGGAATGGTGCTGGGACAGCTGCTGTTTTTCAGCCAGAATACAAAAATGTGACCCTGAAGCCATGTCTTCAGAGGTCATTTCCCATTTTTCAGGGCGTAGGGAAAACTTGTGTTGGCAAGATTCTGGTGAGGGTATTTTCATTCTTGCTGATAGTCTGTGTTTGCAGTTGGGTATATTGCTTTGGTTCTCCTACTAAGAATCCAGATCCTACTCTGTTTCGAAGAATTAAGAAACGCTCCTGATGGGTGTATGTGCTGGGAGATGTATTGAAATTGGGCTGAGTGGTTTTCCCATAGTAGAATCTACTAGGTAAATAAGTAAACTAATATTGTACCTTTCTGGACAAGAATGATACACAGCTGTACATACACAGAAAGCCTGCTGATCTGTCTTGAAATGTGCAGGTCAAGTATATGGTGAGATCCTGAAGCAATCCTGCCTTTAAAAAAAGTTTTAATTATATTTAAAGGATTTAACCCACTTGAACGACAACAAGAAAAATGAGCGGGGTTATTAATTCTTTGAAGTTGAAGAATTGTGCCTAGGTTGTGAATGAACTGTGCTAGATGAACTATAGATGAATGCTGTCGATAATGGATGTCTTTTGTGATCTGTGTTTGGTTGTAGTCTCCAAACTTCTTGCGAGAAAGTAGAGGTTGGAACTAAGATCTTAGTATAGTAGATGGTGGCTTGTAAGACAGGCTGCTTCTGTCCAGCTGGAGGAAGCACTCATCATGAATGTTTGAGGCTTGCACCACTGGTGACTCAATTTATGATGCCTTACAATAGTCAAGGAGGAGTTCCCATAGCTAAAGATCTTTATTGTGCAGCCGTCTACAAAGCTAGAGACTCTGTGTATTGAACACTTTGCTTTCTGCAGAGCTTAAAGCGAAGCCTGGAGCAGGCACGGATGGAGGTGTCTCAGGAAGACGACAAGGCGCTACAGCTGCTTCATGATATCCGAGAGCAGAGCCGAAAACTGCAAGAGATCAAAGAACAGGTATAGCTGCTGCTCTGGGGAGCAGGGTGGCTCGGATGCCACAATTTCATTTTATGTTAGACTGGGATAGCTGTCAATCTCTAGTTTATATAAGAAACAAAATTACACTTCTGTATATACTGCATGTAATCACCATCTCTCAACTACAAGTTTTTCTTTTCTGGATTGTGAAGATACTTTGTCTATAAAGCCAATGTAGGAGGGAGCTGCAATACTTTAGTAAAACATGCATTAAAGTTCTCCATTGTAAATGGTTAAGCTAAACTTAACTACTTCCTGAAAGTTCATAAATCTTTACCTGCAAGAAAACTAAGCCAGCTTTGATTTTTTTTTAATTATCTGACCATTTAAAATGTCCAGTGATCTTTCAGTATAGAATCTATGATTCCTAGCTGTTCCTTTCCCTGAGTTAATATCCTTGCAAAGTAGATGTTCCATTTTTTTGTCCCACTAGAAGAATGTTGAGGATTCATTAATCCATAGCGTTCCTAAGGAAAAAAATGTCAAAATTAAATGAAAATATGGTGACAAATGTGGACGCTTATAGGATTAAAAATAGTCTGCTAGGCAGAATCCATTCAGTTTTATGGATTAATAGCAGCATATTATATTGAGAAAAGAAATTGAAATTTGCCATGGAATTTAAACAATTCTTTGCAATTATCTACTGTTTTTCATCTTCAAAGTGCTTTACAAACATTGACTGACTAATCTCGTAGTGTTTGAGACAAGGAAGCCCAGAAACCTTGGTAATAATTCTCAAGACATGAACAGTTCTTATGTAATAAGTAATGAAATGCAAAAACAGCCCTCTGGATGTAGCAAGCCTCCATAGACATCTGCAGCAGTATTTTGGATGGTTGTTTTATGTAATGCAAAAATTCAAAGCTCGTTATGCTGAGGCCTAATGCTTCATTAGCAAAGCTGCTATAAATATTGAAAAGGGGAACACTTTTGGTGATGATAAATATGAACAGATTAGATTAAATTACAGATTATTTACAGATTAAAATCAGTACAGTTTCATTCACCAGAGAAAAAGTCATGCAAATAATTTTAGTTTAAGTGCACTAGGGTAAATATTTTGTACTGGAATTTTCTAATGCAGCCTAAGTTTCATGCCATTCAAGTGCAGCTTAGGTCAGTAAATGATTCTGGAATATGCTGTAGATTTTTATATCTTGGGGTCTTTTGGTGTATCTGAAATCCATGTTTGCAAATACTGTATAAAACATGCCAGGACAGTTGTGCTGACTCATAGCAGCAGGTGGATCTTGGCCAGAAAAGACATGAATCATTTTTTTTTATGGCAGAGGACATAAGGGAGATGAGATGGAAGTGTCCCTTAGAGTTTTGCTGCCGAATAGCCAAAGCTTGAGAGGAAATCAGTTATGTTAGCTGCAAATCAGAGTTTCAAAACAGTAATTAGCATTTGGCATTTTCAGGATAGGACTGCAAGTTCAACTTGCATGGAGTCCTTGAATAGCAAAAGAGGGTGCATTATTATTATTATTATTATTATTATTATTATTATTATTATTAATTTATTTATTTAGTGTGGGGTTTTTTTTCCTTAACATGGGTTCTGGGCAGTAGTTGGTGAAACCCAAATGAATGGATTAACTTGCACAAACCTGGATCTTTATATTTTTTAAAAGTTCTGCTTCTTTGTGTACACCTTTGCCGAAGTCACGTTTCAGGTGTTTGCCCTGACCAAGCCCTTAATATGTCTGTGCTTAAGTACTTTTGTTTTTTGAATTGTGTTTCTAAACTCCGAACCATTTTTGCTTCTGGTTATCTGTGTTCTTTTGTCCTTTTGGGGTGTATTACGTTTAATAGGCCCGAGGGAATGTGCTTTCCTTGAGTGATGTGGCCTGTTGCTCTGACCTGATTGTGAGATTTGCTCAAAAATAGCCTTGAAAACGCGAAGAAACAAGAAAACCGGTCTATTAATTTGCTCTTCTTCTCTCTTTTTCTCCCTCCCTGTTCTCCTCCCTCTCTAAAATACTAATTTTCACACTAGCAGCTGAAGTCATGTTTATAATTCTTTGATCAAGTGTTTGCTGATAAGAATTTAGTGTTGTGAAAGCATCTTCACAAATGATGATTTCTGAGCAGAACACATGTTCCTTCTTTCAAAGGATTCTGCCTTTTTCCTCACAGATGTGACTGTATGAAAGGATTATTTGAACTAGTGTGTGCTGTCTTCTTATAAAAGGCTATAGTTCTTTCCAACATGAAAATAAGCTCACCCATAGAGACTGCCTAGAAAGAATGAGATTCCCAGTCTGCCTTATGAACTGGAGAAACACTTTGGGGATTACAGACCAAAAAAGCCATTCTGCCTTAGCTTCAGTGATGGATAGGGAGGCAGTCTGTCCAACAGTCCATAATCCTCAAAAAAGCACATGAGCTTTCCATGTTGCTGGAGAAGCACTGGGGGACATCAGGTTCAGTATCCGTGGGACCAAAGGGCAGCTGGCTGGCAGGAGTAATGACAAAATTGAGCTTCTCATGAGGCAGAAGTTAAGCTTTTAAATTTGTGACGGTAATCAGGAATTTCATAAGACAGGTGAGCAAAGTGGACTTGCTACCCATCACCATCCTAGCCCTTTGTGTGCATATTTTCTACTTCTTTGTTTCATTAAAAAAAAAAAAAAACAAAAACAAACAAGCAACCCACTTTTTCCTCATTTAAAGCAATTTTAAGAAAACAAATTATACTTGCGGGGCTTATTAAATGCTAAATAATCATAATTTCATAATTTAATTCTGTTTTTGTAAGGAAGATAAGAGCAATCTCATGAGTAAGTCTCAGCTTAAATTACTGTCTCATCTCATTGATATCTTAAGTTGAAATGTTCTTCATGTTCTTTTTTTTCCCCCTCATCTTCACCATCCGAATCTTATTTTTCTAATGCCCTGGATGGGAAATCATCATTTCTACCTATGTAGACAAATATCTGCTATAAGAAACAGGCTTTTTAGATAGTTCTTTTAGGTAAATGTTTGTTATTATATTGTCTTCCCTGCAGAGTACTGTATTCTTTTTTAATTCCGTCAAGAGAAAATAACAGATAGCTAAAAGCACAGTCTTCTCTCCCCTGCTTCTCCTCCTTTCCTTTTGCCCCAACTGTGCAGATCTGTGGTAATTCTCATATTATCAGCCTGAGAAAATAAATATTGAGAAAGCAACTGGGAATATAGTAGAGGCATCAACTCAAAAGCATATTTGTGTTTTAGAAATAAGAACACGTAAGTAATTTTATCATTTGTATGTACACTTATGTGTGTGTTTCTGCAGTGAAGCTATTCAAGAAATACCATACTTTGACTCTTTTCTATGTCTTTTACGAGTTATTGGCTTGAAAATGCCAAAAAATCAAACCAGAATGCTGTGTGTGTCTGTGTGTGTGTGTGTGTGTGTGTGTATATACACACATATGTAAACACACATATATATATAGATGTATAGTTATCATTTTATTTTGTAATTTGCTGTGCCTTCTACGTGTTCTTTCTTTGTGCTCTTGCCCACAATCAGCATTCTGCTGCTCCATGTATTTCTCCTATTGCCTCCAAAATGTAATATCCTGTCTTTCTCTTCTGCCACAACCACAGGAGTATCAAGCTCAGGTAGAAGAAATGAGGCTGATGATGAATCAATTGGAAGAGGATCTCATTTCGGCTCGCAGGCGTAGTGATCTTTATGAATCGGAGTTGAGAGAGTCCCGGCTGGCAGCTGAAGAATTCAAACGTAAAGCTGCTGAAAGTCACAACAAATTGCAAAAGGTAGTTTAGGCTTCATGGGAGAGGGAGCTTAGGTTGAATTTCTAGCACAGGTTTTGTGTGAGTACTCTGAAGATGGCTGTGGCTTGCACAACTCATGCAAAGTGTCTTTAATTTATACACTCCAAATGACCTAATCTGTACTTTGAGGAACTGTTTGTGTCCCAGCTGCATGGGGTGGTGGATGAATAGAAGTGCAGCATACTAAAACTTTTCCTGAAAGTTATGTATTTTATATTTAAGTTACAGGCTAAAGATCAAGGAAAAACTGATGCAGGAGAGTTATATTCTAAGCTGGAGAAGGTATGTGATTTTAATGTTCTCAAGCCGGCTTCCTGAGCCCTTTGTATTATGGGAAGATACCAAGAGTGGCTTTGGCTATTCAGTGGCATGCACATTCTGGCATCCTTTTTTGTTTGGGGGAGATTTTCTCTGTGGGATTCACTGCTCTTTTGGATTTTATTTGAAGTTCTGTATGACCACCCTATTCACAATGGTTGTGTTCAGAGACTGGCCATGGGCTGAGCATAATATGTCGTTTGCGTTTGAAGTTAGGTTAGTGGTGCACAACAGATCCCTTGATGAATGGAAAATAGCAAATCAAAACCAAAAAGAATTCTGTGAATTTCACTGTCACACTGGGAAGTTTGGTGACCAAAGTGTGAAAAGCTGGGAAAATGGGAGCAGATTTGCACAGGAATATTTTTGTGGGTTGGAATTTTTAGGGAGAAACAAAGATTATGAAAAGTGAATTAAATAAATACAGTTTTGTAATTATAGAGAATTCTTTTTCCATTTGGGTTTTATTGTTCCCTTTCCCTTTTTCCATTTAACTGTAGATCAATACAGAGCAGCAGGCCAAAATCCAGGAGCTGCAGGAGAAGCTGACAAAGGTAATGTCTGAGTGGTGAAAATGAATTTTCCACGAGATTTTCCAGTGAAACCTTAATACAGGGGCGGGATGCACTTTGTTTCGTACTCAAAAATAGAATTAGTCATAGCATGGGGGATGATGGGGAAAAGGGGGTGGGAGCTGGTATCTGAAATCATTGGTGTTCTCAATACGCTTTTCTGCTCTTGAGACATGTCAACAGTGTTTATTTTTACAAATGAAGCTGAGTCAGAACTGGAGTAGTGTAGAGAAATTCTTATTTGAAGGGCCAGTTTAGATACACTGTGTGCAATGCATTGATCTCTTACTTCTGAAGACCAGGGCTCAAGTCTTTTAAGATCACTACTAAAATCTATACTTGACTCAGGTTAGTCTCCCATTATACTGTTTTAATTGCAGAATCACTTTCCAATTCAGTTACTCAGAGTAAGTTGAACAGTAAGAGTTCAAAACAGAAATAAATAACTTTATCAAAGTAAGTTGAAGGAAGTCCATAATATCTCATGTTTGTGACTGTGGTTAGTCTGTCCCTTAAGAAGCCACTTCAGGAACAGTATGGGTTCTGGATGACACAATTCTCTTGGGGTCTTTTAGCAGAAAAGGAGGAGCTTGTTGTATTCAAGTGAAAGAGCTTTTCAAAACTTGGCCCCCTGCTAAAGAAGGCTTTTCTAAGAATTACCCATCTGCAATATATGTAAGAAAGCCTGACTATATAGAAATGATACTTCTAGTATTCTAAAAAGTACTCTTTTACTTTTTTCCTCCCACTTTTCCTTAGTTCTAATAAATTATTTGTTGGTGAATCTAGTGTTTTAGCAATACTAGTTTTGCAAGCTCTTTTCAGGCACTTAAGCTGAATTTGGAGCTAGAGTTTACCACCAGTGCTTAAAGACAACTAGAAACTTCTAGTACAGAAGCCAAACATGTAATTCTCTTGTGTTCCCAAGTATCTGTCTTAACAGGAATGAATCATCTACCGTGAGTTAGAATTTGGGTTCCCATGGTAGTTATTGGTTGCCTTAATTTTAGACTGTTAGACCAAAGTTCTGTAGCAGTTTTATTCGGGATCTTGAGCATCTTGAGGTTGTGATCTTTTCATGCTGCAAGTTTTTTCTGCATTATTTTTCTTACAAGACTTTTTTCCTCTGGCTGTTTCTCAGGCTGTGAAAGCTAGCTCTGAAGCGACTGAACTTCTTCAGAATATCCGTCAAGCAAAAGAAAGAGCTGAGAAAGAATTGGAGAAACTGCAGAATCGTGAAGATTCCAATGAAAGCATCAAGAAGAAATTGCTTGAAGCAGAAGTGAGTGAAGAATGTCCATCTAGAGTAAACTAGTTATGGGAATGTGTTTAGTTTTAGGAACCCTCAGCTAGATAACTGAATTCCTGTGTATTGTATTCCTGTAGCAGCACTTGGTAGGAAAGTAAGGTTAAACATTAGTCCATTTTTACATAAAAATACAATTCTCTGAAGAAAACTCAGGCTGATTTAATTTTCAGTGAGGACTCGCTATGGACATGTGATTAGGGCAGGGGATTTGATGCATGAGGAGAATTTCAGTTTTAAAAGACAGTCGCATACTGATTGCTTCAGCTGACTTTTTCCAGACGCTGCTTATTGTTGTGCGATAATCCAAAGTTGGTTAGCTTAAATGGCAATTAATAATTGCTCTGCAGGAACGGCGCCATTCCCTGGAGAATCAAGTGAAGAGGTTAGAGACCGTGGAGAGAAGAGAAAACCGTCTTAAGGAAGATATTCAGACTAAATCCCAACAGATTCAACAGATGGCGGAAAAAATTCTGGTGAGCAGAGGTGAAAATGAAAGATAAAGGGTAAGAGTTTGTACGAAAGGGGTAGGAAAGGAACGGAAGACAGAATTGCATAGAATAAGGTGAAATTACTGAAGAAATGAATTATTTTCATGTACCACTCATACTGGAAATAGCTTGAGTGCTCAAGGTACAGTGCTCCTGCACCTGTAATCTTACAACTACTTTAAAATGCTAGTTGTCTCAGTGGGAGTGCTTTTAAGCCAAGTTAGTGTTATTGAAATTAATTACCTAATGTTTGTTTCAGACATAAAACATTCTCCATACAAGGTTCAACAACAATAAAAGCATTGATATTTATCTTTTAAACTAAATTGCAAAGGAATTTAGAGGTCAGGTCTACTTGAAATGCTTACATTTTGTAGCAGAGTGAAATTAGTCATCTAAACTGTTCTTCTCTGAAGATAATATTTGTCAGAGATCCATTTTCACCCACATACCTTTTCTGTTGACAATTTCTTGTTTCTCCTCTTGTTAAACCTATTCAGTCTGTATAGTTAGTTTGTATGTTAGTTTGTATGTTACAGTGAACTAAGCAGATGATGCTTCTAACATCTTTACTTCCCGGGGACAGGAAGTGTGAACTTACAGTGACGTAATTAAATCGTGTTTCTCATGTATTCTCTGTGTTCTACATGGCCTTTCAGTAATGCACTTTTCTCCACTCAACTGCAAAGGTGTCTGTTCACAGGGGAAAGAGATCTTATAAATTTTACTGTATTGCCAGACTCCAGTCTTGGGTCATGCAAGCCAATATATTTGTCTTCTGGGGACTACACCTCTAAAGAGGCTCTTCAAGAAGATGACTTCTAGATAAGAATTATTATGTTCCATTACATCAGTAATGCTTTGTTAGAATGCTTTTGATGATTTCTTAAAGTGGACATATTAAAAAGTATAGAAAGAAAAAGATGTTCACTGAAGTTGTGAAGACATGGCAGACCTGATGATAACGTATTGTACAAACTTAATTTTCATAGCCAAAAATTGTTAATATTTTACAATAGGAGCCTTGTCAGTTTTATCTACTCTTTACTTTGGGATGTAAGGATAAATAAAGTTAGATAAAAATGTAGTCATAAAAAAGAATAGATATTTCTCGCTTCTTATTTTAGCTTTGTCTCTTCAGAGCTTGCTGCCAGGACAGCTAATGTTTTGAACACATTAGGATACGTAAAAGGGTCAAAAAGATAATTCTTTTCATTGAAGAAACACTCAGTACAGCTGAGTCTGAGGAAGGCCAAATGGGAATGTGTAAATAATTGTAATTTGGAGTCAACAGATAACCCATATTTGTTCTGAATAATAGCTGCCTATATAGACTTTAGGGCCAGAACACTGGAAGACTCTCAAAAAAGATAGGATTTGTCTTTCAGAGTGCTCCCTCCTTCAAATTGTTTTGATAACATGAATGCATGGTAAGTGGGAGACCATGGCTTTGCTGGGCACAGAGCCAGCCTTATATTTAGAAAGAGTGTAAAACTTTGAATTGTTTCATAAACCTCTTGTGTATATTTGGGCATTGTAGCTTTGCTTTGATTACTTTCTCAGTGAAGGAGAAACTGGAAAGGAATGCAGAAATATCTACTAATTGTTTTACTCCATAGGATATGTTTTGCAGTTTTTATAGATAATTTCCAAGACAGTTCTGGCAGAAAATTGGGGAAACAGAAAGCTATTTTATAGAAGCGAGCAAACAGGAATTGAAGAAAAAATGCTGTGAAGTCTTTTCTAGTCCATTACAGCTCTGATTTGGAGAGCATGGAGTAATGTTTTTTAATTTTTCTCTTCTACTTCTACTCCCCTTCTTTCCTTAAGCTGCTTTCTTTAAATACTTGACTTTTTGTGGTATAAAAGGACAGAAAGGGCAGCAAATAACATGAAAAAAAAATAGGCTGGCTGAGAGCTTTTTGTATTAGAATCTCTCAGGAATAGCAATATAGCAATACACTTATTCTAGGAGTTTTTTCTTTTTGTAATGTAAGATGATGATGTATGATGGCTGAATTGCTTTTGAGAGATCACTTAATTCTGCAGCACCATGCTGCTTGGGTTTGGTCTTCATTATTTCTATCCAAAGTCTCATAAGGCCTTGGAGGAGATGGGGAAGAAGGAATGAAAGCATAGGAGCGAGGATATCTTTTTTTTATGTTTTTGATGGAAAAGCTAAAAGTAGATTGATGTAGAACTTAGAAGAAATATTTGAGATCTGGCAGTACCTGAGAAGACCTGCTGAACTGCCTAGAGCAAATCGAATAAAAACTAAGAAGCAAGTTAGAGAAGTTACTTATTACTACTTGATAGTGAAGATGATTACTATGATGGTAATAATGACTGAAAGGTAGTGCTAGATAGAAAACTGTGTAGTAAGTGAGAAGTGTAACGGTAAAATCTTACTTTTCTAAGCCCACACGGACTGTAAAGTGCCACTTCAGACACTGGTGAAGCTTCTTCTGCACTATGAGCAGTCTGATGCTGGTAGCTTTGAAGCTGCTGTGCTGATCTGGTTGTCTGATTCACTGCCAGGACCTAAAATGTGTGGGCTTCTGGAGGAGGTAAATTGTCCCTTTTGTTGCTGGGAGACACATTTCAATTGCAAAAAGCAGCAATCTCCACTCCGTGCAGAAGTGTCGGGTAATAGGCACTGTGGATGACCTACTTCTGGTGAACTTCCTACTTGATTTTTACCTCTGGAAAAAAAGAGGTTTATTGCAATTACTACAGCAAAGAAGTCTTTGTATGTTCGCAAGAAGCGTAAGGTCAGAAGAGAGTAGGAAGTGTGTTGAAATAGAAATATCAGGAAATTTTCCTGAACTGTGCAGTTTTAAAGGCAGACAGGAGACCTGGTGGCATGCCCAACCTTGAACTTGTCTAAACAATAGTCAGCCAGCTGGTAGTGAACTATAGATGTGGACCTGCCTGTTGTTTTAGAGAACTTATTGGAATGGCAAATATGGCAAAGTTCTAGACTCGAGAGATGTCCTCTTGAAAGATGTTAGAGTTATATTCTCAATAATATATTCAGACAACAGAACATTCCTCTTACCAAAATAGCGAAGTTCTGAAATGCAGAATTCTTTAAGTCTGTAGCTCAAACTATCCATGTGAGATAAAGTAGATAAAAACATTCTGGTACCATCAACCATAAATATTACTTCCTGCACTTTCTTCCTTCAAAGCAATTCATTAATGGTTATCCTGACAACATTCCTCTGAGCACTACAATAAAGTTAAGTGCTAATGTTATTCTGTGAATGTAGAATGAAAAGTACAGAGAGCAAGATCCCCTTTATTGAGATCTGTGCAAGAGCTTGTGAAAAATGCTTGAGCTTCCTGCACTGACCCTGCAGCTATGAATTCTTTATAACTGCTTCTTGTCACAAATCATCCTTGGCCCATCTTTGGGAATGTTTTATCAGAAAACAAATGTTCTGGATGTGGAGGTGAATATTGCCAAAACCAAAGATTTGTCTTTGCAGTTGTAGAGTAGATGGGTCAGTAGCAATAAGTGAGGCTTAAAGCTGATGATGTGCAGCTTTCATAATACTTTGTCAGAATGACAGCCATCGTCTAGAGATTTTATAGTATGAAATCTTAAAATATGAGGATGAATGAACATTTGATATGTGTGCAATGCACGTACAAAGAATTGCCTGTTTCCTTGCATGTCTGAATATGAATCCCTGCTGTCTTTAGGAGCTGGAAGAAAAGCATCGTGAGGCTCAGATCGCAGCACAACATCTGGAGTTGCAGCTGAAACAGAAGGAGCAATTCTATGAGGAAAAACTCAAAGTAAAAATACCTTTTTATTACTTCCATGCAAATTTTTGTAGGTAGAATGTGTTCAGGGAAAAACAGTTGCCTTTAGGCTCTCTTTGCGTTGTCTTCTGAGTTGTCTTCTTGCTTCACCACTCCTGAACTATGTTATTCAGATTTTTTTTTTATTGTAATGTGTGCCATTTTACCTATGGGTTGTTTAACACTGTGTTGAAGCAGGTGTCATTGGAACTCAGAACTATGAGAATTCAGCTGTTAACATTAACTTGACCGCTGCTAACTAAATACTTCCTACTTAACGCTGTTGGTTTTCACATCTTGAAAAGACTTTCAGTTCCTACCATTGATTTCTGTAATTTATTTAAGACAATTCGCACAGCCTACCTGAAAGTTTTAAATTCAGCAATTACTACAGCATTTCTGAAACTTCATCCTCTTGGAGCTGTAACATCTGCCAAGAAGCTGCATAAAACACCCACTCTGTTTTTGTCTTTTCCAGGGTAGCGTAAGACTAACAAACAGTTAGAAGTAGAATTATAGACACCACCTAAAATTTGGAAAAGCAAACTAGGAAATGGGAGGATTTTTCTAAAGAATCTACAATAGCCAGACAGTACATTTTGTAAGGATCTTTGTTTCTAGTATGCGTGATGTGTTTTCTTCTCTCTCTGTCTATTATGTTTACTTAGGACTGTACCTCTACGTTTCACTTTAAACTCAAATTTTTCACCTATAAATTGCCCAATGAAACAAAAATAAATTAAACAAAAGACATGTCTTTATTAGGTGCTGGAAAATCAGATGAAAAAAGATCTTGCTGATAAGGAAGCACTTGAGAATATGCTAAGAAGACATGAAGAAGAAGCACGTGAAAAATGTAAAGTCCTGGCTGAACAGAAGGCGGTATGTGTAGCTGAATTGGAAATCAAAGCATTTTAACAGTAACTTTTGACACTCTGATTTTGAGCAAGATATTCATCTTTGAGACTTTGCGTTGCTGCTGAGTTACATTGAAGGAAATCATCTGATCTGTAAAAATCTTAAAGACGTGTTTTAATTTAAGATCTTTCAAAACCATTTCCTTAAAAGCAGCCAGATAGTTTACTGTGTACGAGTCATGTAGTATGCCAGCAATAAAATAGCTTGCCCTCTATATTAAAGCAGTAGAAGAGCAGTTGAAAATAGTTCTGAAACTTGCACCTTTGTTTCACCATTTGATCTTTAGTCATTTATCTGTTTTGCAAAAGATTTAGAAGACTTTTTTTTTTTTTTTTTTAAACATTGCCTTTAAAATCACTTCGGTTGTGTGATCTCAAAAGCACGCTTCTCTTTCAGATGATCAATGCCATGGATTCGAAGATTAGGTCGCTGGAGCAGAGAATAGTGGAACTGTCTGAGGCCAATAAACTGGCAGCAAATAGCAGCCTCTTTACGCAGAGGAACATGTAAGTACAGCAGTGGCTAGCCAACCAGTATTTAACTGATGAATTATTTTTGATTATTAAACAGAGAGCAAACCTTGGACCTTTTGGTCTTCTATATGAGATCTTTCTGATTGCCTGTACTTTATTTTGCTTTGTATTTTAGCTAAAATTCTTTATAGAGATGTTTTTCCTCCTTAAACGACTTAAAGGCATCCTACTTCAAGTACAGGAAAAAGCACAGATTGGTTGATGTGCAAATTGGGGTTAGTGTAGCATATGCTTTATTAAGTTAAAAGATTAATTGAGTTTAGTTGTCTGCAGAGGTATTTTCAGTGTCTGTCAGCTGCTGTATCCAATGGTAGACAGTGTCTCTGTGGATAGTGCTTGGACACTGGAGTCCAAAGATGAATCTTGATACAATTGTCTTATTTTTCAGTGCTGATTATGCTTCCAGCTATGTAATTATAGCTATATTGCAAATATTTGTTTTTTGTTTTTTTTTTAAACTTGAAGAGCCAAAAATATTCGCAGAAATAGCTGAGAAGTTAGTTGCCCTGGTTGCGTACGCTGCAGATGAACTCTTGTTAATCAGCCAGGAAATTTGTTGAGGAAGCAAAAGCTGTAACTTGCCATCAGTCTAAGGAAAACAGTACTAGAGTCTCTGGGAAGCAAGGAGAAATAACAGCATTTGACACCTCTCACTGTTTTTCTGTGTGCAATGCACCGAAACGTGAGTCAGAAGAATTAAGCTCTGGTTTTGTTAAGTCTTCCTATTTTGGGCAACCCACATATTTTTTTCTGGGATAGGATTAATAACAGCTTATCTCGCTGCGAGCTTCTTAAAATATTAGTTCATTAATATATGTAGAGCTTCGTGAGGTTCCCAAGTGGAAAGCAATCTGTAAGGCGGAATTTTCAAATGAACAATAAAATGATTCTAGGAATTATAAATAATGTAGAAAGTGGTTTTGTAGTAAGTTGTTTTAATGGAAGCATCTGTTTCAAAGTCTAATGGTAATAACTATCGCTTACCTTTAGCAGGTGTTATCACCTCTCAAAATTCTTATGAGCACAAGGAACTATTTTTTCACTCTGTAACATCTGACACTAATCAGAGACATCAAAAGTTTATTTCAGTGTAGACAGAGTTAAAAGTCTTAAAAAAGACAGCTTGTCCTAGATCCATTATAACTTATAAAAATGTTTATTTTGAAAACAACAACAACAACAGCAACAAAAAACAATAAACTTTAGATTTATTGTCATCTCATGGTAATTTATTGCATGTTTTCTTCCTGTCTGGAAATATATATAACAAGGCATTTGGGAAATGAACAGAATGAACTATAACTCAGACATTGTTGTGGTTACCTTGTACAGAATTCATTCTTCTGTGCAACTTGGAAATATATAAAATTTCAGTTCTCTAGGCATGTATATTCGTGATTCCACTAGCACATAAATCTTTTGCAAACAGCATTAAAGAGGTGTTTTTTTTTTCTTTTTTCCTTCTTTACCAGAAATTGGAATTTGGATTATGAAGAACTAACTCAGTTACAACTGTCTTTCTTAATAGGAAGCCTGTAGTATATAACTTCCTCCTTAACCCCAGGGAAATGGCATACTCTAAGGACATCTCAGGTTTGTCTCTTATATTTTGTTCTGTCAGGAAAGCCCAAGAGGAAATGATTTCAGAGCTCAGGCAACAGAAGTTCTACTTGGAAACACAAGCTGGGAAGCTAGAGGCCCAGAATCGAAAATTAGAAGAACAATTGGAAAAAATGAGTCATCAAGACCACACTGACAAGAACCGCCTGTTGGAGTTGGAGACTAGGCTACGAGAGGTGAAAACTTAGGTTTAACCTTCTAGACAGACGTACTTGAATGTACTACATTTTGAGTATTACAGTGAGAGCTTAACTCAAGTTGTCCTAGTTCTAAAATACAATGGTATTTTAAATTGTATTTATTTTGAGCTGGTAATACTATATTTTCCCAGGAGTTAAAAAAGATTGCTTATTGGAAGGAGCTGAGAGTAAGTATTCAGAATTTATCTGAATTTTCAGATGATCATGTTTTTTTCATACAATATCTGTACAACATCATTTAACTAGAATGGATATGAGGTAGAAAAAAGCTGAATTAGGCGCACTGACCAGCTTGCCTACAGACTTAATGGTTCGGTTTGTACTTTATTGTAGAACAGAAACCAAGGGACACAAGAAAATATCTTTAAGAAAATAGGAAGCATGCTACTTTCTGCATGATTTTCAGAAGTTTTCTAGAAATGTAACAGTAATAGAAAAATGCATTTTGTAAGATTTGTGAAGATTTGTGGTTCATACTTTGTTTTTAATTTTATATCAACCAGTTTGAATCCACTCTAAATCTTCTTTTACCTTCTCTAATTTCACTCCACTGGTTTTGAGCTAAGAAATCTTATCTTTAGCTAAGATAAGATCTCAAATCTCATCTTTAGCTAAGGGGATTGGGCGACCAATGTACGTCTTTGACCAGAAGTTGTATAGAACTCATATAAGCTTTCTGTCAGACTTTTGCTGCATCTGCAACACAGCAGACAGATTTACATGCAGTAGCAGACAACTTGAAGAAAGTGCTAAGGTTTGCAATTCATTTTGAGCACTGAGATCTGTTCCGCTGCTTGTTCAGTTCTGATCCATTTCTGGAAGCGATGTGTTTATGAACGTGGTGATATTTGCCTCAAAAAGATCTTCAAAAAAAGCCATTCAAGTAAGCCTAGAGCTAGCAGATCTGGTTGATATGTTTAAAAAGAACTTGAAGGGAAAGTGAAATATGCAAGGAAATTGAAAAATGTGTGCATTTGCATAGATATAAAGATTGGTGAATATTTATTCATTTATTCATAAAGATTCCCAGATACAGTGTTTTAAATTTTAGTTAGGGAAGAGCACCACAAATTATTTCAACTTGCATTCTTTTTATATTAAAATCGACTGTGTGATATTGTGTCTTGTATCCTTCTTTTTATTTCAAAATATCATCTTTTTTTTGGCCTTTTTCAAAGCAAACTAGTAGTTTTTAGGTAGCAGACAAAGCTGTATCCTTGATTTTCTTTGACTTAAGCAATCTGTGAAGATGTGATTTTGAGGTAGACATTGTCATGTTACCCTAAAGTGAGGTTTGAAATGAGACTACATTTCCTGTAATTTCTCAGTTTCCACATTAGCAAGTCATATTTGCATGCATTTTTTCCTCCTTCAGGTTAGTCTAGAGCATGAAGAACAGAAGCTGGAACTGAAAAGGCAGTTGACAGAATTGCAGCTGACTCTCCAGGAGCGCGAATCCCAAATTACGGGGCTGCAGGCTGCACGGACAGCCCTGGAGAATCAGCTCCGGGAAGCCAAAACTGAGCTAGAGGAAACTACAGCTGAAGCAGAGGAAGAGATTCAAGCTCTCACGGTGAGCCCTAAAACTACTGACAGATTGGAATTATGTAGGTGCATGTTTCATAATAAGGTTAATATTGATTTATACTTCTTAATTTTTAATTTTTAAAGCAGGACATGAATTGTGCCTTGTTACTGATAGAGGCAGGAATGACTAAAATGTCAAATTTCATCTTATTGCTCTTAACCATATGACTGCTTCCTAGTGGTGATTCATTAGTGCCAACATTGATTGGTTCTTTGCAAGAACATTATTACTTTGTGATGGAGTGAAAGTTGCATCTGTAGTTGTTATTGCTAAGGATTTTCCTGCCCAATTTCCGTATTTAAATAATCTCTCATGAGTTTGAAAGTACTTCATGATCATAAGTACTTTGATTACTCTCTCTCAATTTTCCTGCTTTATGCTTGCCTGAAAGAAACAAAATTCCTAGGAAGACAGTATTTTAACACCCCGATCTTATTATGGTGCTTATTTGATTAAAACTTGTCACGCATAACTTGCAGTCTCTCGTCAGCTATGTGAATGATACAAAAGAAAAAATGTCAATTAAAACTCCTCCTTATTTTTTCCTCTTGGTAAATGGAATGCTAAATTATATGCTGCTGCTTGCTGTCTCTTGACTACAAAAAGATGCTTTCAAACTGCTCATTTCTAAGTAATATTTTCTTCATGATGGGTCCCCAGGGCTGGGGAGGGAGGGAGTAGGAGACGTAGGTGACCCACTACCGTGGCTGGTATCTAACCCTACTGAGGCAGCTGTCTTGATGACCTTCCAATTGTGTCATGTTGAAGTTTTGAAAATAAGCATTCTCTAGCTCTTGATGGAAAGAGGATGCTGTTGGGCAGGTGGAAGGGAGAACCCTTCACTTGGAGTTATTCTAAAGCAGGTACCTGCTGGGAAAGTAAGGCAGCAACATCTAAGCTTTAGAATAACTGAATAATACATGACATCTGTTTCTTTTTTGCCCAAAATGGAGGTGATCCCCTTCCAGCCAAAAGCTTTGCATACCAACTGCTATCACTGCTAAGGAGATCACAATGTCCTTGGTGTCTTTACCTACACCACCAAGGAAACAGATGAGTGTATATGACCTGTGTTCACTGAGTTATGCAATTATTTTGATGAAATAGTAGTGCTTTTGAACTGACTTTTGTAGGAGTGAGGTAGAACATCTCCAGATCATTTAAGTCTGGTTTAGTGAGCTTGGGGTATTTATGTCCTTGAGTATTTTTATAGACTTTTTTTTTTATTTTTCACATTGCCTGTTGTGGTAAGATAACTTTTCAGCTCTCACATTTGACGTCTGCTATACAATTTTTCCTGTTTAGTCTCTTGGCTACAAGGAAAATGTTCTGAATGAAGAAAGGTGGCTGAATGTGCTGGTGCTCTAGCCTTTCATTTGCTATGGGCTGAGATAGCATCTGAGATTAGACACTTGTTAAATCAGTTGGACAGTCTGAATGAATTTGGAGAGAGGCCATGAGGCTGAAACAAGAACTTGTGCTTTATCATGCTTTGCTTGTAAATTAGGAAGTAAAATGGTGCATGCAATACTGCTTTCTTTAAAACAAGCGTTTGCATTTTTCAACATTGGGTGCTGTCTTCCAAAGAATTGATTATTCTATTACTGATTCGTGGAGAGGTTCAGGATTAAATAGTACTTTATGGTACCATATTCAGGATATTCAGGATTCAGGAGGATTAGCAGAGCTGTTTGGGGTAGCTTGCATGGTATTTCATTGCAGTTTTTCTTTGCAAGCATTAACCACTGCATACAATTTATTTTACATGAAATGCAAATCTGGACATGGAAGTGAAAACAACTCAGTTTTAACGATGTACAAGCTTCACATTGAATTGATATGTCTTCTGGTGACCATTTAAGATGGAACCTTTTACATAATTCAGTTTGTGGGTTTGTACATTGGTCTAAAGTAGTTCAGAACGGGGAGCATGAGCATATTTTGATTGAGTAGGATGTAACTTTTGCTAATCAGTTCTTTGCAACTACAAGTGCTTTCATAGCCTGTAGCATATGCCTTCCAAACTTTGCTTGCTGGTAGATTGTTCTGCAGTTTGTTTAGCAACAGCTGTTGGATTCTAATTCTAATGTATGAAAAATTGATAATTAACTTCTTACCTCCTTTAGGCACATAGAGATGAAATCCAGCGTAAATTTGAAGCCCTTCGTAATAGCTGCACAGTGAGTATTAAATACGGATCATTGAATTATTTTGAAATTAAGGATAAGAAAGCAAACAATTTATTCATTTACTCCTTGATGACATTAGATCCTATGTAGAATTCTGGCTTCAAGGAGTTAGCAGGAGTTAGATTGATTGGATTCGATTCTTTTTAGGCTTCAGGTAAACCTCAAATTAGAGGTTTTCTTCTGATTATGAAATTGATTCTATTCTTCTTTTTGGAGAAGAAAGTAAATTAAAATATCTCATTGCAGTGCAGCTAATAAGAATGGTGTAGCAGCTGCAAAAAATGGTTGCGGGTAAAGATTTTTTCTGCTCACAAGGAGAAGAAAAGATCTACCTGTCCAAATCCTGAGCTGCCTTGTAGATCTAGGCTAGAGTGGAAGAGCAGTCACACTCCTCTGAGCTTTACGGAGGTCTTCAACAGTTTGAAGAGAAGAGAAATTTTATGAAATTATGAAATAATACACTGCCATCCTATTCAAGGAGCAAAACGGACTGAGGATCTTAACTTGTACTTTCTGCTGCTTGAGATCTCTTGCTATTAGATATTTTCTACATTTGATTCATCCATCTAGGATGGATGTCCAAGGGGTTGTCTGTGACTAGGGATTCTTGCAAGTTGAGACTATCTTCAGACTTATTTGTAATACCTGATGGAGAGCATCTGTCTTCCAGTGATGTGAGTTATAGAAATGTTCCAGCTACAGTCCTCTGGATCAGCATTGGCTGCAGACCTCTCCCAGTTTCTTCTACCCTACCTTGTAAGCAGGGCTTAACTGCTATTTTTTTTTCTCTCAGTCTTAGTTGTTTACCAAATTTCAGTATTTTCCTCAAAAATAATTTTCCATACAGGATTAATGACAGATTCTAAACAGGTATCTTGCATACAAAATTCTATCCTACAGAAATAACTTTTCAGAATAGGAGTTTCTGTTTTCATCACTTGCTCTTTAGCTTAATGCTCAAGCAAGGCAATTCTTCTCTGCTTATAGAGCACACTGATGTGAAGAAAAGTAGAGTTTACTGAAGAGCAATAACCGTCATGAAAAAGAAATTCTTCAAAAGAAATTTACTCTTTTCACTTCTCAGATGGATCCTCTAGCTCCATATATGTTATCATATATCTTACATCTACAACTCTCTTCTTTCCTTGTTTTGCCTTGCCCTTCCTTCAGATTGACAACTTTTTTCTAGAAAGTGCTTATGCACACACCTCCCTGCAGGCAAAATCTAGTCACGTGGGAAATCTTACAGCTTCTTTTCACTACATGCCAGGCTGCCTTTCAGAAATTGTAATTCATTATTTGGTAGCTCTTGGCTTTGTAAATGTGGCCAAAAATCTCCAACAGTTAGGAGCATCGCGTAAGATTTTGAGGATGTTGGGAGCTTTGAAGGTCCTGCATGAAAGGATTTCTGAAAGTGCTGAGCACTGTAGGTCCTTCAGTGGGATAAGCGGGTTCATGCATCAGAAGTCCTCATCAATAAGAAATTAATGATATGGTTACTAAATGAATAATACATGCTCATCATACATTCTCTTTGCAGCCCAGGAGAATGCATATATAATTCAATTGACCATGGATGGAAATTTGTTTCTTCTGTGTAAGAAGAGATTCTGGCTGTCCATCTTTTTTACTGAGGAGATAATCATGTGTTGACAAGGAGGGATCAGGGAATGTTTTTTTGTGGTGCCTTCATTACATACTCCTATCTAACAGCAACCAGAATGATTCAGGCTTCACTTTTTGGTGACCATGTGCTTCTACTTGCGAGTGATTAGAGCTTATGTTCATTTTAAGATGAGATGACACGTCAGTGGAATAATTCTAATGTGCTTCTGTTTATGCAGTGTAAATAAGTGGGCTTATTCTGTACCAAGTTCTCAAAATACAACCTTTCTGAGATGAAGCAAGTTCCTTGAACTGTTCTGGTAAACTTCGGTTTAAGATTCATTTTGATTTAGTATTATGGACTAGTTCAAAACATACTGAGAATAATTTAGATGATATTAGACAGAAATATTATTGAAATACCTAATTACTTCAGTACTTTTCTTAGTGTTCAAAAGGCATTCGTCTATTTTTTTTAATATTCTTCTGGTTCACTAGCTTCTCACAGGTCACATTTTCTGTATACCGAGTATCACACTTCAGATGTGTGTCTACTTTTCCTGCACCCTCATTGCCCTTCTGTCTTCCTTTTTACTGAGCTCTCTGACCCAAGACATTTATTACATTCTGCTTTTTGTCCGCTTTAAATTGATTATATTTTGGGGTTCATAAATAAAGACCATATTTATATGGTATATGGTATATTTATATGGTCTTGCTTTCTGCCTTGTTTGTGAATTCATTTGCCCTGATAGCTCCGTATTGTATTACCTTGTGACATCTTTCTTTTATTAGGAGTCAGAAAATATTAGGTTTTGCTTTCTTTGACTGTCAGTTGTAGAAGAAATTATTGGATAAAAAGCAATATCTTATCCTAATCTTCCCACAATGATAACTCATCCAGCAAATCTGTTGAGGGGGAAGGACAAAGTTTCTACATTTAAAGAAATCTCTCAAAAGCATAATCCATATGATCCACTTGACTTTTAAATTTAAAGGGCGATCAGAAAAAAAAACTTAGAAATAAAGTGCATTTTCTTAAACAAGAAGATTAATATTTTTGTCAGACTGATAACCAACTGTCTCATAATACTGGCTTATTTTGGGTTTATTGATGTATTTGAGGTAAAAATACAACTAGATTGATCTCAATAGTTGTAGAATTACTTCTAAAAGAAAACATTCACTAAGCAGGTGGTAGCATCTGTAGAAATTTAGAGGAAAAAAACAGTCCTATAAACTCAACTTAGTAAAATATTATAGCTGTTTCAAGAAAGAAAGAATCACCCGACTTATTCTTGCAAGTGGAATGGAAGATTTTAATATGATTTAATATTTTTTCTGGTAAAAGAGGAGTTCCATCTCCCCCTCCAGATTCTTCTGTCATCATCTTGTGCTGCAGTCTTTATTGACATTATCACACTTGATTCTACCCTCGTGCTATTATTGAACACTTGCCTGTGAGAGTCGATGTTGAGTAGTTGTTGCTTTGAAGCTGCAAGCCCTGTAGGCACACATGAAATTTTCCTCATACATGAAGTCCTGTTGATTTCGTTCTAATGTCATGATTTCACACTGGCTCTTCAAGATGTTATACAGAATAAAACTTTCCATAGTCTTGATAATTAAAAAAATATGTTTGAAGATGTATTATATATTTTGATGCTATAAAAATTATATTTCAGAGATCTTGCCTGCTGTATTAAGGCTAATGCCCAGGCAAAAACTTTTGTGTGGCTTAGTTAAATTTGTAACAAAATATATTGATTGTTGATCGTGAGGGGAAAGTTATCCCTAATTCTCATTTAATGGAAATTGTGATGATTGCTGTCAGTTACAGGCTTAAATGGAATTTTCTAGTTTTGTGAAGCAAGGCAGAACGTCTGAGACTTTTTGGAGCATTACTGAGGTGTTGCTGTGTCTAATGGTGTCTTTCTCCTGGACATTGTCATCATCATTACTGGAGAATGAGGTTTATAGTTGGAAGATGTAGCTTGTCTGCTTTGGACCAGGATGGAGGAGCAGCGAAGGTTCTGTTGGGATGACAGGGTGGTGTGGGAAGGAGAGGAACTTGGCCTTTCAGTGTCCTTCTGCTCTGCAGCTGTTAAGGAGAGCACTGTCCTCCCCTCAGGCTAAACCTTGAAAACTTTTTGGAGGTTGGGATCTCCTGGTAAAGCCACAGAAATCATCCAACTACGGCAAAAGGAGGGAAGTGAGGAGCTGGTTGTTACGTATCAGTCATACAGGTAGCCATACAAGACTGGTATCTCTCTGCTGCTACGTACTTTAAGATGTCTGGTATTCTGTCTTCTTCATGGGAAAAGTTCTGGGTCTCAGGTCTAAATGTGAAGAGGTTATGGTAAAGTGAGACTGCTGCCTGGTCTACTTATTCCTCACACTAATTTGGTGAAGTAAGATAGCTGTTTTCCCCCATCATTTTACTTCTTATGGCTAGCTTTCTAGGAAGGATTAGTGTGGGGGCGAGGGGCAGCAAGACTGGGATGGAAGTGGTATGGAACTGTGCATCAAACTGGAAATTTGCCTTAAGATTGCACTAAAATTTGTATTAAATCGCAAATAACATGCTGCTGATAGCATCCTGAAGCAGTAGCCTTGCCTGTGTCTGTACGTTCTCCTGCACATGTGTTGGTGACATCTGAGAAGAGAGGCATCTTGATGAAAGATCTGAATAAGGTTATGGAGAACTTGGAAACCTGCAGTTAGTCGTATTCTAAAACTGCTTCATTTCTTCATTTCTCCTATTGCTTTGTCTGTGTTTTTTGATACATGGAGCATATAGATTACATTTTGTAATTTAAAACATCATGGTCCTGAACCCTTGATTACTCAGATATTTAATTTGTGATCCAGGCCTGGAGAATTGTGTAGGCCTAGCAAAAACAGCTGTCAATCTGCAAAAATCTCACAATATAGAAACACTTAGGTGGTTTGAAACTGTGAGTTATGGGGAGGGAATTGTGCTGAATGCCTTTTGCTCAAGAGTTGTTCTTTATCAGTGTAATGATAAGTTGTGTGCTGAGATGTGTCTTTTAAAGAGTAGTCATACAAGGTTAGAATGGTCTTGTTAAGCTGTAGGGAATCCCTTAGATTAGAATCCCTTTGTGTTGACAATAAATAATCCCTTTGTGTTTGGAATCCCTTTGTGTTGACAATAGACATGGGTAACAGGAACTGTCTTTCACCCATGGGAGAGTCATTTCAGGTGGACTTATTCTGCCAACAGTTTAAAAATCAAATTCTGTTAATTTAGGTTTAAGAGAGGCATGGTAGAAAGTTGCCAGTACATGCCTTCCAGAGTCTTCAAAAAGAAATGTTTGTCATCTTTCCTGATAGCTGAGTAGAGCTGTATGTTCTACTGTGTTAGATATTTAAATCTTTCTCTTGAAAAGGAAACCAGGACATCTAAAATTGAATGTGTGGCCAATGTTCTGGGATTTGAATTTTTACCACTTCATATGAAGTGCATTGTTCACTTTACGGCAAAAATGCCTCTTGAACATCACTGTAGTAGTTTAATGTGAATTTTATTGAAATTTCCAGTTACTGAAGTTCGTTTTATTAAGTGGTTGTCAAGATCGTGTTGAAGTTTCCTTCTCTCTCCTGATATGATGAGTTTGCTTTTGAAATAGCAGGAAGGTGCAGATATTCACCCATCAAGTTTTCATGGGCTTTCATTCCAAAAAATTATAAGGGAATGTGACAACAGCACACTATTGCTGATATTTTTCTTTACTTTTCATTTAAAGTGTAGAGTATATTACACTAATTTAACAAGTGGATGTTTACACCTCATTAAAAGCAAGGCTACTGTTCTTGTTGAATTTTCACAATTTTCACAATTTTCTATCTAGTTTATTGTGCTGCCAAACCTTCTTTCTTTATATATCTTATTCTGCCATCCATAAGGCTGTTGACTTTATAGACTCTATTTCTCTTTTTTGTTTGTTTTCTGCTTTCCTTGGCTACATATAGTGTCACTTTTAGTAATTTAAACAACTTCTAGGCAGACTTTAGATTATTCTTTCTCCACTACAGCAGCGCCTCTTCTCCCGTTTTGTTAAACGTTGCACTTCAAAAATCTTTGTGAGAAGAATTAGCCGAATTCACCTAAGAGTAAATCAAGGCAAAAAAACCTAATGTTTCAGCAAAGAGTGCAGCCAGAACTCCCATCTCCCAATGCCAGAACTCCCATCTCTCAATAGGTGTGACAATTCTCTCTCAAATAATAAAATGATTGTAGTACATTGGTACGCTAAAGCAAATTAATAAATATTTGGGCTATTTTCTATAAGAAACAGAGCTCTGTTTCTATTTAAAGTACATTCTTATGCGTATAATCTGCAATTACAATATTGCTTCTGTTTAAATTTGGGAATTAAAAAAAAAACCAGAGGAATGCCAAGTTGTCTACTTGTTTGGCAATAAACAGTTCTGGGAGAGGAGACTGCTTTTTCAAGACATTGTACTCGCTCACAATGTAATCTCATTTCTTTTTGCTTTTAGGTGATTACGGATTTAGAAGAGCAGCTGAACCAGCTCAGTGAAGATAACGCAGAACTGAACAACCAGAATTTCTTCCTGTCCAAACAACTTGATGAGGCTTCAGGGGCCAACGATGAAGTTGTGCAGTTGCGAAGTGAGGTTGACCATCTCCGTCGAGAGATCACCGAGAGAGAGATGCAGCTCACCAGTCAGAAACAAGTAAAACTTCATACATATCCACGGGTCGCAATTAGCAGAAAGGCTGAAAATTCTTTTAGCTCTCTAAATTCTTTTGAATTCTTTTATATCTGGAACAAATACGTGAATATTCATTCGTATTAAGAGCGGATATGCTTCAGTGAGCATTTATTCCATTTTGTAATTTATAACTCTTTTTCCTAGAATAGTTGAATGGATTGAAATTTTTAGTATTTCCCTTGGTATTTTTAATACCAGGCAATGGTATGGGGAATTTGTGTACTTTGAAGCTATTGCAACTTATTCGTTTTATCAATTCCTAAATCTTGATAATGAGTAGAACTAGAATCTAGATATTGAAGTAGAACTGACATTAAAAGCAATCGCAAGTGAATGTATGGAAGCCTTGAAATAAATGAGTTCTGATTTACCAGCTTATGTTTGCTGCCAATTTACATGTACTGTAATTCAAATGATAAGGCTGAAGCTTAAAGTGTATGCTTGATGTGGGATGTGAGAATTGATAGGAGGATTTATTTTTAGACGATGGAGGCCTTGAAGACAACGTGTACGATGCTGGAAGAGCAAGTAATGGACTTGGAGGCCCTGAACGATGAACTCTTGGAGAAAGAGCGTCAGTGGGAAGCATGGAGAAATGTTCTAGGGGATGAGAAGTCCCAGTTTGAATGTCGTGTTAGAGAGCTGCAGAGGATGCTGGATACTGAGAAGCAGAGCAGGTTGTCTTCTCCCCCACCCCTTGCCTTTTATTAACTTGTACAAAAATGCTCTGTAGAATATAGTATAAAAATTATATTTAGAATAGGATATGGGAGTTGGAGCTAAATATAAATTCTTTTGATGTACTTCTAAAAATGGTGCATCAGTTAATAGATGTTCACCAGTGATACTGTTCTTTACATTTTTGCGCATGTGTGATTGAGGGGAGAATGGTATCATTGTAATTTAAATAAATGGCTTGATTTCTTAACTTCTACTTGATCATACAGAAGACTAATACTTGCTCTTGATACTCTGGATCTTGCAATTTTCAGGCTCTAGTTTTAACAGGGTTATGCAATATAAAGCGTTGCAGCAAGCAGTCTGCCTTTATAAAGTAACATCTTGAATTTCAGGCAAATCCCTGAAAGAGTTATTGATGCCATTGTGAGATACAAAGAGGACAAACCCAGAAGAGCGTTAGGTAACACTATTTTCCATTTTAATACAGAGTGCGAGCAGATCAGCGTATTACTGAATCTCGCCAGGTGGTAGAACTAGCTGTTAAAGAACACAAGGCAGAGATTCTAGCTCTCCAACAAGCTCTGAAGGAGCAAAAACTCAAAGCTGAGAGCCTTTCTGACAAGGTAAGTGACTTTAAACCCAAAGCTTTTGAAATGAACGGAGATATTTTCCTTTTCTAGAGATGTTACTTGTAGAATGCAGTCTTTACAAGATGCTAGAGTGAACTAAAAAAAACTTGGGACCACAGAATAGAGTTTTCTCTCCAAGTCAGACATCTCAGATTTCCTTCTAAGTAAAACGAGAGCAAAAATCAGTTCATGGTGTCTGGGGCATATGGTAGAATCTGTTAACTTGATGTCCACATTTGAGCAATAGCATACCAAAATTTTTTGTTTGTTTGTTTGCTTTTTTTTTTTTTTTTTTTTTTTTTTCCTCATTATAGCAAGTAGAGAATAATTGAATCATTTTTCTTTTGGGCATGCCTTGTGAACCTGGATTTTGAGATTATTGAACTTTGTTAGTGCTCTGTGGCGTTCTGACTGTCTTCCCTACCTGCCTAGCTTAATGACCTGGAGAAGAAGCATGCTATGCTGGAGATGAATGCACGCAGTTTACAACAGAAGCTTGAGACAGAAAGGGAACTCAAGCAGAGGCTTCTGGAGGAGGTAACCTTGGAAACTTCAGAAGATTCCACATCTGAAACCAAAGAGTTGTGTGAATAGTTTATGAACTAGAAAATGAGCGTTGCACATCCTTCCTTCTATTATGTAATTGAGGAGAATCGATAAAGAATTTATTCTTTTTTTTAATTAAAACTTTGCAAAATGAATGTCTAGGCTAGTAAAAGTGAACTGCTCGAAAGAAGGTGAACTGGGAGCCAAAGGTGACAAGCAGGATGGACCAGGGCTTTGCAGTCAATGAGCACAGTTCCCCCGTAGCTGAACAAGAGGAGCACAGCAGGGTCTGGTGGCAGTACCCAGATTCAGCCAGTGGCCCAGTGATCATTAGAGAGGCTTGCAGTGACAAAGCAAGTTCCAGCCTCTGATAGGGCAGGTCAGGACCAGCAAGGTCTATGACTGGGTACAACATGTCTATAACACAGTTCTGGCACAGACCAAGGGTGAGGGCCAGAGTTTAAAAGCATCTCTGGAGGCAATAGACAGAGGGTGCGTGGGGGGAGGCCCCAGATGAGGCTTTTCACAGCTCTTTCTCATAATTTAGCTGTGCTCGCAGAAGTCTGATCCAAGGTTGAGCAGTCGCACCACAGCAGTGAGACTAGAAATCAGGCAGCCAAGCCTGGGCAGCAGGGGAAAGGGCTACAGAGGGGGATTATAGGGAAGAATGGTTACGGACTGGAGAGGGGCTGTTGGTGTATCCCAGGTGCTGACAAGTTATCCCAGAGCTGACAGCTCCATTATGCTTCACAGAAAACTATTCTGTCTTTTGGTTCATGGTACATGAATGTTAGAGGTTTTTCAGGATGTTTCTCATACAGGTAAAATGAAGTCTTGAAGGTGTTAGTAGTTTATCGTGTCCTCTTTGCTTAGTTGAACACCAAGATGCAAACAATTGGAGTTAATTTTCCTTATCACATATGACTGCTAAAGAAACAGGACTTTATTCTGGTTAGTAGGAAAGATCTCTTTTACAGGGAAGCATTGGGTGACTTGTGGTGAAAGTGTAGAAGGCTTGAGAAACCGATGTCTAGAAATTCGTGTATCTATGTGCAGTCTAACAGTTGAAGACTAAATTTTTAAACAAATGACAAATTACTTGAATATATTGTTGAAAAAGATGGTCTTTCTGGGAATTAATGTAAATATATTGCATAGAAATATTTATTTAGGGATAAAGCATCCTGAAGAGAAGGAGGACTTCTGGGATATTGTAATTTTTCAGCTGTTGAACAAATGACTTTAGTTTTGAGTTCTGAAATGATGCTTGCTTTGCAAGAAATAATATTGTGTGATAGCTTTTGTTTTAAAAAAAGAAAGCAAACACCTTTGTTTTTCTCTTAACAGCAGGCAAAGCTGCAGCAGCAAATGGATCTGCAGAAGAACCACATCTTCCGCCTTACTCAAGGTCTGCAAGAGGCTCTAGATCGAGCAGATCTTCTGAAGACTGAAAGAAGTGACCTGGAATATCAGCTGGAAAACATTCAGGTGAGGGCGAGGAAGAAGTGGACAATGCTCTGTGGTCAGTGCTTAATGTGAGGCTTGGAGATCTGACCTACTGATTGTGTGTGACATTTCCTTATACTTTTTTGTTTGGTTGGTTTTGTTTAGTCCTGTTTTGCAATTGAGTCAATCTGGGGTTTTTTTGTTTTTGTTTTTCTATTACTGGGATGAATTTTCTTGAGTATCTGTATGTGGTTCACAGGTTCTCTACTCTCATGAAAAAGTGAAAATGGAGGGCACTATTTCTCAGCAAACCAAGCTCATTGATTTCCTGCAGGCAAAGATGGATCAGCCAGCAAAAAAGAAAAAGGTGGGTGAGAAAGGTTTGAGAGGCATAGAGTTAAATGACTGATCAGTTTGTGACTTAGTTATGTGCTGTGTATTCAAAATATTGTGTTTTATCTTTCTTTTAATGTTTAACACAAATATGTTCCCATTTAAGAATGTTCTAAGTCACTAAACACAGCTTTACTGGGCAGAGTGTCTTCCTTGTAGCCTTTCCAGTATTTTGTCATTCCTTCAGAAGTTAAGTTTGAACCCAGTAGTTACACCTCCATGAGGCTCTAAGCACTTGGGATTTTAAACATGCAAATATTTAATTATTTTTAAAATGGTAAGTATATATGTGTGTATGAACATATTGTGTATCTAAAGTAGTTGTCTCATAGTTGCAGCACAGTATTGATTAGTCAGGAGATAATGGCTTGTGACACATCTCTTTCATAAGCCTTTCTGTCATTTTGAATTAAGTCATATAAATTAATTTTAACCCCATATTTTAAGATCCTCTGTTTAGTTACTCTCGGAAATTCAAGGTATGAGTACTTAACAGGTAATGTATTAAATGAATGTGTATCTCAACATTTTCTTTCCAGTGTCAATTTGAACTAAAAAATCCATCCTTACATATATCAAAATTACCATTAGGCCCTCTGGCCGGGCTGCCACTAGCTAGTTTCGCTTTGCCTAGATGAAGCCATCTCTTACTAGGAGTTAGGAGTTGTCTGTGTGTTTCTGTTGCTAGGGCCTGTTTAGTCGGCGGAAAGAGGACCCTTCTTTACCCACACAGGTTCCCCTGCAATACAATGAGCTGAAAGTGGCACTAGAGAAGGAGAAGGCTCGTTCTGCTGAGCTGGAAGAGGCTCTACAGAAAACACGCATTGAACTCAGATCAGCTCGTGAAGAAGGTAGGGGTTAACAGAAAAGGTGAATCTGGAGGAGACGCACGTTTTTGGTTTGAAAATGCGTCTTAAATAGTGGCCACTGTAACAGTAACATATCTTATTTAGTCCTTATCTACTGATGTGAAGATTCAGTAATGCTGCACATTTGTTTGCATTTGTAAACATTGCATGGTTATGCAGAACCACTGCTGTTTACCAGTGCTTCATATTGGTTATGTTAATGTGCTGTGTTTATCTCATCTGTAGCTGCTCATCGGAAGATAGCAGACCATCCTCATCCATCCACGCCAGCCACGGCCAGGCAGCAGATCATCATGTCTGCCATTGTCCGCTCTCCAGAGCATCAGCCTACTCCGATCAGCCTGCTCGCTCCACCCTCCAGTCGTAGGAAGGAATCCTCCACACCAGAGGGTAGGTTCTTTGGGGTTATGAACTTCTCTGTTCTTTTTTGGAATAAATCTACTACTTATTTCAGTGCTATCTTTTTTTTTTTTCTTTTTTTTTTCCCCCAAATAGCTATACTTGGTGGCATACAAGTATTTCTGCAGGTCTTCTGAGATGTAGCTAGCATGTTTGGAAGCTGGTGTGTGGAAAACTGGGGCTGGAGAGTTGATTTCAAGAACAGATTTTATCAGTATAGGAGTAATAGAGGATAAATTTGGGATTTGATTTAAAATTCTCTATTTGGTTCATTTAATTTATTTCTGAACATTGAGGAAAAAATTAATAGCAGAATGTATTGTTTTAAAACTGTTTTCCCTCAAGGGTATGTTTACTGTAATTTACTTATGCATTGGTCAAAAGGTCTTACAGATCTTTCCTTAGCAAATAACACTTTCCCTTGTCTAAGGGCAGAGTTGTTCTCCTGCTTAAGTAAAAAGGCCTTTGTTAGACATAAGAGGAGGATATTAGATTAAATAGGCATTAGACATGCCTTAAAGGATAAACTTTGTTCATAAACAATCAACAACACAGAGCTGAACTGCTAGCAGGGATTGTAGGTGTGCTTTAAGGTGTGCTGGCAATAATGGTTAGTAGGAATGTTGTATGAAGAAGGCCTGCTGTTTTTTGATGATAATATAGCTGCTGAAGGGTTTGTTAGCTATGAGCAAAATCAGCAGATGAGTATATCCTAAGAACTGAAGCTGAGGACAGACATGAACTTTGGTTGCATTGATTGGCTTGTTACATCATCTTGCTACACCAATATATTAGCCATTTAATTCTCTGTTCCGAAGTGACTTTCTGTGCAAGGTAGCTGCTGAGGTGGTCCATGTAACTTAAGATATGCAGAATGCAAAGGAAAATAGTGCCTATGTTCGGCAGGTCTTTAATGGAAATTTGCAGTTCTTTTTTTGCTATGCTGGCTTTTAAATGCCAAAATCTCCTATAATTTTCATCGCTGTTACAGCAACCTGATAATAAACTCTGGTCCCTTCCAGAATACAGCCGGCGCCTGAAAGAGCGAATGCATCATAACATCCCACATCGTTTTAATGTGGGGCTAAATATGAGAGCAACAAAATGTGCAGTGTGTCTGGATACTGTGCACTTCGGACGGCAAGCATCTAAATGTCTTGGTAAGAGCAGGGAGTGTGCATAAACAAGGTTTAACTGAAATGAAGGAAATAACATCAGATGTAGAACAAGTTTTCAGTGAAGAGAGTTAGCTTTTATAGTTTCTGGGCTTAGTTGAAAGATCTTTTAGAAAAGGTTGGTGATCGACTCAATTTCTTAACAATAACCTGTTATTTTATGCATGGTGTTTGCTACAAACAACTAGAACTTGGGACAAAATATGACAATCAGAAACTCGTCACCAAGGAACGTACATTGTCTTCAGGACCAGCATTGTCTGTCAAAAGTGGAAAAATCAATCTAAATTCTTTCCAGCTACATGAGACTTTTTGGTAGAATAGTCTGCAGCACTGGAGCTATGTAACATGCCACATTGGAGAATATCTGATATTTTTAGAGTATAAAGAGCTTCTTGAAAAGCAGGGATCGATGACAGTGAGAAGTGGAGGCAACCAAGTTTGTGTGTGTTTTTGTGTGTATATTGTTTGACAGATTTTTTTTTCTCTACCCTTTTGTCAGAGTGCCAGGTGATGTGTCACCCAAAATGCTCAACTTGCTTGCCAGCTACTTGTGGACTGCCAGCAGAATATGCCACACACTTCTCTGAAGCATTCTGCCGGGATAAAATGAATTCTCCTGGTCTGCAGCTGAAGGAGCCGAGCAGCAGTCTACGTCTCGAAGGGTGGATGAAGGTGCCAAGGTATGAACATGGCCCATATCAGGTGCTGGAACACATGGAACAACTCTATATATTCTCATCGTTCTTATAATGAGATAATTGGTACTTGTTTTGTTCAGAATCTGAGTAGAAAATCTAACACAGTTTTTACTTCTTTTCCTCAGGAACAATAAACGTGGGCAACAGGGCTGGGACAGGAAATACATTGTCCTAGAAGGAACCAAAGTGCTCATTTATGATGCAGAGGCGAGAGAAGGTAATTCAGCGCTTCTAGGAAACTTTTAATCTTCAGATAATGTTTGGTGAATGGAGAGGCTGAGAGAATGTTATTGTGTGCTGTGCCCATACTTAATGTAGCGGAAGTTTTTTGCAGGAAGGCAAAGTTTTGGGATTTCTTTCTCCTTAGTTTTATTAGCTATGTGGAAACATCCAATGTGTCATCTTGCCATCACAGTTATTTTCTCACTGCTTGCTTGTTTGTTTTTATTCTTTCTGTGTCTCTCACCATTCTTCCTGAAGCTGGACAGAGGCCTCTGGAGGAATTTGAGCTCTGCCTTCCTGATGGGGATGTAACTGTCCATGGAGCTGTAGGAGCTACTGAACTTACCAATACCGCAAAGACAGGTGAGAATCAATGAGATCAAAAGGATGTCAGCTGGCTTGACATCAGTTTGGAGCTAGTTGGGCAGAAGAGAACTTTCTCCCTTTAACTTTCAGTCTGTAACTGTGCAATTTTGAGATTACCTCTATTTGAACTAGGTTAATAGGTCAGATGTTTAGATACACTTCTGTTGTGATGGTTGGACTGTGTATTCATCAAGCCATATGGAAGTAAATTTTAGTAGTTTGTAAGCACTCATTTCATTTAAGTTTCCTCTTTGAATGTTCTCTATCATGTGTGGACTTTCATAATTCATGTCCCCATTGTGCTCAGAAATTTATTAACTTAGAAATATTGTGGGGAGTATAGAGTCCTTTATTATGAAAAAATGTTGGTGTTTTGATTTGTATGTATTTGTAGAACTACATTTCTGCATTCATTTGCAATGAAAAGATTGTATGTGTCTTGACATGAACATTAAAGGATACAGATTGTTTAAAAACAAAGTTTTCCATAACCAATTTTTACAGATTTTTCCCAAAAGCATGCTTGAACAGTTCAGGGACAATTTTAGTCAAGTGCCTGTTTTTGTAGTTTTTCACAATGGTATTCTTTTGCTTTTATATATAAGGCAAGAAGTGATATTTATTTAGCAGAGACAACCTTATATGTGAGGTGTGGATACATCTAGCTAATATTTAGCTTTAAATAGCTAGACTGTGCAGTACCTGTAAAGGAGAAACCTGTATAAAATTGCCATGGTAACACATCATGATAAATACAACATTCTCTCCAATGGTGAAATACACCATTCTCTCAAAGGTGTTAATTTAAATCCACTGACAATATTGCAGAAACTAATATAAGTCTTATTCTATCTATATAACATCTCAGATGTGCCATATATCCTAAAATTGGAGTCTCATCCACACACCACTTGCTGGCCTGGTAGAACACTCTACCTATTAGCACCCAGTTTCCCTGACAAACAGCGCTGGGTCACAGCACTGGAATCAATAGTGGCAGGTGGGAGAGTTTCCAGAGAAAAAGCTGAGGCTGATGCTGTGAGTATAAAAGTTTTATTTAATAATAAAATATTCTGGGAGGGAACAAAGTTAAGAAAATTATTTTTTCAGTATTTGATATACTGAGGTTTAACTAAAGGTAAGTTCATATTTTTGCATTAAGATATGCAGTCTGAGTGCTGGGTACTGGAGTTCATTAAGAGACTGCTATTTTATCCTACAGTACTTTGCTTTAGACAAGAAGAGTATCTTAAGAGCAACCAAACCTTTTTTTTTTTAATGTCTGTAACTGCACCAAACAGATAAAGAAATATGGATTAGTTGGACTGAATTTAATCTTGTAATGTACTACATTACATGGTATGAGCAAACCTCAAAGGATAGACAGACAGACACAAAAACATTTCTCTTCTTCCATTCATAATAGTATTTTGGGGTGGGGGTGGGGGTGAGGGAGGGGTATTTTAATTTTTAATTTTGGTGATGGAATTGGAGGTATTTTAGATAGCTTTTTCATCATTACTGTGCTGATAAAGCTCTGTTTTCTGACAACGGGAAGTTTTGCTTTATATCACTGAATATTAAAAAGTTAGCTCCAGAAACAGTAAATATTTGCTAGCAAGAAAGCATCTCCTCTCTCGTACAAACATTTCCTGAGTCTGAGAATATGGATGCCCCCACAAACTCTTGTAATTTTTATTTATGCTCTGGGAAGATTTCACTGCTCCACTTGAGACTGAGAGACATGGAAAGAAAAAGGACGGCAGTAGTGCTTGTCTGTATTTTGGTAGATAAATTGTTAATTCTCCTTCATCTTTAGGTTTCTGAGAACAAGAAATCTGTGCAGGCTTTTCTCTTGTCTTAAATGACAAGTGTAAGCTGTTAAAATGCTGATCAGTTCCGTCCATATTACGACTAGACTTCACAATTTTAGCAGCTAAAATTGACCCAGTAGTTCTGCTAGATTAGGAGCTAAGGGAAAAGCTAGATACCGTTTTCTCAATACCGAATATGAGAGAGAACAGATAGAAAACATGATAAAGATTAACTTAACAAGGAAAAATCTTTCTATAATTTACAGAAATTGCTTGGAAACTCCCTGCTAAAGCTAGAGGGTGAAGACCGTTTGGATATAAATTGCACGATGCCCTTCAGTGACCAGGTAATGATAATGCCCTGTTGGACTTAATACCAGGTATCAGCTATTCCATTCTTAGAATTTGTTTCTTAACAACACTATTTATAATTATACACTTCATTGATGGATATATATATATTTTTTTTGTCTTTTCATTCGTAACCCATATCAGCCAAGCTTGCTCATGGAACTTGTTCTCATGTAATGCTCTTTTTTGCCTTTGTAGGTAGTGCTGGTGGGAGCAGAGGAAGGTCTCTATGCCCTGAATGTACTGAAGAATTCCCTAACTCACATCCCAGGGATGGGTGCTGTCTTCCAAATTTACCTCATCAAGGATCTGGAGAAGCTACTCATGATAGCAGGTAGGGCACTGCATGTTCCATTTTGTCTTTATGGTAATATTACCACTTCATGGTAGTATAATTACTCTCTAAGGCCAGGATGAAACTGTCTGCCATACAGTGCCAATGGGCTAGGTTTTCCTTTATTTTTTTTTTTTTACAGACTTCTTTTATTAATCGTGTATCATTAGGAATCAATTACTGCGGTTAACATAGTATTGTCCAAGATTTTCACATAAATGAAATGTGAGTGAAGGCTCAATTACATCACTGTATTTGAAAGAAATTCAATTTCCAAAGCTGAGGGAGGGAAGAACAGAAACAAAACATTTCCAGCTTAGGTTAGTAAAGGTTTTAGTGCAAAATAAGTGAATAAGTGTCTATGCTTCCTTTGTGAGCTCAGTACTCTGAATGTCACTATAGTTAAGCCGCAGTTGTATGGGGATTTTTTGTTTGGTTGGTTGGTTTTTTGCTTGTTTCTGGGTGTACAGCAGTAACACTTAATAGCTAGACCAACTTCAGATGGAATGGGGTAGCACTTCTGAGCTACTTGCAGTCCAGAAAGCCCAAGAACAGCTTGTACCTCCTGCTTCTGCTGTACATTACTTTGCCAAGAGAGACCCTTTAGTAAAGAAGGAGCAGAAGCTGCCTGGAGTGCTCATCTCCTAATGGAGTTACTCTGGGGCTGCACAGAAAGGGATGAAGACAGGAGAAATAACTATGACTCCGTGCCAGAACTAAGGATCCTACAAAACCAATTCAATCTGAAGACTGCTGAGCTGATCGGAGAGGTCATTTCTTCCTAATCACTGCATAAAACTTTTCTTAACATAGTTACATTTGAAGACCAGAATGTGGTCACTGTGATCTATGGCCAGCAACTCTCAACCTGTCATGTTTTAAAGGCTAATCCATGTAACAGAATTAGGATTGTTTTCATTATTTAAAATTACCTTGTGTCAGTAGCACCAGCTGTAATCTCTCCATCTGTGTGGTTTTCTGGAATTCTACCTATTTTGGTGTGGCCTTGTTGAATACTAGGGCATATCTTCATCTACAAGCCCTAGTCACCAGATGTCTATATGACATTTGCAGAGAATTAAAAGCAAATTATTTTTCTTGAGATGTTTTAGGGGGATTGTTTTTCCTTAGTATAGCTCTAAATTGTCCATTCCTTTTCCTTTTTATTATCCTAAAACAAAAAATAATTACAAATGCAAAATTCACAACAAAATTTAGAAAAAAAGATATGTTATTGAATCTCTAGACTTAGGAGAAAAACCTCGTAAGTGTCTACGTGTCTTTGACACTTAGTGTCTAATGCTGTTCATTGGGGCCTTTCTTGCAAATCCCTTGCAGGTTATGTTGGCACAGAGAAAGAAAAAAGAAAAAAAAAAGGGTGCTAAAGCATCTTGCCCTTTAAGAAGCTCTGAAGGATAAAAGAATACCTTCTGGCTAATTTTGGATTGTGCCCTAACAACCTAACAAGGCCACTGTTAATGATGCTCTGCTAGACCTTAGCAGCACTAATAATCCATGGAGACAATGGTTCTTCTCCCAGTGGATTTATTGCCTGCCGTGAGATCATTTTTGGCAAGTTTTCTGGTTCACTTTTAATAGGAAAGATGTGGAAAGAATGCTGCGTGTATCATCCTCTGTGGCTGTTACCACAGTAACAGTCTGTAAAGATATGCTGCAGCTTAGGTAACAAAACAGACTTTTGTAGAGAATAGGGAAGCTCTGCCTTGACAAAATATAACAATTTGTGTCTCCAGGAGAAGAAAGGGCTCTGTGTCTTGTTGATGTAAAGAAAGTGAAGCAGTCTCTAGCACAGTCTCACCTCCCTGCCCAGCCTGATGTCTCACCAAATGTCTTTGAGGCTGTCAAAGGATGTCACCTGTTTGCTGCTGGCAAGGTAGGATATAGTTGCTTCATGTGTCAGACCCCCTGTTAGCCTGTTTGGGGTTTAATATAAATCAAATCCACATCTTTATTTCATTAGCCGCCAGTTCAGGATCTCTATTTTTGCATTTGATGTTTTTCTTCAAAGAAAAGGAGCACTGGGAGGAAGAGAAAAGACACTGAGGTGGAAACAGAGTGGAGGATCTACTACAAGTATGAATAAGCTCAGTCAGAATAACACGGTGGTTTGTCCTAAGCTGTTACGTAACAGGAAGTGTAGCACAATGTGGCTCAACTGCTTCCTCACAGCTGAGTTCAGTTTTTAGATTTATAATTAGTGAACTCCAAGAACTAATTGTTCTTGAATGTAGTCTAACAATTTCTAGGGGAGCAAATTTGCTTTATGCATTTGTACTAATTGATAGCATTTGATATTTACGCTAATTCCCAGTTTCAATAGGGAACGTTCAGCCATAAAAAAAAGTTCCCATTAAGAATCACTTCTGCAAATTACTTAGATTGATATCAAACTGAACATCATTCAGTTTGAAGTAAGGCTTGAAATCACAGTGTGAGGGGTTAAAATTAGGTCTAACTGGGATAAATTTCTTACCACTTTTAATGAAATATTTTTCTGTGGAAAAGCTTCTAATCTTTTAATAACTTGTTTCAAATATGAAAGAAATCACAGAAGCAAATCTATGTTCTCTTTGAAGAACGTGCAGAGGCTGTTCATTATTTCACTAATTGCAATTACTACCCTATTAAAAATATACTTGTGAGAGGTACTTGAAACTGTTTCATGTGCTTGGCCTCAGAATTTACTCTGTATTCCTCTCCTGAATTGTGTTTGTGATCTCTCCATAGGTTGAGAATGGTCTTTGTATATGTGCAGCCATGCCCAATAAAGTGGTTATTCTGCGATATAATGAGAACCTGAGCAAATACTGTATCAGAAAGGTAAGCTGAGTAAGTTCCTTCAGTAGCACATTGCATGAAGACTTTCGTTTTGCTTGGGAGCAACGTCTTAAAGATTTTTGCATGCATAACAGTGTTGTTTGCCGGATAAAATGACAGCAAATTACAATGTAGGCTGTCTAAAATTGGAGTAGGCAGCAATTTCCTGTAAGAAGAGTTGACATATATGGAGAGGGGCAGAACAGCATTGTGAATTTAGAGATACTGGTCCCAGCTTTAATCATAGACTTCCTTTTTTTACCCAAACGGGCTTTCTTCTTAATTATTCAGCAATGTTGCTTCATCTCTGTCTTAAGAGAAATCCACAATAAATGACTTCTCTCTTCTTTGCAGTTAAAGAAGCAAAGGGTATCTTTTCTTTTTCAGTGTTCATGTGAAAATCAAAGGGTATTTGTTAACCTCCACACAGAACAAGTTAGTTAGCTCTGTTTCGTATCCTAGCCTGATATATGGGTACTTATGCATATGTATAAACCAGACAAGACAGTAAGATTTGGATCTCATGTGCCTGTGTAGATAGCTTCTCTGCTGTAGCTCTTCAGATAGCAAATTATAGGCAGATAATACCCCGAGCATCTAACCTAGTATTCCTCTTGACCACAGGTCTAGTGAATGTCATGATTAAATTTTATATGTCGATAGACATCCTTGGACAGAAAAATAGGAATACCTAATGAAATTTGCCCCTCCAGCAAAAGTACTTTCTCAAGTATTTTAAACAGTTCGTGAGTTTGAAGTTGCATTCTGTCCTTTTTATAGAGATAAATGTTGCAATCAGTCATCTTTTGGAAGCAAAATCTCTGAGTAGTTACAGGGACCTCATACTGGTTTGTGTTTTCTTCTTTTCCAGGAGATTGAAACCTCAGAGCCTTGCAGCTGCATCCATTTGACCAATTACAGCATCATCATTGGAACCAACAAGTTCTATGAAATTGAGATGAAGCAGTATACACTTGAAGGTAGGAGACATGTCCTGGTGAACACCCCAAGTGGCTCCATGATGCTTTTATGGGGATTAGCACCACCACTTTCTAAAGAAGCTGGTGCTGACTGAGCTGTTATTTTCTGTGCTTTTTACAGAGTTTCTGGATAAAAATGACCACACTTTGGCCTCGGCTGTGTTCGCTGCTTCCACCAACAGTTTTCCAGTCAGTATCATACAAGTGAACCCCACAGGGCAGAGGGAGGAGTACCTGCTGTGTTTCCATGGTAAGTGTGTTGTAGGATAGTACCTGCTTTCTTCAGTACATGAACTATCAGAAGATACCTGACTGCAGGAGTAATGGAAAACTAAACAGAGGTGACTTTGATACAAGATATCAAAGATTTATTCAAAACTCTGAATCTAAAAGCCCCAGGTGAGCTGCTGGCAGCGTGAATAGCAAGATGCCCAGGTGGGCTCAAAAATGGCACATTCTAATAATTCAGGCTACAGGAACAGTGTTGGTCAGCTTGCTTTTGGCTTATACATTCTTTGTGCCTATGAATCAGTATATGAGGGAAAGGAAGCAATTGCAGTGAAAGGTAAGTGCAAAAAGAGGTTCAATTGTCCTGAAAAAATATTAAGGTTTTTCAAACTTGGTAATTTTTTCCGTCTTCCAAACATAAAGATGCAACTTTCTAATCTTGGGGCAAAATAAGAGTTGGTTATTTTCTCATACAGCTGCTTTTACTGGCCCCCTCGCATAGTGCCATGGCAATACACAGTAAGCCTTCAAAAGCCCACTAGCAGTAATTGTAGGTGAATTACAGCAGAAGTCTCATAGTCTTCCAAACTGTAGAAGTAAATGGATTCATAACCTTACCTTAATTAAAGAGAACTACCTTTTGGTGCTTAAACTACTCACAAATCTAGCCTATTTGATGTCACTGTTAAAAAGTACACAGTTAATTGCGTTTGTCCCCTCAAAAATAAACTCCAGCTGCATACTCATTACATGAAATTACTGTTTTTGACAGAGTTTGGTGTCTTTGTGGATTCCTATGGCAGACGCAGTAGGACAGATGACCTGAAATGGAATCGCTTGCCATTAGCTTTTGGTACGTGTTGAGGGACATTTATTTGAATTATGGACATTACTGAAACCAAGAAACACCCTTGTGGGAAGGATGTTCTTCAGTCTCAACAGTCCTGTCTCGTCGTCTCGAGTCTCAAGTTCTCCCAGAAACTGGGAATTTTCCATGGTACAAGATCATTATTAATCCAAGTGGCAGATCTTATGAAGTGTGAACAGAGGCAAACTAAATCAAAATATTTCCTTGTTTAGTCTAGTGTGACTAAATTGGCAAGTGGAATTTTTAATGATTCTTGGAAGTTTCTGAAATAGTCAAGAATGTATCATTTCAGTGTGGAATCTTCCAGCCTTCTGCATGGCCTAATGGATTTTGTTCTTTTAATAGTCTTTTTTTAATGCCCTTACCATGATACTTAATGATAGTGCCTATGTTTTGTTAGAAAACTCACATGCTTGCTTTTCTGTATGAGCTGTTGGATTCTGCTGTGTTCAGTGATGCTTCTTTTGAAGCATCGTTCTTCTTGATGCTTTCTTTTGATGTAGTAATCGAGATCTTTCATGTTGTATTTTTCCTGCACTGGCAATACTGCTTCAGCCTACAGGGAGCCCTATCTATTTGTGACCCACTTCAATTCCCTTGAAGTGATTGAGATTCAGGCACGAGCTTCTCTAGGGTAAGTTGTTCTCTTTGCATAGCTTTGAACAGCATGTTCTGCAAGAGTGTGTGTATGTGCACGAACGTTCTTAGGAAAATGTGTACTATTCTTGTATTTTTTTCCTGCAATTTTGCCCAGAACTCCTGCACGAGCCCACTTGGAGATACCCAATCCACGGTACCTAGGGCCTGCAATTTCATCTGGAGCTATCTACTTGGCCTCCTCCTACCAAGACAAACTAAGGGTGATTTGCTGTAAGGGCAACCTAGTGAAGGAGACCAACAACGAGCACCACAGAGGCTCCTCTGCTACACGCAGGTGTGTGTTACGTTTCACCTATTGTTTCTGCAGATCGAATGGAAACTTCATTGCAGACATCTTAATTTTACACCAAATACTGATGCCATCGGTCCATTCTTACAGATAGAGGTTAACTTCTCACAGGAACAACTCAAAGAAATGCTAGAGTTGAACAATGATTTAAATCAATGATTAAAAGCCCACCACACTAAGAAATGTAAACTGTTAGGAATACATGGGTAATTTCCACCACAAATACTTCCAAAACCAAAGAAAGGATATTTTTTGATCTTCAGATGTTTTACTTTCATGTTCATGTTGACTTCACAACTTGTCGAGCGTAGTTGCTATTGATGTGACAATAAATGTCAGTTGACTGTAACAGTCTCTAAATCCAGAGCCCTTTGCTCCCGTGTATGTCGTAAGAGTAAGAGTGCTTTAGGAAGTTGTCCTGTAGTGCTGTTCTGTTCAACTGAACAAGGATATTTTAGACAGGTAAGTAAATGTTGTGGCTCTGTACATCAAAAGAATTAAGGCTTGTAGCTTATCCTAACATAGCCTGAATATCCTGCAGCTAACATACATTTTTGTGTGTAAAAAGACATAAATGAATTTTCAGTGCACTCGTGTATGAAAAAATACTAAAAATACTGAGCCTGAGGAAAATCTATAATTTTGTAGCTGTTACACAGATGCGATTTACGTTAGTTCTACTCAGTGCTAGTGTCCCTAACGTGACAGCATCATTCCTGAAAGCCTGATGCTTTTCCACTTAAACACTGCTGGGTGTTGGGGGAAAGTCCTACTTTTGCTAGTAAAAAAATATAACTTAAGGTTTTTGTCGCTCAGCGGTTCGCGTCCATTATTTTTGAATGACAGCAGCCCTAACAAGAGAGGTCCGCCCACATACAACGAGCACATCACCAAGCGGGTAGCGTCAAGCCCGGGGCCGCCGGAAGGTCCAAGCCACCCTCGAGAGCCAAGCACACCACACCGGTACCGCGAGGGACGGACAGAGCTGCGGAGGGACAAGTCTCCCGGGCGCCCACTGGAGAGGGAAAAGTCTCCAGGCCGACTCCTGAGCACCCGCAGAGAAAGGTCCCCTGGGAGACTGTTTGATGAGAGCAGCCGAGGCCGAATGCCTGGCAGTGGTGCCAGAACCCCCCTCTCCCAAGTCAACAAGGTAAGTCGGGAGCTTGGCGAACTTCTCCATTCTCAGGAAAAGTTGTGGAGTTTGGATGGGCTGCTGGTACTGTAAAGGGGAAGAGTGAATCAAATCTCACCCCACTTTACTTTTAATAAAACACAGCATATATGAAGTTATGTAATTCCCTGGCCCTGGAGCATCCTCCCTTGTGCTAGCTGTATGTAATTGCAAAAGCAGCTTGGCTCAGGAATAGGTCACAGTCCTCCAGATGTGAAAGAGGAGGTGCTTTCACCAACAGAAATGAAGTTATTGAAGACTTGGGAGGGAGAAGATGGCTGGAGAAAGAAATGGAGAGGGCTGCAGTGTTGAGAGTGGTGCTGATGACACTTGTCTTTGTTGGGTATTTGACTGTGTCTTGTAGGAGGAAGCCGGTCTGCAGCACCCGCTCAGTGCTAGTTGGACTGCACGCTGCTTCTGGCACCTGTGCAAGTGGGAGAAAAGTGTGTGCAACTTATAACTGTCCTTTAATTTCCCTGCCAGGTCTGGGACCAGTCTTCAGTGTAAGTCTCAGCTAGACAGTTACTCGTCTTGACCTGCAGGAAAAACAAAGGAAATACACTGAGTATATGCACTCCATCCAACTGCTGCCCAGTCACCCAAACAGCATTCCTGGGCCAAAGCTAGCTCTGCATCAGGAGACCCGTGATGCTTTTAAGGATTCTCCGCATCTCAGTTAATTTCTCCGCACTTTCCTGCACTCCTGTTTTTGCACTTTGTACTACTGTTACTCTTTCAAGCAGTTCATGAACTTTTTGTATTCACCTTAGTCCCGAGTAGTTCATCAAGAAAGTCAAAGGGGACTAGAATCTCCCCCCAGATCTTTAATGAGGTTAGTGCCCCTTCCCCAGTAATTAATCGTAGTTCTGAGACGTGCTGGGAGTTCCCGATGGCCTCGATACAGAAGGGCCAAGGTGACTGAGTCTTTCAGTAGAAGGTGTGGTTGGATATTCGCTACAGAACTCGAGAAAATTCAATATTGAGCAGTCTGTTCACCTGCCACTTTTGAAAGTTATTTTGTTCTAAGATTGCCCTAGAGCAGCTTCAGTGGGGAGGGAAGAACCCCGCTTCCAATGATCCTGTGTACCCCGAGACAAAGTGCATTATCTCTAAGCTCCTGGGGTGTAAGACGTGACCCAGGTCTTCTGCATGACAGTTCACTGCATGCTGCTGCACCATCACTGGCCGCTCTCTCCTTTTGGGTTGCTTTGCTAAGTAGTGTATTGTAGCCTCACTTGTAAATTAACAGAAACCTTTAGATTGCACTGCAAAATGACCACTAGTAACTACTGGAAATTTGGCAGTGAAGAGCTACAGGCCTTATTCTACGACAAGAGTTACAGTCACACTCGTCTCCTCCTTCCGGCATTAAACGTGGGTCGCTGAGACGTGACGTCCGCGTAGTCCCAAATCCTGAGAGCTGCCGCTTTCCCCCGAAAGCTCCAAAGGAAAGCAGCGGGGAGAAGAGCCGCACCGATTGCTTCGGTGGTTTGTAACTTGTCGTACAATAAGAACCAAATGGCATGGCACAAGAGGATGCCCACAGTAAACAGCTTTGGCAGTTACCACCACCGCCACCGCCGCCTTTGCTTCTGCAGAGCCAGCCTCCAGCCCCGATTGCTCTCTAGTCTCTTTTGCTGTGATCACGAAGCAGACGATGCTCGAAGCAGGTTTCGACCATTCACTCTGCACTAGCAAGGCTCTCGGTGAACAACCATGTTCTTTACAACTGGAAAGAGCAAAACTGCATCCGATCTCCCCTTGGCCACACACTTAAACTTCTGCTAGTCCCTTGCAAGCCCGTGCTAACCTGTCCTAGAAACCCATAAAAATTCAAATGCCTTGTCAGTGTCCTTGGGCAAGTTTCATGAATATTGTATTTTGTTGTCTGTTGGGTTGTTTTAGATCAGGTGATTTGGCAGGAAACTTGCTGAAAATTTTGTCTCCCAGTCCGAGTACTTTGGAAGGTCACTGAGAGCAGTATTTAAATCTTTGCATCTCATGGAAGATCTACATGACCTCAGAAACGGGCTTGTTGAGTCCTGAATGTGTATATCTTGTGTCTTGTTCGTGAAATGCTTCCTGCTATAGAAATAGCTCAAAGGACTGTACATAGTTACAAGAAACTTTATATTCGTAACAAAAGGGAATTGAATTGGTTTCTACTTTTTTATTGTAAACTGTGCGGTTTTTCAACACTAGCTTTTTGTTTTACTGGTGGTTGTGGACAGCCATCTTCAGACACTGGAGAGGCCTCAGCTTAGTCCTCGCTCCCATGAAGAAATACTGTAACATTAACTTGCAATTGAAGCTTGTTAGCAGAAATGAGGTTTTAGGTATCTAAAAGTACAGAGTTTTTCTTCATTACCTTTTTATTATTGACAAGGGAGGGAACCAGAGGGTCAGTTCCAAGCTCCACCTGGAAAGTATTGAACTTTGTTGTTGAATAAGAACCAAATAAAACAAATAACTCTCTTGACTGGCATGGTGAAATGAACCCGTCCTTCCCCGTAGCGCCCGCTGAGCCCCCTCCCTCGCACCCAGCAGTAGAGGCTGTGTAATCGATAGGCGCCTTCGCTTACCAAAGAGCTTCCCTTGACAATATTTAGCCTTCCGAGAGCTGTCACTTCCTGACCACGTAGCATAAATGGCTTCACCGCGTTAAGCATCTCCATACCACCTACCACAGGTGCATTTGCCCAAATATTGTACTGGAGCAGCAGGCGGCTGCCAACACCTCGAGCTAAACGGGGGGCCGTTAAAGACGCGTGAGTATCCGGGCCCCCTGCCTGGCCCTGCTAGACGACCCTCACCTTTGAGCTGGGAAAAACCCATCTTAATTAACACGAGAGTGATTTGGGATTTGGGAATCCCGGGTTTGGGATTGATCCCAGCAAGGTACCCATAGCAAAGGGGACGAAGAGAGTTACTCATCCCACCGCTGTAAGATGCTGGTGCTTTTAAGGCTTAAGAGCTGCAACTTTTTAAAAACCTTCATGAAAACCCTAATGCCGATTGAATACAACCTGCAGTTCCTGTACAGCTGAACTTCCACCTGCTGGGAAAACTTGCTAGATCAGACTTAAATGTAAATACATCTATTTTTAACTGAACCAGTTTTTACAGGGTCTGAAGTATTCTTTCACAGGAAGAGGTTTTTAATATTCACACTGCTGCCTACAGTAACTTAATTTGTCCTCCTACTGTTCCGTGTTTTTGGGTTTGTGCACACGGCCGCCCCCGTGCCCCCCAGGCAGGGCTTGGCGGAGGGTGTGTGGGAGGGTTACTAATAGCTCCCATTACATTCTGGTCTCCATGACATCCTTCATGAAACTGCTCTACATTTAAAAAAAGAAAACCGAAAAAAAAAAGAATTACAAGCTGCTTGATTTATCTATTGTGCCTACTAGCGGATGTATCGGATGAAATGCTAACTTGTTCAATGTTCCTTTATTTCGGTTTTACTGTGCACAAAGACGACTTATTTAACCCTCATTGTTGCAGTCTTTATGATGCATGATCCGAATTGTAACAAAAACTAAAAATTATTCCAGAAACTGGTGGAGTAAAACAAAAAAGAAAAAAAAAAAAGAAAAAGAAGTTATTTACTGAGCCTTTTGCTTATCAGGACTTCTGCACCAATCCACGGTCAGCTTTACTGCCCCAGTGTGTTTTGGGGGGCTGGGAGGGCGTTCCCACTGAAAACCCACTGGTGTTTTTTGGGGGGCGGGGGTGGCTCACGTGCAGGCGGCTGCACCCCCGGTGCTGCTGGGCACAGGAGGTACCAGCCACCTTCCCGGGGTGGCCCTGCGGCCGTTGTCCCCCTGCCTTGTTCAGGGGCGCTGCGGCCACCACCTCTCGCCCCAGGCCCGGCCCAGCTGCCGGGTGCTTTGACTGAGTTTCCCATCCAGGAGGCGGCAATCCTGCTGTCCAGCACGGGAACGGGAACTGCCGGCACCTGCTGTGCTGGCGCCTTTGCTTTCGGCACCGCTTCCTACTTCCCTTTAAATCGTGATGAGCCTCTGCACTTGGGCAGGGTGCTTACATGCCACGTATACACACAGCACATGCACGCATCTCCCCGCTCCCCTCATTGAGCTCTGTGCAAGCAGGTGCTCTCTGGTGCTCCTAAGAACATTACGGAGGTCCAGGCTGTCCCAGTGCCCAGTCGCAGCCAGTTGCACCCATGGTGGCCTGTGAAAGCGCAGCCAGACACGCTCAGTGCCAAGGAGAAAGGCCTGGAAAAAACACAGGTTTGCTTAAATAGAGGTTTATGGGAACACGGAAATGTCCGTGGCCCTGAGGCTCGCACTGTGTTTTTGAGACTGCAGGATTACTGGGGCTTGTATTTGAGTGTTCTGCTTTGTGTAAGCTTTGTGTCATGAAAAGCCCACTAAAGCTTCCTTCGTCTTCTTTCCGGATAACAAAGTGCTGCAAAGTGGGTCTAGTGTAACGTGTAAAGCAACAACTACCAACTGCAGGTTCTAAAAATACCAAACTCAAAGAAGCCAAGGCCGAGAAAACATAAGGGGAAGGATAAGAACAAAACAAGTCATCTGCTTTTCTTGAAAAATCCTTTATTTTTAACTTGTTTCTGAAAAGGCTGGAAACAAAAGCAATTGTATATTTCAGAACGAGGACTATCGACAGCACAGAATGAAAGACAGTTTTCAGAGAGAACCATTGCACTAGACCCAGCTCTACTGAGCCGCTCGGGATACTGCAACAAGGCTGGTGAGCAGCCCCGCGGCCGCTGCTGCAGCTTTGCCCCGCTCGTGTTATTGCCGACGTGCTCTTCCCCACAGGAGGACACGGGCTGGGATCATTGGCACAGTTGCTGGCACTTAGCAGGCACCAGACAGGAGCAACGGAGAGGGCCTGCGGGGTCCCTCCTGAGACGCTTCCTCTGGGAAGGCTGCGACGTGGCAGCGGTTGTGTTTGGTTTGGGATAACACGGACGGGCAGTGCAGAGGAGAGACATCGCTGTATTCACTTAGGAAAACAGGAACACAAGGAAAAGAACTGTGGAGGTGCCACAGCCCGGCTCACAGGGACTTCATACTTGCTGCTGGTGCATACTTCCTCCGGCAGGAAGGATCCAGCTCCAGCCCCGCGCACGGAAAAGCGGAAAGCTGCTGCTTCCACTGCACATTTGGCCCCCAGGACACAGGGTGCTGCACAGTATCTTACAGACATCAACTCGGCTGACAGAGGCTGTTACTGAAGAACTAATCCCTAAACGGGATGCGCTGGATTTCTTACAGCTCCCTATCCCAGCTTAAGGAAGCCCTTATCAGTGACAGCGTGAGACGTCGGTTGCAAAAAAGTAGATTACTGCAAGACACACGTATGATTGACAAAAAAATCCAGCCATTAAAAAAAAAAAGTCTTTACCAGAAATTCCACAGTGGAAAAGTTGTATTTCTGTTCTCAGGAAGAGAAATGCTACAGAACTATTAACAATAACACAGTGCCTCCCAGTCTACTGTAAAATCAAAATGACCTTGTGGGTGATTATATCACTAATTTTGCCTAGAAAGACTGCTACAAAACATCAAGTTTCACACTTATTTCAGCCATGCAAGTTTCAAACCTGCTACTAAAATAATTGTGTTTGATGCACGGATTAAGTTATGAAAGCAGTAATGGGCTTGCTCTGCTTAGTGTTGAGCTCAATTCCGATTCCACAAGAATCCTGAACTTTCTAGATTTTAGGCTTTTTTTTTGGTATTTTTATAGTGTGCATCACTGCTGAAGGTCTTTAATCTGCTGCTGTTCTGACATTTTTCAGCCTAATCGATTACATAGATGAATCTAAGTGTTTTTAACTGAGCTGACAACTGGCACTGCCACTTTGCCATTAGTCTAGTCATTGTGAAGCTGTCATCTCCGAGAACTTCCAAGGTGGGATAAGAATAAGGCAAATATAGAACCTGGAAGTCTCAGAAATAATATGAAATCAGAGTTTGTTTGCTGCAGCACAGAGCAGGAGTACTTTTGGTTACGAAAATATACTTTTTTTTTTTTTTCCTGAGACCACACTGGCCCAGAACACTTGGTCAGAAACAACCATGATGTTCATATCGGCTTGTACAGCAACGTAGTCACGTATTTCTTCTTGTAACGATGTGTAGCACTAAGCACCATCACTCCGTCCTATGAGAGATGGGAAACAAGGGGACCTATTACATGGCTATCCGAAAGGTTCATGTGTGAGGAAGAACAGGCCTTGGCCCCTCACCTTGATAGAAAGTGCGTAGAGGTGGTTCAGCATTACGTGGTTGGGTTCAGGGAGCAACGCTGGATCACACTGGGGAGGAAAAAGGAAAGGGGGGCCATGAGATTGTGGAAATAACAGGCAAAAACCAGCAAGAACTCACAATTTATCATCACAGATGATGGGTGATAACCACTGCCAATAACTGTGTGGTGATACCCTCAAATACTGCCTCTTGCACCGAGTCCATCAACAAACACAGATGCAACTAAGATCCTCTCAGTGCGGGACCCTTTGAGACCATGAAACAGACCTCAGCTATTTCCTACCTGCTTTTGACAATTTCAGCACAGTTTAGTGGTGTTGCAGTGGGAAGATCTGGTTTTCTGGGAGCCAAGTAACAACTCAGTTCTCATTTTGAAACAGGTCAGGTAGAGAGAAATTTACTACAGGTGGACCCATCTGGACTTGTGTAATAGGCAATTTATGAACATGGCAATTATTCCATGTTTCTCCTTGACTGTACACAGATTTTCCATCTCTGCCCACATTCTCAAGGACCTTATTCAGCAAAGGAAACTGATGTACTCACAGAAATGCCCGTGTCCTTATTCAGGATGACCTGCAGCAGGTGAGGGGGAAGAATGGGTGGAGATTTGAAGCGCTCCTCTGCCTTACAGACATAAGGTTCCTGGTGGTATGGTCCTGGGGGCGAACTTGACAGCTCTGCCAGAGAGACAATAAATATTTATTCTTAAAATAGTCTGGAAGAATATCTGCTCTTTAAAGATCCTCCAAGCAGATTCTCACACCCAGGAACTTGCGACCAAAAGAAGTTAATAGCGTGTGAAAGAACTGTAGCAGCTGATGCATTGAGGATCACTCACTGCATGAGGAGAGTAACAACAGTCTGCGAGAGCCTTAAAAGAAAGACATTTTAGACATTTTAGACATCCCAGGCCTGTCAGCCTTGAGACCAGCTGCAAAGATGTGCAAGGCAGGGCTCTGAGTGCTCCAGAATTTCATCAGTATCATCTCCACCCAGCGCTTCGCCAGCAAACACTTAGTACTAAACATTGCTCCACAATATTATCTGCAAGGGAATGCTAAGCACAAAAACATGAGATGCAAGAGTAAAAAGCAGGTATTATTCCAGTAGAGGGACAGAAAGAGCTGTTCAGGGTAGAAAGCAAGATAACAGAGGGTTGTTATTGCACTTATGGGACAGGATCTACTAGGCTCCTCCATTGCTTCTTGCAATCCCAGTCTCACAAATCCCACTCTTTCCCCAAAAATCTTTGTCCAGGGGCAAAGTATAGAGTAAAAATCAACTGAAGGCACCTTCTGCCTCCGATAAAAAGGTATTCTAAGAAGAAGACAAGATGCTACTTCAATCGTGGTTTGAGTGTCTGCAAAGGCCTATGAAGAACAGAGACCCAAGTGGATCTGAGATGATCCAAGGTAAATCTTGCCTCTTTTCCTATAACTTTGTCAAAATGTTCTGCTCAAAGATATGGTTTACTTATACTAAACTGACAGGATATGAGGCACTCCTCAGCCTGTGGCAGCATGACTAAAATGCATCTCATTTGTATTTCTTATCGGGCGTTTTTTGATCTGCTGAGGCCATTTCTTAGCAAAGGAAAATGGTATTAGGAGGAATTTAGGCTGTCAACATTGGCTTGATGTTTTAAGGTAGAGACAGATCCTCTGAATGTACTAAAAGCAGCCATTTCACATTGCAGGGACAAATGAATTGCAATTAAGCGCTCATGGCTTCCTCCTAATCACATCTTTAATGACCTGCAATGCTTGGCCAAAGGCTCTTCTGCCTTCTTCCTCTGTTCAGATATGCTGCCTGCACACGTCTACAGAGCCTGTCAAAAGCAGAGAATAATCTGTCCTGGAGCTTTAACTCAAGACAAAAATGAAGAGGGAAATTTTTAACAGCTCTAACAGGTGTAATATAAGATTACCAGTAGCTTCATACCAGACATGTCTGAACATTTTTGGGAGTCCACCATCAAAGCATCGAATACTTCAAAGTCGGTTTTCTTCACCTGAATGATGTTGTTGACAGTTCCTAGCTGGCTGGTTACTACTGGCTAGGAGGAAACAGGAGACAAAAGTCACCACAAAAGAAGCTTGCAGGACTAGTAGGATTTTTAAAAACTATGCAGTTGGTATTAACAATGAGATTCATTCCTTTCAAGGTATATTAGCACCAGATATGAAAGAGTTCACCATTGCAGAATTAGCATTATGTTAAAAGGTGGGTACAGGATTTGGGACTGGGTAGGGGGGATTTCTATCAGCTGAGCCTGCTGAGTCTACGGAGTCTTGGGTTATAGAAAATCTTGGGTTACAGCTGAAGCTAGATTAGGTCTGGCCTAAAGTTAATGATTAGCCCAGAAGGGCTTTCAGAGGCAGGTAAGATCTAGACGATCTGAAGCCGTACAGGCAGTTGCATGAATTTTACTCTTAAAGCTAAAGTCCAAGGCAGAGGGTCTAAAAGCTCAATTTAGTACGTGATTCTGCAAAGTTTGCAAAAGCAGCCAAAAGCCTGGAACCAGCAGCTGTGAATGGCTAATTCTGATGCAGGTAGGGCTGCAGGGCAAGCTGTGGATTATTTACAGCAGAGGAAGGGAAAATGCCCTGGTGCCTGCAGGACTTTATGGCGCAATTGATGCACTATGGATAGATCCAGAGCAGCAATAGCAATATTCTGGCATAGAAAGCAAGAGAGACAGAGATTTCAGCTGTCAGCAATGCTACAGTGTTCTCAAAGTCAGCTGGGCACCAGGAAGAGAAAAGCTCACCATCACTCATAAACCAATACCCAGTGCACCTTTGTCACCTATTTCTTACAGAAGGCTCCTGTCATTTCAGGCTCTCAGTCAGGTGCCACCGCCTAAGCCAGCTGGGATCAGAAACATCTATCTCTGTAGACTAAACAGTCAGTTGCTGCTGTTAACAAATGCTTTCTCTTTGAAAAGGCCACTTACTGGTGCAGAATAACATCCAGCTTCCCTTTTTCATCAATCAGTAAACCTATTAAATATCAAAGAAAACATTACCTCTGAAGGATCATGTGTCCACTGCCCATCCACGAAGAACTTATACTGGTGCTCTCCTTCTGGCAGGTCCAGGATTGCCACAAAGTTATTGTGACTGGAATTTTAAGACAATCACCCATGAAATATTCCGAAAAGTGCATCAATCTCTGTGACAAACACCATGACATAGAATATGAATCTCCTTAACAGGCAGAATGTCAATATGGCAACACCGGGTTTAAGAGAATCTCTTGTGTAATATAAAGGAAAAGAATAAGATTATAGTTAATGTAACACACAAGTCCTAATATATTTAATATTAATACTGATACCCCTGGCATCATAAAGGAACTAGTGTGGAACTTTCATAAAATCTCTCTGACATTTTCATTTTACTTGTCAGTACATAAGACCTCATTTTGTCATCAATGCTTTTGTTGATGGAAAAAAAAGGATTAATTTTTCTTGCTTTCCAATATTTGTCATCACAAATTGCATTTTACGGGTGCCAGTGAAGTGAATAAACAATGACTGGAAGATGAAAGCATCAGTTCTGTCGCTTTGACATTCTTTGGGTTTGAATAGCTGTTGTTTGGTAATTTTAACATCCTTGTGCTGTGAACTTTTCAGTTCTCTGGAACTCTTTAGTGCCTTCTCAAAGACACTCAGAGAGAGACAGTGCCGTGTGAGCCATCCCCACAGGCCAGGCAATACCACCACTTCTCTTCTTAGGTAAGGAGTGCCAGCCTACACCACCACAGAGCTGGATTTGAGAATTCAGCAGGGAATAATTAACTCTTTTCTACTTCAGCCTGTTTGATTCAGTTCTGCTAGTTTTTTTTCAGCCTATAAAGAGATCCAGGTATCTCCTTTCTTAAAACAGTAAAAGAGAAACAGATTCCTGCTTCTCTCCTCAAGACCTTGATATGAAAGTGGCAACATTAAGCACCACCTTTCTCACTGCACTCATCATTCCCAGTGCTCAGGGACTGCTTTACATTACTGATGCCGCAGAAGTTTATTACCTCCTTGTCAGAGGAATTTTACTCCAGTTGTTGAAGGAGCCAGATAAATAAACTTCTTTCCCTCCTCCAGTCCAACGGAAGACTGTTGGTCGAGCTTGAGTGGGCGTTTTATCACTGACTTCCAGATCTTGTTGCCAGGCTAGGAACTCTTCTTTATCCAGCGGCGCCTAGGAACACATCTTGATCAAGAATAGTTCACAACTGGCACACTCAGATAATCCATATTTCCCTAAAGGCAAACCAGCACTACCTTCATCTCCTCTGCATGGAACAGGTCTGCATCTTCAGGACTATCCATCAAGATTTTTGGCCTGTCACCCTCTTTCGTACTGATGGCTCCTCCTGAGTTGTCACCTCGGGTTGCCTTATGCCCATGACGCTCTAGGCCTGCTCGCTCGCTGCTTGTGTTCCCCATTTTCAAAGCTCTAAGAGGAGGAAAAGGCAAATTAGCACCTGTATTTTTAAGTCAGAACAGCAGGAGGCAGAGAGCAGACCTGTCAGGAAACTCAGACTCTGAATTGAAGACAAGTGATTACTTCATCCTGCAAGTATCTTAAAACTATGACCGTGCTCGCAACAAAGAGCAGCTTTATCAGTGCCTGTTTCCCAGAGATATTCAGTGAGAGTCTCAAGCTGGAGTTTTAGAAGTTTTGCTTGGCTACACACTGTTGTTTCCTGCCCCATAGTGAGGAAACCTCACAAAACCGGGCACGGGAGAGCCGCCGTTTCGCAGCTGCCTGCGGAGAGCAGAAGCCCTTTTTTTTAAAAAACTCTCTATTCCTGACAGAAGCTGAGCATGAAATTAAAACACCATGACAAGGATGTGGAGGAGCGGAGATGAGGAGGCGGGAAGGGGGGTTGTTGCGAGTCGCGCCTGTCCCTGCAGGCGCCGCAGGCCGCGCGGCCCCGGCCTGTCCCGGGCCCCGAGTGCCCCGCTCCGTCCCGGCCACGGGGCCTCACCGGGGACTCACCGGCCTGCCCCGCGCGCGCTGGCCCTGCCGCCGCCACCGCTGCGCTTCCGCTTCCGTCCCGCCGCACGGCGCGCGGCTCGGGCGCCCGCGCGGCCCCGCGCGCACGTTCCGGCCGCCCCGCGCGGCCCGTCGCCCCGAGCCCGTCTCCTTGGCCTCCTCCTGCTCCCACTTGTCACCACCCTCAGAACAGGCTGCTTGGCCACCACCACCCCCACATCCTGATAGCGCCGTCCTGTCCGCCAGGTCCCACCACCACCCCTGCCACCTCGCCATGTCCTGCTAACACTCAGTGCCTGACCCTGTGTCCCACAGCCGCCCAGTGCTCTGCCCCATATCCCACCACGACCTGTATCCCACACCATCCTGTGTCCCAGCACTGTCCCCGTGTCCCACAACCCTCCCTATGTCCCATCATCACCCTGTGTACCACCACCACGTGTCCCACCTCCATCCCACCTCCCAACATCACAACTTCATGTCCCACCAAACGCCATGTTCTGCCACCACCCTGCGTCCCACCACGACAACACCACATGCTGCAACACCAGCCTGTGTGCCATCACCAACCACCAATCCATGTCCCACAACGACCTTGTGTCCCACAACCACTCCGTGTCCCACCTTCACTGTGTACCACGACCACCTCGCTGCCCTGTATCCTGCTGTCAACCCCCACTGCTGCCCCATATCCCACCACCGCCCCATGTCTTGCCACCAACTCATGTCCTACCCAACCTCATGTACCAAGACCACCCTTTGTAACACCACCACCCCATGTCACAAGACCAGCCTATGCCCTGTTGCCACCCTGTGTGCTGCGACCACTCTGTGTTCCACCACCACCGGCACCCAATCTGGTGTCCCAGCACTGCCATATGGTGTCCACAGGGAACTGCGGTGTGTGTTCCACGACCAACTCATGTCCTACCACCACCCCGTGTCCCACCACCACACCATGTCACCATTGCCTCATGATTCACTATTATCCGGTGCCCCAACAGCACCCTGTGTCCCAACATCATCCTGTATCCTACAAGTACTCCATGTCCCACCACCACGACAAGTCCCATCACCACCTTATGACCTCTCCACCAACCTGTCTCCTAATGGAAACCTGTGTTCAGTTGCCACCCCTTGTCCACCACCACCTTGTGTCCCACTCTTAGCCTGTATTCCACCATCACCCTGTGTTGCACCACCACCTTGTGTCCAGGCAGCAGCTTGTATCCCACAATGATCTTATGTATGGTGACCACCACTACCTGCATTCTAATCACCACACCATTTCACACTACCACATCATGTTCCACCACCATTCTGTGTTCCACCAGCACATTGGGGAACACGGGCTAATGGTGGAATATGGGGTGGCCGTGATACACAGTGTGGTGGAGGGACCTGGAATAGAGGTGGAACATGAGTTGGTGGTGGAACATGGAATGACTGTGGAACAATGGGTTGTATTAGTACATAGGGTGGTGGTGGGACACAGCGTGGTGTTTGAATAGGGGGTGGTTATGGGACACAACGTGGTTGTGGAGAGTGTGGTGGTGGGACATTGGGTGATGATGGGACATGGAACCAAGTTGGGACATAGGGTGGTGGTGTGACATGGGCTGGTGGTCGAACACAGGGTGATGATGGCACACGTGCTGATGTTGAAACATCAAGTGACAGTGAGACACGAGGTAGTGGTAGGACATAAAGGGTTGTGGGACACTTGGTGGTGAGAGATGAGGTGGTGATATGATGAGGGGTGGCGGTGGGACATGGTGAGGGTCACGATCGGACATGTGATGGTGGAGGGATATGGATTGATGATGAGATATAGGGTGGTGGTGGGACACAGCTTGGTAGTGGGACATGGAGTGGTGGTGGGGTAGGGGGTGGTGGTGGGGCATTGGGTGGTGGTGGAAATAAAATGGTGGTGGGGCACGGGATGATGTTGGGACATAGAGTGGTGGTGGGATGTGGCATTTCTGGTGCATGTGGTGGTGGTGGAACACAATGTGTTGGTGGGACACAAGGTGGTGAGGTGACAGAGGGTGGTTATGGGATGTATGGTGGTGGCAGCATGTCAAGTGATTGTGGGACTACCGTACAAGGAGCGACTGAGTTGGGCCTGTTTCCTCTGGAGAAGTGAAGATTCAGAGGAGATCTGATCACTATGTATAAGTACATGAAGGCAGAATGTAGCGAGGAAGGGGCCAAGCTCTTCTCAGTGGTGGCCAGTGACAAGACAAGGAGCAATGGATATAAGTTGAAATACAGGAAGTTCCATCTGCATGTGAGGAAGAACTTCTTCACTGTGAGGGTGACAGAGCCATGGAAGAGACTGTCCGAGGAGGTTGTGGAGTCTCCTTCTCTGGAGGTCTTCAAAACCTGCCTGGATGCTGCCCTGTGCCACATGCTGTAGGTGACCCTGTGTGTGCAGGGGAGTTGGACTGGATGTTCTCTAGAGGTCCCTTCCAACTGTAAGGTTTCTATGATTCTATGATCCCATGTGCCACTGGGACCACCCCAAGTCCCATCACTGCTGTGTCCCACAACCACTCTGTGTCCTACTGCCACCACATATCCCACCACCACACCATGACCCATCACCACCTCATGAAACACCATCACCCCAAATGCCAGCACCACGCAATGTCCCAACACCACACAAAGAACCACCACTCTGTCATGACCCACCACCCCATGCCCCAACACCAGCCCATGTGCCACCACCACTACCCTTTGTCCCACCAACACCCCATGTCCCACCACCACATGTACCATGAATGCCATTTGTCCTACTAGCACCCTGTCCCACCATCATCCCATATCCCACCACTACCTCGTATCACTCTACCACCTGTCACCCTCACTGTCAAGGAGTGTTTCCTTAAGTTCCTGCGGAACTTTTGGTGACTCAGCTTGTGGCCGTTTTCTCTAGTCCTGTCGCTGGTCACCACTGAAAAGAGCGCCCTCTTCCCCCCCATCACTGCCTCCCTTGAGGTATTTATAGACACTGATGAGGTCGCCCCTCGGCCTTCTCTTCTCCAGGCTGAACAGGCCCAGCTCCTTCAGCCTTTGCTCACAGGGCAGATGTTCGAGGCCCCTGATCATCCTCGTAACCCTGCGCTGGACTCTCTCCAGCAGCTCCACATCCCTCTTGTACTGGGGAGCCCAGAGCTGGACACAGTCTCCAGATGTGACCTCACCAGGCCTGTGTATAGGGGCACAAGTAGAAGGACGTCTGTGAGCCCAAGCTGTGTCCTGCGACCTGCTGCTGTGTTGTGGCGCTGGGCGGATTGAAGGTGCTGGCTCCGGTGGCAGGTTTTAAGGAGGAGCTGTGCTTGTTTCGTCTTTCGAGGCGGCCTCCGCCGGCCCTCGCCACGTGTGGCGGGGCTGCGGGAGGAATGTGGGTGGGCAGCCTTACCCAGCGCCCCAGAAGAGCAACACGGCTATAAAACACAGCTGCTGCTCTCGTTATATTTAACACCCTCTTAAGCTCTTTGTCTCCCAACGTGCCTGTTTCATCTCTCCAATTCTTTTCTGCTTTGCCATGGTGTAACTCGTCAGAGCCACCGATCAGGAATAAACAACAGGACAAGGTTGCTAGCAGCTCACGAGGACACAGCACGTCGTCTGTAGGCGGTCTGAGCCTCACCTTGCATTTATACTGCTTTCAGGGTAAGGTTTCAGTTCCTCTGTACATTGTGATGATCCATCCATCCACAGTGTGTTCCCTCACCGCCAAGTGTGAGCAGCAGTCAGCCTCTGTGCCCTGTTATGAGTTGCTGGGTCCCCATGATTTATGAAGGCTGAATCATATCACTACACAGATGACAAATCTTATGTGGGAGCTGGCCAATGTGGCCCACTAAATCACCATCCCTGCACTGGAGTATTGTTTTCCCCAGTCAGCTCAAGTGGGAGCCCTTACAGCTGTCCAAGCAGGAGATGTGGGAAGCAGGAGCTTAGCTGCAGACATGCCGCGAGGGCCTGGCAGAGCTCCTGCCCCCGAGGGTTTTTGGCAATCCTGGTGTTTTGCTCCAGCCTTTTAGTGCATCTGTGATTCCTGACTCCTTCCATGCTCTGCAACCTGATGGCAGAAAACTGTTCCTCTTCTGCTCCATGCAGTACCACAGAATCACAGAATAGAATCACAGAATATTCAAGGTTGGAAGGGACCTCTAGAGATCATCTAGTCCAACCTTCCTGCTCCAGCAGGCACACCTAGAGCATGTGGCACAGGGTGGCATCCAAGCGGGTTTTGAAGACCTCCAGAGAAGAAGACTCCACAACCTCCCTGGGCAGCCTGTTCCAGTGCTCTGTCACCCTCATATTAAAGAAGTTCTTCCTCACCTGGAGGTGGAACTTCCTGTGTTTCAGCTTATCTCCATTTCCCTTTGTCTTATCACTGGCCAACAATGAGAAGAGCTTGACCGCTTCTTCCCTGCATTCTTCCTTCATGAACTTACACATGTTCATCATATCCCCTCTCAGCCTTCTCTTCTCCAGAGAAAACAGGCCCAACTCACTCAGTCAAACATGGACTGAGTCCAAACATGGACTGTACCAGCCTCTGCATCCCAAAGGAAGACCACAAGATGCCTTCTCTGTTCCTATCCCTTTGCATACCTGTCTTAATCTTCCTTTCTTACGGCCAGACCAGGACAGAACAGAGGGAAACTGATTCATGTTCTTCCATATCCACCAAATGAAGATGATGCTAGGTAGGTGAAGTATGTAAAAATCTTGTTCAGGTATATCCAGGACCCTACTTGTGTTTCTTGTCCATATTTCCATATAAGAAATATCCACTGGAAGCAAACATTAGCCCTAGACATCATGGAAAATAAATACAAAATTATTTCAGCATTAGTGATCATACTGACAGTGTGAATGGTCTAAGATTTGTGCTTGTCTGCTCAGCAAACCTTTCCACAAACCATAAAATAAGACAAAATGATTTAAGTGCTTTATCAGGTATCATGAGTATGCTATAGCACCTTATGGGACAACACAAGGTTCTAAAAGGTTATGTTTTTAAAACACCTGCACGATAGGAACAGCCATTTGATCCTTTGTGGTACTCATCACATCAGTATTCAAAGGTGAGCTTCTTCACCCCTCCCTCCCTCCCTTCCTTCCTTCCTTCCTTCCTTCCTTCCTTCCTTCCTTCCTTCCTTCCTTCCTTCCATCCATCCATCCATCCATCTATCCCATCTTCAACAAACTTGAAATAAAACTGTCCTGACTACTAAACCTCAAACAAAATATGCTGTTCATTAATTAAGAGATTTTGGTTGATGGCTCGTAAGATGAGCAGACTGTCAAAGTTTCAACAATCATGACTGAGAGGTAAAGGGAAGTCACTTTTCCTTGGGTCGCTCTTGCCTCTTGGGTACATCTTACCTCTCTGTTCATCAGCTGACTCATTTTTAACAACAATAAGGAACAAGCAGAAGAGATCTGAGGTCAGGAGAGAACTTTGAGAAGTCTTTAATTAAAGATGGTGAACATTGGCCTCACAAATTGGCAGCCACAAAAAGTCAAAGTTAAATGCTTGTGCCTGTGCTCTAGTCCAGATCTCAGTATTGCTGTTTGGTTTATCTCCTGGAATTTTTTATAATCAGAAAACCCTTACATGCCCAGTAAACACTGATTGACATGTGTGTACAAGAGGCCGCCAAGGTTCCCTATTGCCATGCAGCCTGCTCTGAAGGCTTTCCTCAATTTCAGCAGGGTTTCCCCTTCTTTTATCTCGAAGTGTGTCATGAAAAAGAGATACAATGGCCAAAAGCCTCAGATTATGGTGTTTGAAGTCCTTATGAATTTCCAGTATCTGGCAAAATTCCCTTTCCTTAATATCACAGAGCTTAATTAGCCAAAGGGAAGCAGTTTCAAACTAAGTGGAAGTTCACCCAGTCCTATAGCTAGATGTGACAAAACCAGAAGAGCCACCCTGGAGCAGATCATGTTCAGACATGCCATAAATCACAAAATAAAGGACATATGAGCAAGTGCTTCTGCATTCATGTAGCTTCTCTGCCGTGGAGACAAATGAGTTGGATGGCAGGAGCAGAAAAAATATACCTAGTTTTATACTAGAACAGGGCTTTCTACCCTGGGCTCAAGTTCATTCCTGCACCTTTTTGTTGGCTGACTGACCTGTCTCCTACCCACCCTGAGGTCACTCCTGAATTTAGCCCATTGTGCCAGGGTGCCAGGGAGTGATGTAGAGGAAGTTGGGCGGCCTCCTCAGGGGCTCACATTTCAGGACCGCATGCCATTGGCCGTGCATGCAGAACATGCCGTTGTGCTTGGGAAAGGGAAAATTGCAAGTGCTCAAAAAAAAAAAATCACTCCTGGACCACCGCATCCTTTCCCGGGTCCCTTACCCTACACCCACTGATCAGCTAACTGAACAAGAAGTTGGAGATGGGGACACAGTAAGAAGAAGCCGACCTTCAAACAGCTTCTCAGCTCAAGGTGCTGCATATAAAAGATGGAGGGCTCTGTCTTAGAAGATCTGAACCAGGCAGCAGCAATACAAACAACGCTGCACACAGCTTCCCCGTGCCTTCAGCTTGGCCTGGAGATCTCTCCAAAGGCACTGTAGGCTTCAGGTCATTCATCTTCTTACTTTGTCCTGTTACCAGAAATGAAGGTTTGGTGATATGGGCCCTTCCCTCCAGGTCCAACACATTCCACAAAGGCAGGTGAGCTGTGCTCAGGTAACCAGGACGTGGCTTACACCACCTTGGCTCCAGAGCAAACCACTGACCTTGCACTTAATTCTTACTGCTTTGGGGAACCTGGTCCTTCAAATGAGTCCTTTTGGGTGTGAAAATAGAGTAAAACCACAAAGTAAAGACTAACTAGGAAGATAACCCGATCTTTCCCCTTTCATTAAAATCAGAAACAAAATCCATCTCATGTTATTGAATAGGAAGGGACAGAGCCAGGCTCCAGGTGAGGAGATGAGCCTAGGCTACATCTGTGAACTCCTTCAGTGTGCTTGTAGGGAGACACCTGAAGAATTGAACTTCATACTGTCGTCTTCATGGTTTTTTGCTGTGCAACCTGCTGAAACGTACACCACATAGTGCTTCCACGTCTGGCTGCCCTCCTTCATGCAGCAGCGAAGAAACTCCTCTTATATTTAGAAGCCCTGTTCTAGGGTTACATATCAAGATACATGCACGCTGCTGTTTTGCAGAAAGCAGCTGTCCTGTAAGAAGCGAAAGATGCTAATCTGATCCAGGAGCTGAGGCCAGCAATTCCGAGTCTCCATCTGTCTCTGCCTGTAATACATGCAGGAAGGAAGAGAGCTGGACTTTAGGAATGGTGTCTTCAGCATGTGGGCGGACTGCAGGAAAAAAAAAAACAAAAAAAAAGGAAAAACAAAAGAAAACCTGAGGGATGACTCTGTTGTCCTGCCCAGGACACAGATGTTGAGGTGGAAGATTTCTATTCTCTTTTCCTTTATCTGTTATTTTTGAAATAGTACCGTTTTGAGTATACACCTGATGGTTCATTCTTCTTCCATCAGCCTTGGTAGCTGCCATGCATGAAAAAAAAATGGGCCAAATCCAATCCATGCAGTCCTAGATGGATGATGATGAATGGCAGGTAATTTCCCATTTATGCCCATAAATGTTGATTTTTTTTTTTTGTATCTGTCCCAAAATATAAAGCAGGCACTTACTCCTCCATCAGACAACTTCATCCTGCCTCCACATCCACTGCAGATGGTCACTAGTGGTCTGGCCGATTGGAACAGTTGAGCGTCATTCATGTTACCCTGGCCTGATATTTCTCTCTGCCAGGGTCTATCATGGCACCCACCATGGAGTGGTTGGGTTGTCCAAGAAGCACACACATCTTCAGCTGAGTGGAGCTAAGAGTGACCTGTGTTTGACTGCACTTCTCAAACACGGCTGAAAAGCCATGCAAACACAAACAAATGAAGAGAACTGATACCAGTACGTGAATGTAGGAAAAATAAGATTACTTATGACAAAGAAGCACTCAGGATGATTAGAGGAATTACTGCATTTTCTCCTTTCTGTCACATTAAGTGGTTTAATATACAGCCTTTATTTTGATCCCATTCAATAGAACTGTAAGCTAGCAACATTTATCAGAAACAGTGAAGAAACAAGGGCTCAATTCTCATTCATATTAAGGGTGAGACTTCGAAGATATTTAAGTTAGATTTCCAGTATGGTTTTCAAAGGCATCTGAACAAGTCTAGCTCCTGTTCATCTAAATCCTTGTTAGGTACTTTCAAAAAATACTTCAAAAGTTGCCTATCCCTATCTTCCAACACCAACAACTTTGAAAATCCTCCTCTGTTGCCACATTAGCTACGGCAGCACTGACAAAATTCTGACAAATTCTGAAGGTATTAACTGCTTTTCCACTGGAAAACTCAAGTGTTATGCCCACACAGTCAATGGAAGCATGGGGAGAACCAAGAAGAATCCAAGCTAAGATATTAACTAGATATAGATTAACTACTAACTAGACACCGTCCATCTCCGTTGCTGCACTGGGATAAACAAGTAACCAGGAATGAATTCTGCTCCCACCAGCTGTGATGCAAACTGAAACAACTTCAGTTGACTCATCTAGGCTTTGAATACACAAATACACGGTAGTATGACAGAACAGAGTTTGGCTTTTAACAGGCAATTGTTATATTCATCTTTTACAAACTTATTTTATAATTAAATGATGCAGCTTCATAGACCACGGAAATAATTTGTAAGAATTTCTCTTCGCGGATGGTTTGTATAGTGTCATGTAAGCCAGCAATCCTTTATTTTTGCTTTGATCTACCTTACTCTGAAATCACCTGATGAATTTGGGGAAAAAAAAAAAAAAAAAAAAGGATATTATTCATTAAAATAGGAGAGGCAACAAAAAATAAGGAAAGACAGTTCCCATTACCAGAATGGACATGAATTAAAAGTAAGTTTATTCCACTTCTCAATGACAGTTCTATAATTTCTGACAATACAGCAAGCTACTAGAAGTCCCACAAGACATGTTAATCATTGAAATAGTATTCAAAAACTGAAGAAGAGTTCACAGAACAGCCAGCTCCTGGGATCATTAAAATCAGTGGCAAAATTCCCATGTGGACAAATTTTAGCACTGTAAATGCTGAAGAAATCAACTGATTTCAGTGGTATGACAGATTTTATACTGCAGTAATTAAGGATAGACTATGCATCACTGACTTTGATGAAAAACAGAATTTGGTGGAAAGAAAATTAAAAAAAAACACATTAGACGTAATCTCAAGACACAGAAAATACATGCCGCGTTTGGAAATATGCTTTGAGAAATACAGGTTTCTGAAATACTATTGTTATTTTTTCTTTGCTACTCTGCAGTTGTACTCCTGTTGAGCTTGATTCGTTTTTCACTTGCACCTGCAATTCTCCCTGAATTTCTGGATAGTCAGTCTGGATTATGCCAGTGCAAGGAGAGTAAGCATAAAGTGACATAACCTGCTTGGCGATGTAGTAAAAATGAAAGGAAAGGGAGCAACAACCATTGAAGATGTAGCTACCTGTGTTAATCTTCATTAAAGTTTACTCGTTTGTACATGGAATATTTAGGTGATGGAATACATATATTATTTCAAAAATTTTGAAGCTAATATGAACCAGCTGTCCAATCCTAATTTTTTGTAATATATCCAGAAATTACATTTATTTAAAGAAAATCAATTCTGTAATTTAAAGCTGTTGGCTGAGTTGGCTGACTCAAGGTCAGCAGGAGTCTGTGTAACATTAAATAGGGTAGAAGAATTTGCCCGTATCTAACAGCTCCACTGACATAGAGATCATAACAAGATGAGAGGGTGAATAAAACAAAAAGACACTGACAAAGCAGAATATAATGAAACTATGTGACTTGTTAGAGGAGTAATAATAAAGGGATGGAGAAGCACTTCTAATTAAAAACAAGATCCTTTGTCAGATCAAAAAACAGAAAAACGCAGATCTGAGGGTTTTAAAGAGAAAAATATGCTCAGTACAACTTTAATGCAGGTCTGAATCTAAGCCGAGAGAGTTCAACAGTGAAAGACAACAAAACGAAAAGATATCATTTAGAAAAAAATGCTATGGAACAAGAGGGTCTCAATAATCAAATGACTGAAATCAGTCAAAAAAGCAACATCAAAACCTGAAAAGCTGCAAGTGCCAAAGCGGCTGCTGACAGATTATGCAGCATTATAAAATCGGAGAGCAAGATAAAATCACAAACCTGTGGTTATGCCTATATGTTGAGGCTCTTTTAAAGGAATACACAAATCCCTAATGGAGTGACCAAAGCCCACTGGAGGGAACAGGAGTTCTGCTGCTGGCGGGCTGCGCATCAGATCCCATGCCGTGCACTATAAGCAATCTAGATAGTTTGGCTTTGGCTAGACTCGACCAGGGAACCTCATGGATCCAGCATACATTTCATATAAATTAGAAGGAAAAGGGAGGCATTAGGACAAGATTTCATTGTACAATAGCATAAAAGAGAAAATTCTGTTTTATACTGAGATTCCTTATAAATAAATCTTTTTGAATACCTGGTCATACCACCCCGATTAAATAACTGAATTATCAGTTGATCCACCAGCAACGTGCCTCTGCAAAGAGACTTGTAGGGTCAAATCTAATAGTCTGGAATGAAGAACTTTGTTTTCTTCTTCTTACTTTCCCTCTTGAGGTTTACATGGCGATATCCTTCAAGCGCAGTCCTCGTATTCAGATAGCATGCTGCAAGGACACAAAAATATGTCTGCTTTCAGGAGGAAAAGATAGATAGTTTGCCTGTGAGTTTAAATTATTCATTCTACAGATCTAATGGATATATTATTTAGGGGCACTTGATCTCTTAACAAACATCCCTCTGGATTAGTGGTTCAATACAGCTTTGAATCAAAGCCCTCAGGTTCTAATGGCACCAGTCATCTGTCAGTCTGAACTGAATCTTTAAATTGAGTTACCTGAATCGATACAAGTTAGGATTTTTCATTGCCAGGAAATGGGGTCTTACATGCCAGAGCTTCATGACAGTAACGGTAACTCTGATGCCTTGAAGTAAAACAGGGAAGAACAACACTTTTAGCAGTAGACAACTTGACAAATACAACAACTGGACCAGATTTTTTTATGTGATTTGCTAAAGAAATGAGGTGATTCTTGACTCTGAGCATGTGTGTCCTGTCCACTACTCAGCTCACAGGTCACATTTGCTAGAGAGCTTGTGGACTTCCAGCTACCATGTTTTGCAAATGCACTTAAACAAGGTAGGGGATCAGTGAACCAGTTTATGCTCTTCCTGACAGAAGCGCTGCAGTGTGAACTCCCTGGTTGCCTGAACACCAAAAATTCATGTGGTTAAAAGACAGTCAGGATGCCCCGACTTCAGACTTTGCACTGTCCTGGTTACCAGCAGACCAATCCTTGCAGCCAAAGGCAGGCAAGCTTCCTTAGCTCTTTCTTTCCTATAGAATGGTATGGAAAGGAGGATGTGTATCTGGAGGATGGCCAGGCAATTCCTGTGAATTTGAAGACCCTCACTTTATTGTATCTGTAGGACAGAGACAGTGAAATGATTGCAAATCATCTTGAGGGGAAGAGCATGGCAGAAAAAAAACAGGTAATAAGCTTAAAAATAAGCTTGTCTATCTTTCTCCCCTAGAGAATTTGTGCAAGTTAGTATAAAAAATGAATTCATATAAGTTGTTCCTGGCACACAGTTTAAATGCGTGTTCCTTTTGCTTCCAGTAGGGATTATCAGTGCTACATTACTGCAAATATGCTTGTTTTAAAACCCTCCTGCTAATCAAGCCCTATCAGCTGGTACTCTCTGCAGAGTCCAGCTGTCCCTATTCCTCTCCGGAGCCATGCAGACAGGTGGGAACAAAGCTGGAACCGCCTTGAAGTCCTGGCTCAAATGAGATTAAGGAAGAGGTCGGGAGTTCAGATGCCTCTGCAAAAGCATTAAACGGCATAATGATGGCACGATGAAATTGCAAAGGTGCTGAACACAACCATCCTTCTCCAGCATGCACTTACCAGTGGATTCGTCTCCCTGCCTATGGCTCTGGGGCTCAAGGTAAGCCAAGATGATGAACTTCTGATCTCAATGAAGAACACCTTGTGCCCTGTCCATGGCAGGAGCTGCGACTCCTTCTCTTCCACGCTACTCTTCCTCATAATCATCCTGTCTTTGCCTTGGCCTGGGCCGTGCAGCTTGTTTCTCTACTTCACTCTGACAAGTGAAGGTCACTTGTCAGGTTCTCCACATTTCTATCTGGCTCTCTCCCCCTTGCCTACACTGCAGAGAGCTGCACCAAAGATATAGGCTTAAGCTGATAGGCTTTTTGGCTCAGTCAGTAAGCAAATCTTATAGGAACCATTATTCTGCTCCTAACAGCACTGTCAGCTTCACCCAGACCCTAGAGACAATCTAGAGTTGTCTGCTATAAGAAGCTGCATATTGCTCTAGACTACTTAGAGGCTACACTGCAAACCCAGCAAGGGACCAGTGTGATTCCTACAGCAGCATGAAGTAGAATATGGCAACGGAATGTGGAGCTTGAGACCCTAGGTTCTCCTCTGTTTAACTAAGGAAGTCCCAGCTAGTGATCGTGCTTCCTGAATCCTGCTGGTGGGACTGAAATGACACCAAGCATCTCGTGCTATCAGAGCAGTCCAGAATCTGGAAACCGCTCTGAAAACTTGGAGACTGCTCTGAAAACACAGGTCTTGAATTACTGAAGCCTCACACAAAGACAAAAGTAACTTTCAATGATCAAAAGCCTCAGCAGGAGACGAGAAGCCTGACTCCAAATCCATGCATTCAGTGAAAGGCTTCTAACAAGACTTACAAAGCAGTGTAAGAGCGTCTGCACGGGGTCAGTGCAATCAGCTCTCCTTCAAGATCTTGCTTCTGCCAGTGACATGTTGCAGATGTCTGAAAAGGCTGACTAGAGAGTGGTATTTCTGCCTTTGCCACCATCCATCTCTGGCAATCTGCAGCTCAGAAACTTTCTGAGCCTGCAATTACATCTGTAGCTTTGCATTTAAGCTGTCTTTTGTGAAATTCTCTGGTTGTTTTTTCAAATCTTTTATATTTTTGGTATCCAAAGCAGCCTAGAGGTGTAAATCCCAGAGCTGCATTTTTATCGTGTATCTATTTTGTATTATGCAAGTTGCTCTGCACCCTGCTGCCTGTCTCTATTTTCCTCTGCCACATCTTGTTTGAGCCTGGGCACCAGGACTGCATTCAGGATGTGGTTCACAGCCAGCATTGCCCATCGTTAGATATCCTGCCATTAGCTTTCTAACCAGCCCATTAGGGCAGATTTCAATCTGCAATAACGTCTCCTTATGGAAGACAAATCAGGCACTTCCCTCACGGCAGGTCTTGATGGACAACATGCCTAGGAGCACATATGCAGGGCTGGACTCAGCTGGGATATAAATACTGGCTTAAGTTACATCTGAGCAAGCACTGTAGGTGTAATTCGGGGCAATGGGCTGCCAAGAGGAGTGCAGGACACGCTGACAGGAGAGGGAAAAAGCAGCAGAATGGAGCAGGGAAAGCAAGGCCTCGGGCACGATGGGGATAGCTGTGATTCAGCACACACCTCAGCTAAACCCTGTGCTCCTCAACATAGGGAACCAAAGATTGTCCTGATCCAGACAGGTGAGTTTTGTCGCTGGGCTGTTAACTCCAGCGATGCAAATGACAGTTTTGCCTTATCTACTTTTGGGGCCATCACTGCAGAAAGTAGATGATTCTCAAGTGCTGAGTGGCCCCTACTCCTGGGTAAATATATACGTATATACCCTAATGTTCTCCAAAGATAACATGCTGGTCTTATAGATGAACAATGCTTTCCAACACAGCAGGACAAGCCCAGAGGTGGCTCAGCACCAGATCTTAAATGAAACATCAAGGCTGCTTTTCTGGTGCAGATGTAGGTACCACCACTGTTTTTCCTGTACTACTGTTGCTCTGCAGCTGAATAGACAAACTGAGGTGTGCAAGGAAGCTTGGAGGGGAAGGGAGCTTTCTGAAAGTGAGAGGCTCCTTCTCGTCTTCAGTCCATCACTCCTTGCTGATCTATTTTCTGCTAGGTGAAGAACAGCCTTTCAGCTGTCCCTATGGTCTGCGGATTGTTATCAGACACGCGCCCATGATCTCATCCACCAGATCCTGGGCACGGAGAGCTCAATTCAAGACATTGCGGGCAGCCTAACCCAGGTCACTCTCCTTATCAGGCTTCATGTGTCACAGACAATAAGCAGCTAGGGTGGAAATGAGTTACGGGCACCAGACATTACTGTGTCATGTTCCTTCCTGCTCACTCCACAGTTCATGAGCATCTGGGTAGTCCAGGGGAGCTGCAAAAATATCAAGTCTAATCCCATTTTCCTAGCAGGGTATACAATAATTATTGGGGGTATGATCACTGCCATTCACAGCAGGAATTTCTTTGGACTTCCTCATGCTTTAGTTTTACCATTTCTGCCTTCAACAGCCCTAACTAGTGAGTTTTCTTCTAAAACCATGGGAGGCCCTCTTAGCTCTGCTAAAAAGACAGGACTTTTAGTCATTTTCATAAGCAGGACAGAACACATAGTGGATTTGGGTACTGAAGAGTGAGAAGATGTGACAACGAATGGAGAACCTCACCTGAAATTTTTAATGGGACAAATGGCATTTGGAATCCTAGTTGTACTGAAATTCTGTGGACTAGGCACTGATCTCAAACTGATCTTCTAGAAATGTCATTCATAAAGAGGCCAGTTGGGAGCTACTGTTCACCCGCTTTCATGTGAGGAGAGTAAACACTGTTGTTCCCACAACACATGGGAATAAAGGGGAAAAAAAGAAAATAAAAGCAACACAAAGGGCTCTTTTGGAGGGTGACAAGTGCGAGTGGGAAGTAGCGAAGAGCCTGGGAAGCTAGAGAAGGGTGAATCCATAGAGGGATGCTCACAAATACTAGCTAGATGTAAAGAGCAATCTAATTACCTCTAATTTCTAGCAGCGGGCACACAGGAGCATTCACACATTCGACAAGCAAGGCCTTGCTATAGTGCAGCTGAAATGCTGATTGAACCTACATGTCACTAACAGTGCCCCAGGTAATGGTGACGCTTTTGGCCACCAGTGGTTTCAGCCATTCCTCATGCTGTCCTTCTCTCCTTCTGCTTAGAAAATAAGAACTGACTTGCCACCCTTGTCTGAGAAGTGATGAGGAAGGTGGCACGAGTGAACAGGGGAATTTACTGCCGCTGTCAGCTACAAACCTTGGCACATCCAGCCTCAAGTGACTTGCTTTACATCTTAGAGGGCTGCACAGGCTGAATCAAAATGTGATCCAGGCTTGCAAAGGGTTTGGGAAACTAGTGAAGGGTACAGTCAACTTCTGCCTTGATAGCACCATCCTGGAGCATCCTAGAGAGGTGAACCCCAGTTCCATTAACTTCTCTGCAGTTCAATGTGTGGTTCAAACTTCAAGATCTGTCTGAAAATATTGCCCGTGCCTCATCAGCTACCCTCTTGCACTCCCCAGAGATGTTTGCATTTCTGTGGTGGATGAGGTTATCTCTATTTATAGTGTATGTATAAGTTGTTTGGGCAGCCTTTGGAAGGCTCAGGGAAGACAGCGCTCCAATCAAAATAGCTAACAATAAATGGGTTTAGCTGAATTATTTTAGTGGGAAATGCACACTACTGATGAGAGAAGAACTTACTGTTGCATAACCCTAAGCAAGGTATTAATGTCCCAAATATTTTTCTCCACTTTTCCTAACAGACTTGTAATCTACTTGTGCAACCACTTTATATACAGACACTCATTTCTCCTTATAGCTTTCATCCACAGCAAGCCAAGTCTAAATTACATTTGTAGTCAGCTTTGATACAGTCATTATTACCTTAATAACAAAGAGTAAAATAGTAATTGCCTGTCTTCTCCTGCTTGGAAAGGTTTTTTTTTTGTTTGTTTGTTTGTTGCTTTTTTATTTTGGAAAGAGCCATTGGAGATATGTTTGTAGTGAAAATTTGCACTTCTACACACTACCACATGAAATCTAGCGATCTCTGCACCCTTGGTCTTGCAGATGGAAAAACTGAACGACTATGAAAACGGGCAGCTTGCCTGAAGCAAACATCTAAGAAAACTGCAAGAGCTTCTGGAACTACTGCTAATATTCAGGTCTTTGCTTTTAGCCATGGGAAATACCATTTCCTTAATTATAAACTACGAAATAAAAAATTATCTTTTGGAAAACATGACTGTGTCCTTAAATTGCAGCTGGAAGGTTAGGCCAGTCTTTAGTTTCTGAAGCCCTCATGCAAGGAAGACCTTCTTGCATCGGAGCCGTCTGCACGTGCTTACCGTTGTGAAGTGAACTACGCAGTAGATGCCAATGATGACAAGGCCAATGATGATTGAGGCGACAGCGACCCAGAGCGCGTTGCGACCCAATCTTTTTGACCCTTCTATATCTCCTTGATTATAACTGTTCAAAGCCTGTAGAAGAGAAAGAGCATAGTGAACAAAAAGCAACACACAAAGCAAGGCAGCTGACTTCATTAATATTGAGTTTATGCGGGTAAACTCTAGAAAGGACTTCAGAAAACGGGTATTTGTTTCGTAGAAACACATTTGCACTGTAGTTCAAGGTAACTCGGGAGTCCTCCTGTTTCACGCATTTTCAGCACTGTTCCTTCCAGCTACAGGTCTTCATCTTCAGTGGCGAGGAGGAGGTGGTGAGGTGGGAGCAGCCGCAAGGAACTCGTTTGAGGTGCTGGCTTGTGCACACCGGCATGAGGGCTGTCAAACCAGCCCCAAGCCACCCACTTGCCTAAGTCAGCAACTTGTAGCTATTCTTTCCCGAGAATGAGACGCTATCAAAGAACTTAAAAAAGCAGAGCAAAGGCCATAATTATTTTGAAAGATCTGCAGTATTTGAATTCATAAACCAATGAGTTTGTGATTGAGTCCAGATTTCTTTATCAGCCTGCACTATTGAGTTATTCCAGGATGTTTCCTGGGTGAATCGGGCTGTTCATGTCTTTAGCATGCTCTTTAGCATGTCTTTAGGAAATGCTCTTTAGCATTTCCTAAGTATTCCAGGCCTGTCCAGAAACAGGGCAAGAGGAAAACCTGATCAAACACACCATGGACTAAATAATACAGGTCGTCTTTAAGAAATGACTGCATGAGGTATCACCATGTGCTATTACTACAGTGAATGAGTCTTTTTTTTTTATATAGGAAAGGCAAAACAACAGTTAATTCAAGAAAGTGAATATCTGGGACCGTGGGAAGCAGGAAGGGAATGGAGGGAGGGGAATGCAATAACTGCAAGTCCCATCCGGGTCACTTTTTTTCCACCAAAAGCCAAATTCTGCCCCTTCTATGCTGATAAAAGTGCTTACATTTTCACATGTGCTTTAAAGATAGAAAAGCTTTTAAACTTACTCTTAGGTTATTCGGAGAAATGGTTTTAAAGCAGTTAGAAAACATAAAAAAAAAAAAAAAAAAAAAAAAAGAAGAGCCATTCTGCAGAGAGGAAATTACTCCAACACTTTGCCATCACTCATTTCCGTAACTGCTTGGCCAAGAACATTCAGGCTTATTTGGAAGATGATGGTGAGAACAAAAGTAAAGGTATTCAAAGCTTTGATACCCCAGAAAATCGGATACTTTGAAGTAGAAGGCATCTCACAGGGGTCTTCAAGGCGATGTCACCAGTGAAAATCACAGCATGACAACTGCGAGGTGCCTGGCTTGGTTACCGAACACCTCAGACACCAAGCAGAGCAGTGCAGCACAGTGCTAACTCCTGGTGCTGGATGGCAACGCAACCATCAGAAACACTAGTGCTGTGTCCAGTGAAATGAGGTCCTAGGTCACCACTAGAGGAGCAGGAAAGTGCACAGTCTGATCTGAAGCCGAGTGGAAGATTTGGCAGGAGATTCATTGGCTTCCATGGGATTTGCTCAGGCCAGGAGCACCAGCACCACAGTAAGGTATCAAGCATTCCCAAGGTTTCCCTCTGATGACATAGGGAATGACATTTAGGTTACATGGCAGCTACCAAGTATTTTCAAAAATCAGTGCTGCTTTCAAATTTAGTCTTACTGCTGAATTTCGTATACTCCTAATGCTAATAACTTCCAACATCATTTTAATTCTGGATCTAACAATTGCCCTCTCTGCCCAAAAGGGCTTTGCCATGGATGTACTGCATGACAAGCCTTCAAAACAGAAGTATCCCGCTGGATAGCTCTGCTCTTCTTGCCATGCAAAGCCCTGTAGCTGCTAAAGCACATTCAGACCTCCCAGGATACCAACCATCGCTATAGAACCCTTTTTTATTTTCCTCAAGCGGAAAAATAATTAGGGACATTATCCATGTTCTGCCAATTAGTGAATATACAGAAATTAATGGGCTAGATGAGTCCTTGATGGTAGCACTACGGCAAGATCCCTTGTGCCAAGGCAGTCCCAAAGCAATGAAGCCCACATTCCCACAACTGCATCTCGAGGCTCCCTGCTCTCTGGGGTCTAAGGAGGACCGAGCTGCAGATGCATCGGGGCCGTTAAAGACAGCGCTGATACATTTCTTCTCTTCCTGGCAGCCTGCTTTCCTAGACACGTTTCCCTGGAGGATAGCTCAAATACCTCTGCTTTGCTGTCAAAATTGCTTGAGGTTGGCCAAGAGGCTTAAAAGACATAATGGGGAAAGAGGGGAGAGACGGAAATGGGAGCCAGAGACACGAGCACGGATGGGATGACTGCCTGAGCCTTGTTTCCACAGGGTATCCGGCTAAAATCTGATCACTCGGGCAGAAAGGCAGTCAGCCTCCCTGACTCTGCACTGATGGGAATTCTTCCCACAGGAGTGGCCAGCAGAGCTCCTTTCCTGGAAGGTACTTTGCTCTTTTTTCCCCCACCGGTCCTGTCCTGCAAAAGAAAAGGTTCCTTGCGTTTTCCCTAAACATATCCAGGAAAGTCAGTAAAAAGGAGTATCAGGAAAAACAGGACTTGGTTTGGTCTTGGGTGGCCTGACTTCTCCTCTGCCCCTGTCAGCGACCACAAATGCTTTGCCTATAGGGAGGAAAATGGAAAAGCATCACCGACCCCCACATCTTTGCTCCTCTTGCTCATCAGGGAGCTTCCCATGACCTGGAGAGTGTGACCCTGCCGAGACTTTACGGGCAGAGCCCCACTCGTGCAGTCCAAGCCGTTGTTCGCAAGACGTGGACAGCGGCACCAGCTTGCAGTTCTGTAGCCTTTTGCTAATGTATTTAGGGAGCCTGGAGGAAGTCCATGCAATTCCTGCAGATACTGCATAAATAATTCACACTGTACACTTTAATAAATAATGTCATTTTAATAAAAATCCACAACGAGGAGGATGGAATTAGCATAAAGGATAAAGAAAAGGATCTGGGACAGACAGCAAGGAGACAGAAGCTTCTTTATTAAGAGACTTATATTAAATAGTTCAATTTAGACAGTATTCAAGAAAAAAAAGATTTGGGGGAACTGGCTGGGGTCTGATGTAAACTTCTTTTAAATTAATATACTTCCACATACTTCACCAGGGGCTTGGGTCAAGACTTCTAAAGCCTTAAATGTTACCTCTGTGTTTATTTCCAAGGCCTAGCCAGTAAATCCGGGAAAGAGCTTCTGCAAATAACATTTAGACTACCTAACTTTTACAAAAAGTTTCAGTCATTTCCAGCCTAATACCATATGGTGATTTTTCAGACTTCTGCTGACTTTGTAACCTAAAGCCACACTTCTGCAGCTGCCAGTTTACCTGAGCAGCCACAGTCTTGCATATATCTATTAATAAAAAAAAAAAAAAAAAAAAAAAAAAAAAAACCCTCAAAGAGAAATTTGCTGAACTAGCTACAAACTGTAAATTCCTTTTAATGTACATTTTCTGATCCACATTCCTGCAACATCAAAGATCAAAAGCAAAAAGAATATCCAATTGTTGCAGAAATCCTGTTCTACATCCATTAAAAATGTGGGCAAATGTGTTTGAGACCAGCTGCTATTGGATATCACTGCAGTAGGTACAGGTTGTCCCATATGGGGCTAGATGAGACAGTACCTACAACCTATATCAAGAAAGAATTAGGGAAAAATAGCTTTAAGGGAATGTTTTGAAGTTGTTGCAAATCTACACAGCTTTAGCAATGCCACATGAATTTGGAAAAGCAACTTTCCCCACAGATCTTGGAAATACTGAAGCAGCTAAAGGTGCTGTTTTGAGAGAGGCCAACAAGGTGCATTAAATCACCACACCTAAGTTCTGGTAATCAAAAATAGCTACTTGATTCATCCTTTAGGGTTGTCCCACAGCCTCCCCCAGCTCCCTGATTCCATAAACCAGGTACTGCTCGCCTGCAGATGCAGCAGCGAGGGGGTTCACAACAGGGCCAAGAGGCACCATGCAGATAAGGAGCCAAAGAGCTCAGCATCACGCAGCCTGGCCACGGCCAGCAGCAGAAGAGCCTCTGCTACCACGTGTTCATCCTCACTTGGTACCTCTGCGGTTCGGAAGGTATGGGCAATATCTGAGCACCTTTAGGGCAGAGCAGTTGTAAATCAATCCGATACAGCTGCCAGAAGCAACAGGAAGCAGGAGAACCTCCAGCATCTGGCTGGATCCGCACTGTGCCGCAGCAAATGCTAATCCTGCAGCGTGGAGCCCTGGCCAGGAGCCTGGGGCGAGCACATTGCCACCAGCTGAAGCTGCAGGGTGAGCTGAGCACCCGAGTGACCAGGGTAAGGTTGGAGGGGCAGCTGCTCTAACATCCATGTATCAGCTCCCTGAGGCCGTTATCCTTTGCTGGCCATCCTTACTCCTCCGTAGTGATAAATGGCTTGTTTTCACGGTGGAGGTAAGGAGCCAGAAAATCCTACCACCGCAACTGGAGGACTTGGGAGAGCACTATTCTGAAAATCAAGTCAAGGAGGTAAGATCTGGAATGGTAGGATTTGTGTCCCCAAAGGTGAGAAAGACGTGGAGAGACAAGTGTAACTGGGACAGCAGAAGAGACAACACAGACTGAAGACAAATCTGTCATTTAATTCGGGGGTGTGTTAGAGCCTACTTTTAGTGTGAACATGATTTTCATTGTCAGAACTGAGAGCACCGAAGGAGGATGCGACATAGGCAAAGGAAGGGTTGAACGAGGCCCGCTTTGAGGCTGGCAGGACCTTCCTCCCAGGCCCTTTCTAGGCACTGGAAAGTTATGGGCAGCTCCAATTCTATGGGTCTGTCTCTCTTCTCACACAAGATCTCAGCAACACCTGGAGGCTACACAGGGATCTTCAGGAAGAAAATAGAATAACCCACTCCTGTATCTCAGTGTTAACCCAGGAAACAGCTGGGAGAGAGGGAAGATGTAGATCCCAGCAGAAGAAGAGCTAAAGCAGCACAGGTTGTGAGGCAGAACCTTGTGCTGAGACGTGAGGCAGTTACAACCTGCAGCCCTAAGAGGCAGGGGGACAGGGCTGTGGTACAGAGCCTGGACACAGTATTTTTATGGAATAGGAAGGCTAAGAATGATACTGAAATAAGTGGCATTCACACATGCTGGAAGCTATTGGTTTGGGTTTTGTTTTCTGCCTTCAGTGGGCAGCTGAGACCTGCACAGACCGCTCAGCATCCAGGAAGGGTTCTTCCCACCGGCACAGCCCACGGGCACAGCTACTTATGCCTGACTCCTAAAGCCTGCATGAACTTTGGCTAGGGTGTGGGCAGCTCTTTCTCCATATGGGCTGCAAAAAGCTTTAGAGGCCAAATTCTGTCCTTGGCAGAAGGCTGCTGTGCAGCCCCAGTGCTTAGGAGAAAGTGCTTACGGCCCCGGGCCACCAGCTCGCATTACTTTAGACAGTGCCCCACCAGAACCAACTCTTCTTCACTTAAGAAAGAAAGCATATGGCGAAAGCAACGTACATAGGGAGATGATCTAGTATACCCATTAACAAAGAAAAGCCACCTACTTTTCTTTTTTTTTTGAAGAAAACAATAAAGATGGCTTTCTGATTAATGTTAATTTAATTTAAAAGACTGTGCTTTAGTGTATTTGTCATAGAGACAACCATCGGACTGCCTAATTGTGGAAAGAAACAGCTATATTTTTTACTTACCTTTTCAGTTTGGCTCTTAGAGAAAAGGATGAAAACACACAACAAGTTTTACACCCTTTTCAGTTCCTAAACAACAGAAATACATTGTGGAATTACCAACTATACTGCTCAGGTGTCCTACAGAGCAGCCTAGATCTGAGTCTGCAACTCTTAATTTACAGAAGACAATTCTGTTCTAAGAATCCTTACACAGTTGATAGATCTGCTGCTTTGTTAGGGATTATTCAAGTGCGTTAGGACTTGTAGGAGCAGGTTTGTTCCCTCAGTGTGCTCAGTGCTTAATTTTACATATTTTTTGCCAATGAGCTAGAATTATTATCATTTTATACATTATTCTAAGAAAACTAGTACCAGGCAGAACAGCCTGCTTACCGCTGAAGATGCCACTTCCACTGTGACTGATAGTCCGCAGCAGAGATGACATCCCTCGCAAACCAGATTCGTGCTCCCCAGCTGCCGCTCGCACACCGAAGCATGCTGCACGTTAGTGCAGCTCCCCAAACCCCATGAACTGCAGCAATAAAGCGCAGTATTGGAGTAATAAGCCTCCCTCCTGGCCCCGCCGGAGCGGGCGGTGCAGACGCGGGGCGAAGCCCTTGCCCCGCAGGTTGGGCGCTGCCCGTGGCCGGGGCCGCCGATGCTCCCGCCCCGCTCGCGCCCCGCGCCCGGGGGTCGCCCCGCGCCCGCTGCCCGGCTCACCATGACGGCGAAGACGAAGGAGACGATGTTGACGGGATAGGCGGGGCAGAAGCAGGCGAGGATGCTGAGGAGCAGGTAGTTGTTGGGGCGCGGGTGCGGCGGCCCGTCGGGCAGCTCATCCTCGACGTTGGTCTCGGGGCTGCTCTCCAGAGCCCTCTTGACGTCGGCGCCGGACATGGGGCTGCGGCGGCGGGGCAAGGGCAGCTCCGCGCAGCGGCCGCCGAACGGGCCGCGGCCCCGAGCCAAGGGAGCCGCCCGGAGCCGCGGGCGCCTCCCCGGCAGCGGGGGCGGGGGGCGGCTGCCCGGGGGGGCGGGGGAGACACGGTCCCGGTGCCGGTTCTGCCCCCGGGAGCCTCCCCCGGGCTCAGCTCGCTGGGGCGCAGGGGCTCGCTCTGCTCGCGGGCTGCGGTGCCCGCTGCGAGGGGGGCACGGGCGGCCGGCGCGGCGCCTGCCAAGGCATTGCCTCCCGTCTGGCTCGAATTTCGCAGCTCCTAAGCACCCTTCCCGGCGCTCTGGACTTCGCCAAAACACTAAAGATGGGCTGGGAAAAGGCAGCCTGAAGGATTGGGGTAGCTCAGGCCCGGGAGATTTTGTCCGATTTGAGCCTATTCGAGCTGGAAAGAAACCTGCAAGGAGTAAGCGTGAAGGGGAGCAAGCAGAGGAAAGTCTCACTTCCAAAACGTACAGTTACAAAAACATAAGTAAACACAGCTCGGCTTCAGCCGCTCCTGGAGCTGTCACGGTTCTGAAGCTGGGGGGACGCGAGGCCGCAGGCTGTGCAGAGGGAACCGTCCCGCTCGCCGCTGCGCTCGGGAGCTCTGCGTGCAGAACTTGCCGCAGGACAAGGAAAGAGAGTTGGGGGCAAACGGCAGCCGGAGCTGCACGGGTTGTGCCCGGGCTGCTTCCTCAGGGAACATGCCAGCAAGGGAAGGCACTCGGAGCAGCGCACTGCGCCTGCAGCGCTGGGATGAGCCCCCTTTGTCACTGCGAGTTTGGCACCTGGATTGAATGGAGCCAGGGTTCCTTTGCTCCGGCTGTGATCCTTCAACAAAATGAACGGCCATCATCCCAGTAAAGGCATGAGGAACAGAGGTGCAGTAGTTTTTGCTTTTGTAGACGTTGATCATCTCTCAGGCTGCATTCCTGGCATACGCTGTGCAGTAAGAATCTAGTGCTCTGTCCAAACATCAACAGAAATACTCCATGTCTTTAGGAAATAATAAGAAATACCAAAGTTCATTTGCTTGCCAATTTACCCATTAGTGTTCAGGCACTGGCTTTTTGTAGCTGCAAAATCACTGATACGTTCTCAGGGGACTCGAAACATAAAGTCACCAGCCAGTCTCTAAAAACGGAGTTTATATCACAGTGCACAGTGCACTTTTAAAATGGGTTTCAGTAGGGATGGAGACCGGGTACTTTCCCTCTGCTGGAAATCAGCATCTTCCAGGACCACTCCAAGCTTTTAACCTGTGAAAGAACTTTCAGAGACTAGTAGTCACAGTCACTGCAGATACTGGGCTGTTTTAATGAAGAAAGCATAAATTAATGCTGTAACGAGCCTGGATTTGTCTGCTTTTAGTTTACCTAGTTTAGGTAGGTAGATAAGAACCTGCTGTAGGGCATGTGAATGACAGCATCTCACTCACAGGGAAAGTTTGAGCTGTTAATGCTGATCATAAACACAACCAAAAGCTGCTGGTAAATCAGTTTACAGAGAAGGAAATACCATGTGTGGAGATGAGGCAGGCAGAGCAGAAAGAGAGGGGTAGGGAAAGGATTTTTTACAAATTTCTAGCAACTTCAGACATTCAGTTTAGATGCCTGCATGGGCAAACCTCTAAGCGGGTGGTTTAGACACTGGTGGAATTATTCAGCTGCACTAAATCGTTCTCTGGGGACACGATCAGCTATAGGAGGAATCTGGCCTCTGTTGAATTGGATCATGAAAATCCCTTTCCAGATCTCTCCGAAATGCAGACCTGGAAGGAGAACTTGAAGTCAACTGTTTCTAGGAACAGGAAAATCTAATAGAGCAAATGAAGCAACTAGGAGATGCTAATGGGTTGGAAAGGAAGCAGGAGACAGTAAATGGTGAAGTGTGGGGAGCTAGTAAAGATGTCATTCAGGAGCAATTTGTGATAATGAGAGAGCTCATTAAGAGGCTTGTGAGACTGAAGTTCTGTATGTGGAAGTTACTGTAGCTGAATTCAATGGTTTGTTTTATGTAAAAGATGGGTTAAAATGCAAGTAGATACTCTATTGAGGTAAGACATGCATTTTTAAATGTCATGGGCATGCAACCACTCACTGAGCTAGAGAAAAAGAAAGGATTTCAGCCAAAAGTTTGGTTTCACAGACTGACTTGTAAGGAGTGAAGGTGGGGAAGTCTTCAGATGGAAGGACCATTGTGCTGGGATGGCGCAGCAAAGAGCTGTAAAAAATATTTCAGAACGTTAACTAGGAGTTGCAAGCAGTTCCCAGAACTGCAATTGTAAAAACAGTCCTCGAAAAGCATGAGTCAGAGTAGCCAATATACTTGCTTGCAGCCTTGCTCAGGTCTCAAACTGAGTCCTGAAAAAGGAATAGATAATTTATATTTGATCACTCTGCACAGGGCAAAGATTTTTCCCAGTGATATGAATAAGGCAAAATGCTGAATAAATAGCTTATCACAAGGGGCAGAGCAGATAAGCTACAGACATGACAGCTAATGATTTTTTCTTCCGTTTTACTGATTTTGGTGGGAGCTGTAGCTCGAGGGCAGCGTTTGTTGTGCTGCAGAGCATGGTTTGCCACACTGCAGTCTGGCAGAGCTCTCCTCGCAAGCATGTTCATAGCAGTTGTGAAAAAATTCTGGTGTCTGCACACAAAAATTGAAGCCCACACAAAGGTCAAAGTGTTAGCTTACGGCTCAGGGGTTGTCTAGGACTGATGTCTATCACCAGACAAGATGCTCAAAAGGATTCTCTTCTTGCTTCTCCGCATTGCTAAGGGAGCACTGTCTCTGCAAGCCGTGAGCACTATGAATACTCTTTAAGTGCACTTGGAATGCAAAATCGTGCTGGGGAGAAGGAGCAGGTGGGACATTGTGCTGGCCCAAAACACTGGCCACATGGGCTGGGCTTCTCTAGCTCTCTGTAGGGTGAGGGGGACATTTCTGGGACTGTAGTTCTTGCTAGACTGTGGCGCTGTGGCACCGAAGTGGCCTGAACAGGGCTGTACTTGATGAGCAGAGCCAGGCCCTATAGCAGCAGTGCCGGTTTTGCTAACCTCATTTCAGATCATGTTCTCACTAGAGTGAAGAACAGGGCTCTTTTCTAACTGATCTGGAAGTAGCAAGACCAATCAAATGTTTTCAGACAGTGTGCTGTATACCACGGAGGAATAATAACTTGTCAGGACTGCAAACAGTGATCTCTACAAACAGTCATTTTTCAGACAGTCACACAGATGCCAATCATTTCCTCTGTTTCTTCTCCAACTCTTCTGGATTATAAGCAGAAAAAAAAGACAAAAGAAATAATAAAAGGAGACCTGTGAGGAACATCTTCCTACTTTTTCTCTGTTTCTCTGGCTAGATCATAGACTCCAGACTTTCAGCAGACAAGATGTCCTCAGGAGCCTTCTCCATCCAGACTTTAAAAAACACTTTCAGGGAGGGAGGTCACACTAAGAGCCTAGAGCACGTAAGGCTCCGAGCCGAGTTCCACACACCTTAAGAAAAAATTCTCGGAAGTATCTTCCAACATTCAGCCATATTTTGTTCGTCCTGAGAAAACTCTAAACCTGACTATCTTACAATCATTAGGGAAGAGAAAATCATAAACCCGGGAGACTGGAAATCATTTAATTCAATTTCCATATTAAACCCAGATGCCAAACTTGGAGCTAAAATATTTTCATGCTACTTTGTTCCATGGGAACCATTCAGTTAATGAGAATATCACAGATGTCTCAGCATCACCAGGAGTTCAAAGCCCTGAAGCCTTCAGGTTCAGGTACTTTCAGGACATGGTCTTGGACCGTATCTTTACTTGATCATGAAAGCAAATGGATTGCTGCTTTAGTAACAATTCTATTATAGACTGGGTAGTTTCCAGCCCATCTAAAGTTTTCATATTGTCTCCACAGTGACTTAAAATTCTCAATATATTTACGACAATCTCTCATGGTAGTAAAATAAATCCTATTTTACAAATGGAACAAGAAAGCCCATAGAGATTAAGGCTGTGTCCATACAACAGGACTGGTACTTGTGTCATGTAGCTGTGTGTCCTGACTTGCAGTCATCCAGAAGGGAGATCGCCTGGAGCTTGGACGCAGGGAATTCTGGAAACGGAGGCCTCGAGCCATGGTAACAGTTCACCTCATTTTATTAACTGCTTGTGCAGATACACTCTTCTGCAAACCCTATTTTTTTCTTTTTGAAAAACCATGTTCTGCATGTGGTCATGGGATGTTCCTTTGTAAGAAGTCGTGTTTAAGCACTGTGTTTTCACAAGATCTAGTCTGTTCTTTTTCTGCTTGCTTTTTGTTCTTGTGATCGCCAGGCCACTTGGCAGCACTTCACAAACTTGGAGCCTGGGCTATGAAGGAAGAAGCATAGAATTGCATTACTGGTTCCTGTTAAAGACACTTGGATCACTCAGGCAGCTATGGGATGGAAATGACTCCTTGTCGGTTCCTAGTCAGTAATGCCAACTAGTGTCTCCATCTTTCTCTCCTTCCAGACTTTCTGCTAAATCAATCCTTTCTTCTGTACATTTTGTGCATTTTAGAGTCCAGATTTGCTTTGCACTGACTGGTCTTTGTATAGAAGACTCTATTTATAGCAAACTGAGATGAACTGTTTATTTTCTTCTACTTGAACCTGGCTGCAGAAAACATTTCTATCCCTTCTTACCTGACCTTAAACTCAAATGCTTTTATACTTTGGGGTGTTCAAGGTTTGAACTGGAACTCTGTGCCTTGTGCTTATTGTTAATGGAGAAGTCAAGTTGTTGAATGTAGATATTCTATTACAGATAAAATCCAACAGAAGTTCTAGAGAATCCTGAATGGGGAGAGGAAAAGCTGTCCATGCTGCTACTGCTTTTCAGCCTTTCTAATTTGTCTGTTTGGTTGGCTGCTATGAAACTTCTCATATAAACAGAATATTACGTGAGTGTGACATTACATCTTAAACTCTGGCAACAATAAGGAATGAAGGAGACAACGTGATGCAGTAGTAGTACCACTATTGTGGTAGTGGTAGTGTGAACATTGTATTTTAGTGGTCAAAAAGCATTTCTCAGTCCTTGACCAGTCAAACTTACTGGGACACGATACCTTTTAATCTTTACTGGTTAAGTAACAGGTGCCAGGCAAAACAAAAGTGGTACTGACTGAACCCAAATAGCATCCTGCATCCCAGGCAGGCCCTAAATAACCTGGGACAAGCCTGTCTAAGGGATACTCACTTGTCCCAAGGCAGTGATCAGCGAGGACACTCAGGCCAGCTCCTTTAGAGGAGCTTTACGTGCGTTCTTTCTGCAGGGTCTCTTAGACTCTCTAACTGCTTCTATTCAGCAGAGCCTAAAATTAGTAGCTTTTCCAAGTATGCTACAAAAGGCAGCAGGTACGAACATTTCTTAGCACGTCAATGACTCTTTGACTCACCACCAAATTCCTGCCTAGGATTCATCTCCCCTAACTCCAGTTCCATGGAGTGGGGACTCTTTGGTGGTGCCTTTTTCTCCACATGGATTCATAAGAGAACCTGGTCTAGCTTTAGCTTTGATGCCTTGCTTTGAGACGGTTAAAGGGAGCAGTAAAATGAATCCTGCCATTTCAGCGCTATGAGGGGACTGCTACAACAGGCTGTCTTGTCAGTCACGAGGAGAAAAACTTCCAAGAAATGAACTCATTTCCAGGGAAATGGAACAGTCCGAAAAACAAGGGCTCCTCACAGCACAAAGCAGGTCACCCACAGCACTGAACAGATGCCCATTGCTGGTCTTATGGATCCTGTAATGTAGGTTACGTGACTAAATCAGGCAAGTCAGAAACTGGGAGATGGCATGGAAAGAAACAGATCCTAGAGAAAAAAAAATGTTAAGACATCTTCACATGGCTTTAATGCTTTTGCTTCAAATTATTGTACTACTCTTGAAGTTTAAGCTTTCTTTCTCTGTCCCTGCCTGTGAATATCCTATTTTATATTAAAACTGACTTCATGTGTTTTCCTCTGGGAACAGGGTCACATATGAGGCACCTTTCTCAAATATATATTGCTTTTTTAAAAAAATTGTGCAGCTATTTTTTTCAGAGATTTCCTGATACAAGAATTAATTTTGGAAATTGCTATAAATTCAGCCTTTTGAAAATATTAATAAATGTTTTCAGTTCTTTTTTAAATTAAGAAAAATTTTTAATATTTATTTTCTAGAAGCCCATGAAAACATTTACAGCAGGCCTAGTAGTTTAAGAATTTTGGGCAGTTTCACAACTTACATGGTGTTTTATTACCAAAGCGATTGAAATGTTAATTTGCCGTCTGATTTCTACTAGCGTGTAACTGAAAACTGCTGCTGCACCATTTTCATAAATTCAAATTCATATTTCATTCTACGGCTGGACTAGGTCAGTTATATTACAAGAGAGAACCAAAGGCTACACGCACCCACTAGGAAAAGTTTGGGTCTGGCTTCAGATCTATACGTGGGGGACAAGCTTAATACTAATTGGTCTATAAATAAATAATAAACTTAGCACTTTTCTGTTGTGTAGCATCCCACGGGAGCCATCTCTCCGTCTCTCACATGTATACACATGGATTCTTTTCCTATTAAGAATTTCCAAATGCTGCAATTAGAACAGTCATTGAACTTGGCTCTTATTGACCACATTACTCCAGCTTCACTGGTGAACATGGCCCTGAACTCCTTTAGCTGTTCCATCAGAGGACCATTTAATGGGGAAAAAAGCAGCTGAGACATTTTCTATAACATGAAACCCAAGAGAAAATAACCTGAACATAAGACACAACAGAATCTTCTTTTTTTCCTCATTTATACTTGATGTTTGATGACAATTCAAAAAAATCCATTCAAGCATAGGAACTCACTGTTTACATTTGTCCTGTTATATACAATCAAGAGCAGCACTGATAAAACTATTGTTTGGGTAGACAGCAGCACTTCAGATGGACAAGGATGCAAATATTCCAGCCTGGGACAGACTTGCCACACTGCTCCATGGCAGTCCCGCAGCCATACGCAACGCTGTCTCAGAAGGATGCCTGCTCCAAAAATTTTCTTTGGAGGGGGGTACCCAGAAACATGGGCTTTAATCATGTAACTCTAGTCAAGTAACTTCTGTTAGCTCTCCCTATAGCTAAGAGAGAGAGAATTGCCTTTCCATGTCTTTTGAGGAACTTGGAGAGGTCTTCCAGAAAAAATTATCAGATATTCCTTCCTTGCTCTCCTGTCCTGAATTCTTTTTTCGCCCAGGTGGAGCAGGATGTACTGCAAAGCTGCTGCCTGTTTTTGAAACATTATATTGCTTTTTGTCATTTTTATCTCAACCTCTTAAGGTTATATGGGTCACAGTTGTTCCTCCTCTCCTATAGCAAATGGGAACTGAACATTGTAACCTTCCCTTTTTATACTAGTTTTCATTATGAACCACATATAGCTCCCTCGGCTGCAACCTGCCCTGCTTTGCAAACGGGGGTAAGAAACAGTGGGCAGGAAACAACCTCCTAAAAACTTTTTTCTTTTTTGCTATAATATTGTGTCTTTCTAGCATCTCATGATCAGTTGTTCATGACTTTTCAGAACGTTTAAAAGCTTAAAAAAAGCTCTTTCCTGGAGATCTTTTCTAGCAGTGTTCTTATACATACATATATCTACATATCTGTGTATAAGTACAAGTTTTTCTCCCAGCTATCAGTCAGCTATAGACGAAATCTACAACTTCACAAACAAAGTGTATAGTTTCTGTTTCACTTAAGCTGTGGATTTTTTTTTTTTTATTCCTGAAGTATTTTGTATCAAGAAACTATAATTTCTGTTAAATTCTTACATATTAGCAGCTTCAGTCTGGATGAACTTCAAAAGGGAGCATATGTCACCACAGCCTTAGTTCCCACACTCACCGGCTTTGGATTCTGTTTGCCCAACTGTCGCCAAAGGCACTGCAGCTTGCAAGACAGATTATTTGTCTTATACTGGAGAAAGGGAATAAATCATAAAGTATCAAACTCTTGGTTATAACAGTGTGGCTTATTTAAATAGAGGCTAGTTACAGGTTCTAACTTTCCTGACCTCTCTCCCATCCCTGGAACGTTTCAAAGCATGGAGGAAGGTACACGGTTTTCCCTCAATCATATTCAAGTGAATTCAGCAAGGTACTTACCTTTGATTAAAACCATAAGTGAGATCTTAGGCAAAGGGAAAGAAAGGTCCTGTGTGCCAAGCCGTGCAGCACTACCTGGATGCACAGGTAAAGTGATGGTGGGGGGCTGCCCATGATAGCAGTCAGAGGAGCAGGACATACCTGACCGCTGGACAGGGAACATCTCAGCAGACAAAGCTGGAGAATTAACTGAGTGAGGAAGGGCCAAGGCAAAGGTCTCCCCTTGTGTAATCACAGCTTAACTGAGAGCCTCCAACCTGCTGAATTAAGGATTTCTTCTTGCTGTAGTATTAGCTGTCTCCACAGGGTGACACGGCAGCACAAGGATGAAGCTTGATCAGAAGGAGATGATCCCAAAGCACAGCAGAACTTGGATCTCCTGCAGTACGAGTTTTGAACAATACTGGAACAGTGATTCTGCCATTTCTGCGAGGCATGGGCCTCTCTACCTACACAAGTGCAGCAAATATACTGCATTTGAGAGCACTGGTTTTACCCAGCTTGCTTGCAAGGGCAGGTGGAGTGGGTGTGCTTGGATGTCCCACAGCTACTGCCTCCAACACAGCTACAGGACAAATTCCGGACAAATCTCCAAAATCTTCCAATGCCACCTGGATGAGATTTCCAAAGAAAGACGTGACATGTCTGCAGTAACCTGTCAGGTACACTGGCCTAGCTATAATACAAACAGTTTCTGCAGAACTTGTTCCTATTGCCTCCTGCAAAATTAACTGAAACTCAAGGATGCCAGGGAAAATACACAACTAGAACGTGATGAGGGAGTGTGGTGGGGGTACAAGCTCTGTTTGTACTGCAGCTCTCGGCCCTTTCCCAAAATTACGGGGAGCTACAAGGAAGTTACAAAAGCTGCGGAATACAACAAACATATGGAATTGAGCTCTGATCAGTCAAAAGGAGAGCTCAGATCCTGATCCTGCTCATCAGGTAAGAGCACTGCCACTGATTTCACTGCACCAGAGGTCACTGATTCCATTGCCCACCCGCCATGAATCATATGGTTAAGCCCAGAGACGTTCATAAAGGTCATGTATTCGGGAACTAGTCTACTGTCCTACCCAGCAGAATAATAACAAGGCTAAGGTAGTCAGAGGTAAATGTATCTTTAAGTGGAAACCTTGCAAATGAATCTAAGGATTTTTTTTTCTCCAATATTGATTTTAATAAGGCAAAAATTTAGCCATATCTACATACTGAGTTTACAGAATAAGCTCAATGCAGAAATAACACATCTAAATTCCAAAAAAGATTCATCTCAAACAGAATTGTCTTCGTATTTACAACTACCCTGCATTTTGTATTTTTTTTTTTTTTTTTTAAAGAGCTAAACTGAAGAGCAATAGTATTTAGATATGGAAATTAGTATAGTTGTACTAATGCTGTGAGACTGTATGTACTGCTTGAAGAAAGTACCTGACTTGTGACTGGGAGCTAGGACTTCATCTTGCTTGGCTAGGTGAAATTGAATTTTGACTGCATGTCCAAGACATCACACACGCAGCAACATTATTTAGCTTTTGTTTTCTATGGCTGAGCATAGCAAGTGGAACACCATGGAGGGACAATTTTCAGGTGGACAGAGATAGTCAGTGGCATTTTCTAAAATTAGCTTCCCTTTCTCTGTTCTCTTTGAGGCAGATCTCAACAGACAGTGGTGTTCTGCTTGAAGTCAGAAAGTTCTCGCTAGAAAACCATCTCATCTGGCCCTTTGATTAAAAGGTGGAAGATTGTGCACTGACAGGAGTTACTCTTGTCTGAAACCATGCGCTGAAATCCTCTTCGGGCATCTGCACAACACTTTCACGTACAAACTGAAACAGAAAAAGGTGTTTTCCTGAGCATTTAGTTTATGGGCAAGAGAGAGAACATCAACCAGATGTGCTGTGGGAAAATATGAGCATGGTATCAATGGAAAAAACATGCCAACTTCTGCAAGCAGTTAGTGCTTTTTATCACCAAAATAAAGATGAAAATAGGAGAACCTAAATTATTGGATTTGCTATAAAATTAAAAGCAAATTAATTAAAAGCAAAACTCCACGATCTTCATTGTAAACTGAACCCTGAACACTTCAAAGACAGCTTGCAGCGGTCTTCTACCTACCATTTAACTAAACAGAAAGCAACCTGAAGTTGGTGGTACAGGCCAAACATGCAAGATGCCCAAGACATCACAACCTGCTGCCTTTCAGATATTTCTGCTGGTCATGTAGCTGAGAGCAAAGAACTGTGATGAGAACAAAAAGCACAAGGTGGCATCATTGCCACTTCTAAATTAGAGTTACCTGGTTAGACTACACAGTAGTATATATTCTAAATGTATTCTCTTCTTTTCCTTCTTTTCTCTTTCTTTTAGCTTTCCTCTTCTGTACATTGCTTTTAGAACTACAAGAGTTGAGCCCAGCTTAAGAAGTTGAGAAGCTTATTATTTTTCATATGATGCTAAAGCACAACAAACAAATTTGTGGAGTTCCTAGATTAATGGTACTTGAATAGCTGGTGGATGTAACCATTGGGAATGACAGGCACAACAAGCACTCTCTTAAAGTACCCACAAAATTTATGACAAATGTCACCATCACTCTGGCAGTAATCAACAGTGATCTAATGATAAAATGATACAGAATAACAACGCACTAAATAATGGCTTTCTTTTGAAGAGCTTGAAGTGCCTTATAAAAGATGACTACTACTCTCTTCATTTAGTGAGATGCCGAATGATTTCATCTCGTAATTTCACGCTGCATGTGTTTCACCCGTGAATGTCTGCTCTCCCCATCCTCTCATCACAGAGTACCAAGAATTGGACTCGTCTCACCTCCACAGCTGCAGCAATTTCTGGAGAGCACAGCTCCCACACTTGGAGATCAGCCAGGGCCTTTAGAAATGTGTCAGGACGAATTCTCAAGTCAGGATTCTTGCCAAATTTTTCCAGTTTCTTTAAGATTTTCTGTACATAATGGTCATTCTTCACAGACTCTGGGAGTCTGGCCAGCAACACAGGAAACCTTTAGCGGAAAGAAGAGCAATGAAAGAGAAGCCCTTAGTACAATTTCTTATCTGCTGGGTAGTCTGCGTTTGCTTGGCATTTCTGCTACTTCACCACCTCTATAGCTTACACAAGAAAAAAAGGCTCTTAGAGGAATGCAATAGTCAGTGTAATTCCCAGTGAATAATGGAAATGTGTTTTATTTTACCAACCTTGTGCACTGGCATTAAAACAGATGCTTCTTCATTGTTCATTTGAATTCTAAATGACAAACTTGGGTATGAAAGCTAATAATAAAACCCTAACAAATGCTTCCATTTTTTTCTAGTGATTTGTCCTCTTCATCTTTCCTCCTTTTATTTTGTTTAGCCTCTGAGGATCTTCCTGAACAATCAGTGCCTGATCTGACACACTTTCTGATTCCCTTTACTGTTCCATTTCCCCGTGCTATCATTTCTCCCCTCTATGTGCTCACATAAATCTCGCTGATGTGAGCACTCTGTAACACACTGTTTTTGCCTTTTTACTCTGAACATAAAGACTCAGAAGGAGAATTACACATTACAGTAAAAATGAAACTCTTGTGAAAAGACTCCCTTAAAAAAAAATATTCTGTGTAAATTCTGCAGTATGACAATTGTGGAGATTTATGCCCTAAGCCTCTCCTGACATGACTGAGGTGGACTGTGGCTCTTCCACTGGAAAAAGCTGGGAATTTGGCAGCATATTATCAGAAAGGGCTGCCTTCCCTCTCCCTCCCTCTCAGTTTAGGATACACTTTACTGTGCCAGTAGCAGGATGAGGAATTCCCTCCTTAAGCCAGTAATAAAAGGAAACAGGTCTACAGTTGGATCTACAGTTGGACCACAGCAGTGGTACAGCTGAACAGCCAACTCATTAGCACTGGTTGGGTTACTGAGGACACACAGAGGTCTTTTATAACCCATACATTTCTTAATTCCCCTTTTCAAAGAAATTATCTTATATAACTGTGCTCTTTACCCCACTGTGTACAGTTTATATTATTTCTGTCTTTTCTCACTTTATGAGAGAAATAAAACAAGCAGACTGACAGCATATACTAGTAAAATGCCTCTACTGTGATTCAGTTCTCCTGGCAAAGCAATGTAGAACATAAGGGAAAAAAGCAACCTTCCTTTAAATGAAATAAGTGGCACGGTAAGAGCAATTTCTCTGACAAGACTTTGTCTTTCTATAGGGATGTTGACCGGCTCTATCAGTCTGGGATTTCATCATTTTCATTATGAAGGGATAGTAGACTGATGCTACTATGAGATGCTATTATGAGACAGAGGAGAAAAGAAAAAGCTAAGTAGCAATTTGAAGGTTTTCTAGCTATACTTTCACCTAGAGGTAAAAAGGTAAAAAGTATTGTTGTACTAGAGACAAAAGTCTTGGACCTCAACTCAGCTGAACGGAGGGTCTTCATGCTTCCTTACCATTTGAGCTCATCTTCATCATGTTCTCTTTCAGCTCTCATTCCCAAGTGTCTCATTCTTTCTAGGTCTCTCTTAAAATACTTGATATGCTTCAAAGCTTGGTACTTTTGGCAACACCTCTCTTCCTGTCTTCTACAAAAAAAAAAAAAAAAAATTAAAATTATTTTAAACTTCTTTAAACTTTACACATTCTTATTGTTACTCAGGAAGATACTAAGATACTTTATCTTCCACTTTTGCACTGTATCCACTGCTTAAGAGGAAGCAGTAATGCTGCACAGTCGTTTAAAGTAAAGTACTATTTCAAACACAACATAAAAGAGGTAAATTTGATGACCCATGTAGAACTTTTATGCTGAGTTTGGGTTAATGTATGCATTCCTACAAGAAGCTCTACTATGTTATAAGAAAAGTAAACAAAAATCTATTTTTTTTCCTAATAAATGACTTATACTCAAATGCTAATCAAACACAAAATGCTTGTGAGGCTGTATGGAACACGGCTAAATAGCTGCAAGAAGTACATCTCCATCTGACTTCTCCTTCCCACAGGATGCACCCATACTGCATGGAATGTCTTAATTCCTTAGCCAGTCACAGCAGCAGCTCAGGGAATAAAACAAAGAACAAAGCTCCAGATAAGGAAAGCTTTAGAGTCAAAAGGTATATGCATACAGATAGACAGTGTCTGTAACACTCCTCAGAACAGTGATGTAGAAAAGACCTCAGGTCTGTTGCTTATTGAGGAAGAGCCTAGAAAATTGTCACAGATGATGCTTCTAGATGAAAGGAAATAAGTGACAGACTTTGACCGCTCAACATAGTAAAAATCTCACTGATCTAGGAAAAGGAGAGAGGCCTTTGCAACTGTTACTATGAGAAGAGTCCACGCAATGCTGAAGAACAATGTAGTGACTGCTGAACTGAAAATCTGTCAGTTTTATGGATTGTATGGGGGCTAAATTTATTATTCACTCCTTTGGGGAAAAGGATTATAACATCCAGAGCAAGTACAGCCATAGAAGTAGTTCAGAAATCCCCCAAAACCCTACTGTAAATATTTAACCTGTAGTACATTTTTTTGTGCTTTGGCAGTCAAAAAAGCTTCAGGGCCATCCCGGTTACTGTTAGGTTAATGTCATTCCATATGAACCACCGGATGCATCATTAAAAGCCTGAAGGCAGGTCCTAAACCTGGTCAGACGCAAGGCCTCTAGCGTCTTAAGGGTTATGGAAAACACTCTGTTCTTACCTCTCAAGGCTCTCTAGGGTGTCATGTAAACAGGAAGCTGCTTCTTCACGTACTGCCGTGAACTTTTGCCTCATATCAGCACACAAATTCGATTTGCTTTTAATAAAAGAGCTGATATGGCAGCTGCAAGAGGAACAGCACAGAAAATTGGAATTAAGCATCTTCTGGTAACCATCTTGTGGAAACCACCTGTGTTGCTCAGAACTCACACTGACCTGAACCCAAAGACTTCAGTTCTCAGATGCCTAAATTCTGACATCTCCTTAGCCACAGTAAAAATTCAAATTTAATCATTTAGAAGGTTTTTAAAATTCATTAAATGCATGAAAGAACTGCCTTCAAATATTTGTCTGCAACTTAAAATGCATTTCCTTGTGACTATATGCATAATCTGTTTATGTTCATCATTGGGAACTATCAGGGGTCTGAGATTTAATAGTAAAACTGTTTACAGAAGTGAATTTTCATCTGGAATTCTTAAATATTCATTGAGAGTAAGCATCAAGTTACACATCAGAAACTCATAGTTTCTGATGAATCACCAGAAGTCAGGTAAAAATCACCCCAAATCTGTATAAATACAGATTGCTAATTGCAAGTAATACTAGATATTACGAACAGGCCAACTTCTTTGATAATTAATGTTTAGCACTTCACTTTATCTGACATCTAGCTATGAAACTTTAAGTGCAGCAAGGCTGTGGAAAATGTACTGTTGCACACAGTATGCCTACCCATTGGCTTTTTTCATTTGCTTTGGACTCTCCTGCTCTTTAGTTGTTGCTGTGGCTGTTCCGTCTTTCCTTTCAGTCAGAGCAAGTGAACTGCAAGGAAAAAAAAATGTATATATAGAAAAAAAATTATATATATATATATATATATATATAAAAGTTATATATGCAGTTAGCTTTAACCTTGCTAAAAAGAAGACATGAAAAAGGAGGAAAATAATTATTATGGAATAGGAAAATTATTATTATGGTAAATATAGAAATCCAAGCATATAATTACCAGTTATAGCAACAGGAAACCCAAGGGAAAAATCCTTTGCACTGTATTGAAATATGCTGCAAGGGTTCCCAGTTGCCCTGGTGTCACTGCAATAAAATGCTCTGTGCTCTCTGACATTTGCATGCTAAATGCTTTCCACGCATTCAGGTGAGTTTACACAAGGCACAATGTACTTCAGACCCATGCATATCCTCCTCCCTACCGTCTGGCTTTCTGCTCTCCCGATGCGATGCTCCCCTGCTCCTTAATGAGTGCCACATTTACCCTGTCATCCTTTGGAGCCACTGAGAGCAAACTGTAAGACAAGATAAGGTTTAAAATAGCGTACAAGATGCCTTCTCCAGAACGTGAGACATTCTACAGGTGCTGATGAAACATTTTTAATATAACAAATGTATTGGAGCTATCCAGGAATGATCTTTTTTTTTATTAGTAGGAGTTTCCCTGACCTCAACCCAAATGAAAAAATGCTTCTACAAAGTCCCTTTATAAGAATGGCTTCTTGTGCTGATTCTGTTGCTGTGGAAACTACCACAGAACCAAGTTACATCTGTTTAATTTAGAAACAGACGTAGAAATTTTTTAGCAGAAATGCTAGGAACAGAATCACACTGAAGAAGTAGTTGGGATATTATTTGTTACTCCTTTGCCAAGGGGTCAGCTGCAGCAAGAACCATCTTGCTTTGGCATATCTAGTGAATCTCCAAAAGCAGACAATGGAAGATAAAAGATCTCTTTATTCCAGCAGAACTGTTACACAGCATAAAATCTTTTTTTTTTTTTTTTTTTTTTTTTTTATAAGGAGTAAGATCCATGGGGTATGAAAAACAAATATTGAAAATTAAATACGAAAGATTTGAAAATAAATCAGAAAATAGATACTGCATACCCAGCAGTAACATGGGCTATTCTGTCACCCATACCAAGAAACATCAGCGTCCTCTGAATTCACTGAATGTTGAATTCAGATGTTCTGAAAAAAACATAAGCTCTGTCAAGGTAAATTGCTTCTCTTCTCCTAGTCATTCAGAAACCCATCAGGTAACATACCCTTGCAGTTCAGTCTTCTTAGCTCTATCTTCTTCCTTATAAAAATCTTTTGACACCTCTTCATGTGTTATCTGGATTAACCTCTGTAGGGCTGACAAAAAGTATTCTGTAAAAACATGCCAACTCAACAGTGACAGTATTAAATAACTTTTAGACATAACTTAATAGACAGTATTAAATAACTTAATAGACAGATGTTTATAAAATGGAAGAAACAGAAATGAAGAAATATTTTGTAGCTTTAGAAGCTGCTCCAATTTTCCATCTGGAAAGAATGAGGAAATGAATAATCTTGAATATTGACCTCCACAGCTGGCAATTAGTGAGGCATTAATTAGAAAAGAGAAAAAAAAAAAAAAAAGGCAGGAAAAAACTGCAAAGGTAGCTGCAGCAATTTCACTTGACTTCAGTCTGCAGCAACAGAGCTTGTGATGCCCAGCTCTGCCACAACTTCACTGAGCCTCAAAAAGTTCCTTTGTTCATCACCTGTGAGACAGCATGAAAACATCTACCTGTTTTGCAGGAATCCAACAATGACCAACTCATTGCTAAGACACTAATCAGCTCCAAAGAAAAGCCTCAAATTTGGATATAAGCTTTATTATAAAGATCCTTTTACAAATATGTATAACTCTGTAAAAGGTATGTTTTTGACTGGGAATTACAAAACTAGATTTCTGCCTGAAAAGCTTTGGAGATAAAATATGGTTAGTGCTTAATTCCTCAGATACAAGCCCCACATTTTACCTCCCAAGGTGAAGAAAATGTTTGTCATTTGAACTAATTTGCATGCACACATACTTCATTATGCAGTAACCATGATAAATTGGGCTTACATTTAGTACTGTGCTATTCAGGCCAGAGATTATAGAGTCTCTATGTACAGAAAAAGACAATTTCTAGATGCAGTGAAGGTAGTGGGCTTGGAACACTAATCTGCATTTGTAAAGCCTTGGACTGATTAGATAGGGACTGAATGATAAACGAGACAATCTCAGCAGTGACCTGAAGGCTGCAGCTTCCAACGCAGCGTTCAAAACTTTGGGATTAATATAGGTCTTTTGAGCAGACATTCCACAGCAGCACCCCGCAAAGAGCAGTATCTAAATTACAACTGAGCAAAAGGCTTTTCACACACTTTTGAATTCTTTCCTTAAATTAAAATCTTTCTGTAAGAGTCATGTTCAGATGTATCTGCTGATTAGCTGCCTAAAATAAAATCTTTTCCCACTTTTGACATATCTATGCATGTGTGTGGGTGAGAGTTGTGTGTGTTCTCCCTGTCACGTCTGCATGAGTTCTATGGAGTTTTGTGAATGCTGAATATAAAGGTACAGGACAGCTGATTTCTTGTAATCCATTTCTGACTTGTACATGAAACATCCTATCATTAAAATCTTATACTAAGGATGATCCTAGAGGCTACAGAATTTGTTATCTATTCCGACCCTTGCTACAGAGTTGCTCTGCAGAAATTAACTGCATAATTTTTAGATCTAGGGACCAGGAGGGCTACTCAAGAAAGCCTGAAATCACAGGCGATCATGTAACATGTTGTTCTAAAGGGTACACAGGTATCACAGACACCACAAAATATTTCCTCATGCCCCACAGCAAACTGATGCTCTCAGCAGCTACAGCTCTAATACAACCTGTATTTGAAGGATCTGAACATAAGAAGCACATACCATATATTTGTACGTTTCTACAACAGTGTTTTCTTTGTTTCCCACTTCCTTCCTTATCGTTCTTAGCTTCTTCTTACCTTTTGATTAGTGAGCATTGAAAGAACTACCCCAAATAACTCCAAGACCTCCTTCCTGAGAGGCAATTTAAAGACTAGCAGAGCACAATGTCAGCCTAATAATGATAATATAAACATCAATTTAAAAGAAAATTTGGCAGTACTAAATGCTAGCGTGCTTATCTGTTCCAGCTTGACTCAGGAGGAAGAGGAAAGAATTAAGATTACCTGCCTTTGTACTGAAATGCATTACAGAGCTGTCAGATAAACTCTTCTGTCAGCTCTGTCATGGGCAGGTAATTACCAATGGATGAGTAGGAGGAATACAGAGCAACAAACTCCAAAACTAAACAGGTCTGTATTTCTGCTGTCCTTGTCAAAATTCACTGCATCAGTTGGTTCTGCCAGAGAACAGCTTGACTTTTTTCAATCTCTTGTCAGGCATTACTGACATGGAAAACAGTCTGATCTTACAGTGCCCTGAATATTAATTAAAACTCCTACTTGATATCCACATGGGATTAAATTGTCTTTAAATCAATTTGCTAACAGGGAGGATGACATGGAGAGCTGTACAAAATTCTGTAAGCTTGAGGAGGAATACACTCCTGCATCCAGCAGCGTCTTTGAAGCTGGTTCTTCCTAGAAACACTGAAAGCAAATACATTTTTTTTATTGGCAGTCCAAAAAAAAAAAAAAGGCAACTTACCAGGGCAAAGAGTTTCTTCTTCTTCTTTAGTTTGTGCTGATTCACTTGTAACCTCAGATGAAGCTATATTCACGTTGACATTGTCTTCAGAGCAGAAGACGAGAGAAGGTGTGCTGTCAAGAGGAGTTTGTGTATAGGGAGATGACTGACTACTAAGCTGAGAGATGCCTAGATTAGATACTGTCTTGTATATCTTCTTGCTAAGTGGACTGTGTCGTGCTTTGTGGGTGAATTTCTGTACATACAAGAAAAAATGAAAATACAACAGGAGATTTCTACAGCATTGAATTTGACAGCATAGAATCATATTTCAATAACTACTTCCAACAGAACGCCCTTCTGGCCTTCTTGTAACCTCACAGAATTTTCTTCAGACTTTAACAAGCTAGCTGATTACTTGGATAGGACCTCGTTCATTTGGGGATCTTTCTTGAATACTCCTCTGGTGTGGCATTAATGCCAACAGACTGTAAACACATAACACTGCAGCTGCAGAGGGCTCGTAATAAAGCAGTTTTCTCATGTCCACAGAGGTAAAGGTCAAAATCGTTTGATAAATCTTTGGAACTCCTCTCCTCCCCTCCCCAGTAACCTAACAAATGAATTTTCTGTGTCAGGAATGTAAAACTTCTGCAGATTGAATTCTGTATCATACAGCAACTGCCCCTGGAGGAACCCCACGCATTCACTGGAAGCAAATATGAAAACGGCATTCAAGTAATATTAAAGAAAAGACAACAGAAAGGAAATTGTCATTGATTCAAGCTGCAAGAAAAACAAAAGCCACAGCAGTGTGAATGCTAAAAGATACAGCGAGACTGACATGCACTTTGGATTCCTCTGTTCATGTTCATTTAGACCTGACTTTAAAGAATTGGTAAGACTACAAGGAAAAATGGGAAAGTCTCCTGTTTAGGAACAACTTTGTTATTTATGTGACTCACTGACTTTCTTCTCTGTTTGCTATCAGCAGGAAGAATATTTGCATAAAAACACCATCTTTGTCTTTCAGAAGTTTGACAACTCTTGCTGCTTATTCCCCAACAGAAATCATAAGCTTCTCCTAAATCATTTTAATTATTATGTCAAGAGAGTACAAGCTGCAGGTGCTTGACGAATAACAAGAGCAAATAGCCTGCACATAACAACAGCTCGTATTTCAGAAAAGCGTGCTTCACTTCGGGATTTGAAAGCACTTCACAAAACTTGCTTAATTTTAGCCTTCTAGGGAGGCAAAGCAAGGCACTAAAGGCTTAGGCAAACTGCTGAAGATCAAAATATAGATGTAGTTCAGAGTGAGGAACAATGGAACCCATTGATATGCCTTTACCTAGCTCTCCTAATTAGACTCTGAAATATCACTCACTCCCCCTTCATTTTCATCTAGGCACTTCAGCAGTTTCAAACAGACAAAAACGCTCGCTGTAGTTTTAGAAAGATGGACCATCACAGCAGAAATGTTATCAATGCAGTACAGATCATTGCCTACAGTTGCAATTTTTAAGAGGAAGGTTAGCTTAGATACATTAGCTACATTTTCTGAGAATATTTCATTCTTTTCACATCAATATTTATCACTAAGGCCAAGCCCCACCTTCCAGTCTAAACAGTTTAAACATATGGCTTTTCCTGTTGCCTATCAGACAGGTTTTTCTTCAAGACACAGATGAGAATTCTGTCGTCACACCATCCACAGCACATCATGTTGTATCAGGGAGTTTTCATTATGCAATAAAACAAAGAAAAACAAATGCTCGAAAAGTTGGATTAGATCCCAAGGAAGATAATAGTAATGAGGTTACCTTTGTGTCTGTAATAAAGAGTTCCCACATGTATGTTGTTAACTTCTCCTCTTCAATTTCTTCTAATGTTTTCTTAGTGCCACCAGGGTCCCTAAGTGGAAAACAACTTAATTAGTTTCCATTTCTAGACTCTTGCTTTTATTACAAATTCTTTTAAGAAATGCAATAAAGAGAGGATAAATGGTAGCTGATCTCTACTGTGACATATATCTTCACTTTCAAGAAAGGGGAAGGTAATGCAAGGAGTATAAGCCAGGAATAAGTTATAGTCACAAATGAAGTATAAAGAAAGCACAGTCATTTATACTGCAAATTATAATGCATGCATTAGGTCAAATTATGCTCTCAGCTTCCTCTGTGCAAATACAGAAGAATTTTTTCCACTCTAACATGGTTTCATGGATAGAAATGACAGCAGGTTTAACTTCTCAGAAGTGGAACTGATAGCAGTAGCAGAACTTGACAATGCTTCATACTTCACACTTTAAGACTTTTTTGCTTTTGCTTACACTCTTACTAAGCCTTAACACTGGGGCTGAATATTCCACCTTTGACACCCGCCTCAAGATGTTTTTCTGTTATTTATGATTGTTTTTCCCTCTTTCAGGTAAATTTCCATTTAACTGCACATGGTCAATATTTAAGAATAATGGAAAATACTTTCTCAGTACTTAAATGCTTTAGTGCTGTACAAAAATAGAGCATGATTTGTGAGAAGGATATTATAGTGTTTAAGATGCTCTTTTTGCTGTTGTTGTATAGAATTTCTCCCAGCTTCGACAACATAAAAAGGGGTTTGCATGAACATATTCAATAGAGAGATGTCAGGATAGCAGTTAAATTTGTTGGGAATTCTGCTTGCAACAAGGATGCTGTAAACAGAGTTTTCGGAGACTGAAAGGCTCCTGGTAATTGCATCTTCAGGCACATGCATCAAAACTGAGAGCTGAGAGACAGTTATCTTCTATATTCTCAGTATCTGATGATATCCAGGCTGGAGAGAGGATAGGAGACAAAACCAATCTTCTTTGAACGGGTAAGAGTGAAGAATTTGAACATAAAGTACATGAGCTAGGGGATGATGAACAGGTTAGAAGCTAAAGAAACCCAAGCCAGGTAAGGGTGAAGGAGATGGGAGGTGAACAGAAACAGAAGTGCATTTTACATTAATTTATCTCTCATTTTAAGTGTAGTAACAAGGAGGTAAAGAGTGAATATAGAAGAGATGAGGTGGTACACTACAGCAGAGGGAAATGAAGAATCAGAGCAAAGTGAGCAAGGAGAGAAGAGAGAGGTAAGTGAGGTTACAGACAGCATCAGAGGCACAACATGCCACATGAGACTGCTCTGCTTTAGAATCTGGAAATGAACCCAGAGTCTTATGCACTTATATCCTGTTGTCAGCCAGTATCTGGAGACTTGCTGCAAAATTGTTTCTCTTATCCCACTTTATTGCGTAGTCCTCATATGGAAAGGGGTGAAAATCTCATCCACAGCACATCCTGGACTGAGTCTACTTGCTGGGGTACCAGGCTCATTCTCTATATGAGTACTATCCACCTCTGTTGTACATAGGCAAACAGCCCTGGTTAATTAAATGACTGAGAATACAAGGAGAAAACAAAACAGCTTTGAAGAGCTTTACCTTGCAAATCAGAGAATAAATTGTACAGTGTTTTACCAGGCATGAATAATTTAAATATATTCAGTGTCAACTATTTTGTATTTATTGATGAAAGATGTTTAGAAATTAAATTACTATTTACTTGTAACAGTATAAAAGTTCAGCAGCAGTGCATCTTTACAAGTACCCATCACTGTCACACATCATTGACAGAATAAAACCAGCTAGTACACATCACTTAATAGTCAGCTTTGTTCTGTAATTACAGCATATCTGAAATTCATGGTTATTTCACAGGGAAAACCCTCTAAGGAAGGCTGCAGAAATATACATACATTACTACATGTATTTAATGAGCATAATTATTAAAAGGCGGGGAAGAGAAAGAAAACACAACTAAATTAACTAAATTTGGCAGGGGAAGCTCAGTATTTTTTGCTAATTCTGCAACTTGTAATAACCAAGGGCCATGCTGTGCTACTGATTTGAATGTTCAGCCCCTGCCAACTGCACGAGGGCAAAGTCAAAACACAAGTTGTTTGTGCTGCATGGCTCAATCAGTAACATTTCACTCAAACAGCTGTTGCCTGAAGAAGGTGCCAACATTGTATTAAGAACATAAAAACCCGAACCCTTCAATCCTTTCAAGTCTATTCTGCATTGCAAACTTACGTTGGATTCCAGCAGGTTAATATGGAATGCATAGAACCACTGGATTCGAGAGTCAAAGCTTCCAAAAGCCAGTGTACGGCGCACAGCTGTCGGAAAAGATGTTCACTGCAAAGGAGAAGATAAATTTAGACTTTGCTAAAAAGTCAGGGAAACACAGCCAAACTGGCAAATCAGCCAGGGCTGCCAATCTGATGCACCACCTTAGGAATGGAAGAGATGAGAAGTTGCTGTTCATTGCACAAATACCCAAAGAAGCTGCTGGTCGCATTTCCCTAAGCCTGCGACAGCCTGCACACCACCAACACCATTCCCAGTGCCTGGCCCACATGAGGAGGAGCTGGAGATCTGGTACCACATGTGTACAGCTCAGCCCCAAGCTGAGTTAAATGACTGTTAATGATAATGATAAAGACTGAGAGTGGGTGCAGACCAACCTAGAGGTTAATACTCAGTGCACAACTGGCGTGGTCAAGGAATATTTGACTTTTCTGGCAACGGGACCACTTTGAGGACTGCTAGGAATGAACTTAGAAAAGAAGCCCCATTTAGATTCCTATGGTTTGGGATTCTAAGGTACCTTCCAACAGCTTTGTGCTTAGGTGAAAGTAGCCAAAGCGGCTGCTATTAGTACAAACTCTTTCAACATATACTTCTGAAATTCTCAAGAATCACCTTCATGAAATGACCAAAGGCTCTTAGTGTATGTATTATGTGTCTCTATTGCCCTGAATTCTGCATGTGTCCTGCTAAGACACATGCAGGATATAATTTGCCTTCAAACATACCTTTTTGCTTCAGTGGAGTTTGGAATCAAGACACTGGTATAAATAGGAGTGAAAGACCGTAAAGTCACCTTCTTTCTTCTCTTTCTTTTCACTATCTTCCCCTGGGAATGGTCTTCTGTCAGAACTGCGGGACTGGGGGAAAGAATGAAGATGACAGTTAGAACAAGAGTATGTGAAATGAAGACAGAACCAATACAATTGTTTACTCGCATCACAACATTCCTTCTCTCCTGCTTAAAAACAAATAAATAAACAAACGCTCAAGTGCATTCCTGAATTCCTAAAGTACAGAATTTGTTAGTACTTAATATTACAAATTAAGTGCTTCATTTTTTTACTATTATGTATTATATTTGTAAATCATGACAATCTCAAGAACTTAAAAATCATTGAAAATATTCACTTATAAAGATAGTGAGCACAGCATATGGAACTGAATGAAACCTTTACTATAGGCCTTTTGGTCTATAAAGAATCATTTACCAGGAAATGTGAGTTTCTCGAGAGCTGTGTTTTTGAATTTTTTTCCTCTGTGATTTTGAATCAGGGTGTCATATTAAAAAGCATCAACTTGCATTTTAAAAGGCACATAAAGGTACATTCGAAGATGTATGAAAACCTCAATATCTTTTTAATGCAAGGAAGGCAGGATTATGGAGTTAGCAGAGACAGAATATAGTTACTTCTCAAAAAAATATGCATAGCATATTTCTATATATGCATAGTATACTTCTGCATACTATGTCAAAAATACAATATTAAAAAGGAATAGAAATTCCTGTAACCAACACAGACTGTCAGCACTTTGCTGTCTGAAGCAGGACAAGTAAAGTAGGCTTTCAAATTGTCAGTTAATGGGCAGTCTAAAGGAGCCACTTTTTTTAAACCATTGCCCTTGGACCACCAAAACTCCTCTGAGCTGACTTACATACTTATCTCTTCCTCAGACTCCTCGTCAGATGAGTATCTGGGTGGCTGACATGTAGTTCTCCATCTCATGTCCTGAGCCTGTTGTGCTGCTTTCAATGCTTTTTTCCTCTCCAGAGATTCTTGCTGAAGCATATGAAAATATCCTCTCCCTTGCTTCACCGCCGTGATATGACGCCTGCCAAAAGTCAACTTAAGATGGTCAATGTACAATTCCTCAGCAGGAACTAGCACATCTTCCTGTTCGCTACCTCCGCACAGCACTGATTAACTATTAGATATATTGAATTCAGCATTGATTTCTCCAGTATTTGATGTGAAAATTCCATAATTCTAATTTATAGCAGCCACTTGAATACTGGCTGCTATAAATGAGGGACAGTGAGTCCCTCACTGTTTGAACTCAGTGGTCACAGGCTGCCAGCCACAGTCCTCAGGCTACACGGTAGCTGCTCAGTTCCATTTGCTGTCTCCCCACTAGGCCAAGTAGGTGAGAATCATTCATTAAAATGCAAATGTAATCGAGATGAAATTTGGAATACATTTATTAAAGTAATTGAGCTTCAGGCAGCTGTAGTCACCACACAGATTTTCAACTGCTTTTCAGACAAAAGGATGTGTCTTATTTTTGTAAGTTAATGCCTCTGTCAGCATGGGAATTTAGACTTTTCTGAGCACTAAGTGTGTAAAGGAATACTTCATTTTTTTCTATGGGAATATATCATTATAGATAAGGGTCAGTGACATGCACAGTAGAGTGACCCAGTAGCATATTCCACAAGGAGAAAATTGATTGTAAACATATATGTTATAATGCTTGGCACATTCTTATTAAATTACTCTTTAAGTCCTTTATGGATCAACAGATAATTGTAATACATAGCCATTAAAGTATTGGTGAATTGGTAAAACCAAAGATTAGGGTTTCTTGATACCTTTTTGAGCAAGGAATGATTCACAAAAATAAAAGAAAATCATTAATTCATCCTAATCATAAATTTGGTGCTAGACTAACATTAAGAAACTCCAGAAACTTTGCCATCAGGCTCAAGACAGATTAGATATTTACTGGTTTTCTTAGACTGTATTTTAATATATCTTACTTAAATAAATTGAAGGGAACCACACTGTATATGTACTTGTCCCAGAAGATCAAATTTTACAGTTATTAACAACTTGACTTAGTATGCAAAAAAATCCCATGACAGGTGGTTTACTAAAGGACTAAGATGTACAGTACTGTATGTGGGATGCCAAAATTCCTGCTCAGCTGTCCAAGGCTGAATAGAGTTGTTAGGAAGGTGGGCAGAAACCTACCCAGCCATGTGGTTGCTCCTCTCTCTAACGACTGTCCTCAAGGCAGCTGGTGATTACCAGGGAAGCTGTAATCTCATTAACTCCCCCTTTTAATTGGCCCCAATCCCACTCCCTGAGGTGCAATGGAGTTGCAGTTTATTTAGACCAAGTGGCCTTTCTAAGGCCTAATTTGGTCTTAGGACCATGGTGAGCAAAAATTGAGAGCTGCAAGGAAAATAACTATTTATCAAACAATATAACTGAATACCTAGCATTTCTCTGATTGTGGGAATTGTTAAGACACTGTCTCATAAAACAGTCGTACTATTTTCCTGTTTTAATAGACACGGGTTTTAGATCAATAAAGCTAATGGCCGGACATCCCTTGTTCCAAGCACTATCTTGCAAGACTTCAGTCTTTTCCAGGGGCTTTTCCATAGCCAATTGCAGATATAAATTAAACCAATGTGGCATTACTCTGAAAGCCATTAGGAGCACAGGCTTTCTTAATGTCACTTCTTATACTTTCAAGAAAAGCATTTCAATCTGCACTGGCAGCACCGCCTACTAAACCAGGGAAAGGTTCTCCTTGGGTGCAATGCCAGCCTCTGCTAGCGGTGTCGCAAGGTGAATGTTAGATGGGCACTGTCAAACTTGTTGCACTTTTCACAAACCGAACACGAGCTAACATTTGTCAGATGAAAGCCAAGTGCAATCTCCTGCACACTGTCACTTAAAGGAATCATTCCAAGTAATATTTGAGTAGTGTTTTCTGTAGCAGAGAAAGTAATATACCAATACATCTCTATACAAAACATAAAGGGCAGAAGGTAAGCGCAGTTACTTTGAAATTACAATAGAGCTAAACTATATTAAATATTCTGAATATTTCCAACTAAAGACAGATTAAAAAGCTGGATAAGTCTTCCAGATGAACGCTATATTACCTCCAGCCATGCCTTAATGGGCTGGGATCCCACACAGCTCTCACTGAAGCTGTTGAGTATTTGTATCTTAATTCAAATACCAACGAAGGAAGAGGTAGGAGCAGAAAACTTCTTCCTTTGAATTAAACACGCTGTCTCTGCCCTTGCCTGCTTTTACTGGGCACTGTAGTAGATGAGGGGCCGTCTTCTTGAATGTATAATGAAATGGAAGTTTTGGCAACCTGAAGTCCTTAAGGATCCTAGGGCAGCTTCTGCAGGAGCAAGAATGTAAGCATCTGCATTCTCATCACATTTCAGAAAATTAAATGCTGCTGCCCTCAGTGCTGTTTCACTTGGAACAGTTCACTTAACATTCCAGTCCCTCGAATACTATATGATGTGGATGAAAATAACACACATTGGATTTCGTTCGAGCAGTTGCTGCACTTTAATAGCTGAATTTATATTAAGACTGCTTTGCATCTTTTGGATGTTGAGTAAGTTAAAATAATTTTCCTGTAAATGAGAATTAGTGCATTGTTTACTTAAAATAGTCTCGGTGAGTTATTACAGGATGCTCACACTACTCACACCACAGAATTACCAAAAGCCATGGTGGTGAGACTAAGCTAGCGAGTCCTGCTATTAAACTTTGCATGGAATTTGGGTCACATCCTGGAAGCTTTCCTTGTGGGCAGAAAAAAATTGCAATTATTTATGTAAATGTAAATTTACATATGTAAATTATTTATGTAAATTAATTAAAATTCTGTTTGGAAGTGTATATAGTCAAGTTACAGAGATGTGAACAGGTATACACATTAAGCAATGGAGAATCAGGAATACACTGGTTACTGTAACTATTTAGTGGCTGAGTAATTGCATCATAAGAACCAAATAATTTATGCATAAATATTTATTAATTTTATCTTAAGTTCACCAAATACCACAGGATTATTACATTTACATCTATTAATTGTAGTTACTAACTCTTTACAAACTTTAGTATATGTTGTCATTTACCATATCATCGTCTGGTTTGTGTAGCTGAAGAAATACAACCTGAAATACCTTCATTAATTCTGACATAAACTCCCATTTTAGTCTGCTACAGCTGAGTACAATACTCCCTACCCATAAGGGTTTACAAAAACTCAACCCAGGATCTGCCTAACAGCAAAAATAATATTTTATCACCGGAAAATCTGACCTTGAAATAAATCATGAAATAGGAAAAGTTATAAATAAAACATGAGCAAATTTACAGTATGCTTGCATAAGAGCGGACAGGAATAAAGAGAGATCTTCAGTGGCCAAAAAAATACCCCAAACTGTTATAAAAGGGGTCACTAGCTGAAAGTATTAATGTATTACCATCTATTTAAAGACATCTCAGGTTGCTTTTAAATTAGCTACCGAGACATGGATGTACAGAAGATATTGTTCACTGTGAAATGAGGCAGAACCCCTCCTTTGAAAATGAGGAGAGGTCCTGTGATGTTGAAACATACAGACATTTGACTACCTGGATATCAAAAGATAACATATCAAAGTTGAGAGCAGGCACATGTGTCAGCTCCTGGTGCTTCTGGAAAACTACATGAACACAGGTGAGATGGGGAGGTTCTTCCAGGGCCACATAGAGAGAAAAAGTTTGTACTGAGGAAGGGCAGAAAAATAAATCTGCACCATTCCAAGGCTTTGCTTTAAACTCCTCTTCCAAAAGCTTTGAGAGAACTATTACTTAAATTCAGAAAAGTTTAGCACCTGCAGACTTCTGGTGTCTCTGTTTTTTTTGCTGTAAAAATGTAAAATAAAACCTTGATGATCATATTACCCACAAAGAGGTGAAGTTGATGCTTGCCAAGTGGAGCTCCACTGAGCTCACTAGAGTTAGAGATGACATATTGCTGGTTCAAGATTTTCTTCTGAAAGTAGAAGCTCTATCTCACGATCGAGTGTTTTGTCCTACCACAATGAAGGTACTTACAGAGCAATGAGATTTTACTACTAGGTAATGGAAACCTATTTTAAGTCTTAGAATTGCTCTAACATTCAGTGACAATATGTCATTTTGTGTCACAGAGCATGGGATAAGTCTGTCATGTTTAGACATAGAGCACAAACTAATAAGCACTGAACTATTTCCACTTACAAAATTTGAAACCTAAACAAACATATTCTTTCACAAAAAGGAAGGAGATTGAGACTAAAATGAACAGCCTGGAAAGGCTGAGATGTTAATAGGAATAACAGCTTTTCCTGTGATTGATGATAGAGATAATGATTTATACATCCATACACTTAAATGGATGTCTTTGCCCATGACTGCTGTCTAATTAATGTGAGCCATCATCCACGTAAAATAAAATTTTTGCTTCTGGAAAAAAAAAGTCCTGCAAACTGCCAGCAATGACAGCACTAGAAACATGCCAATTACAGTGATTTCTGCCAAGCAGCAAAAGGGCACAGAATACCCGTTTCCAAGCAACTGACATTACAAAATATTAAATACAGAGGAGACTGCTATCAGCACATAGATATCCCACCTTTCCAGATAGTATTGCCTTTCTTACTCACTTCTTAACTTTACATGGCCTTGCTTACCCCTCTCAAACACTCCACTAAGTCTTCCAGTAAACTCTATGTATTAAGGAATGCCAGCTCATCAGCATCTTTGACCACTATGGAGGGTTTTGCCTGTGTTTATTAGAATAAGATTGTTACAGATGCACAGGTTAGCATTGGCAAGGTCATAACCAAACACCCAAACACAGCACACTCCCTGCTTTTTTAAGTAGGAGCCATTATTTTAAACAGAGAATGTAAGCATTTAGACACTAAAAGGTATCTAGAGGCAACTGCTGAGCCACCAGTGTAACAGTCGGTGGGACTGTAGCTGTGGGCATCAAGCTGCTTTAGCACAGCCTGGGCTTGCTGAGGGCCATCTAACTTCTAGAGATCTGCCTTCATGGAACCTAAACTAATTTAAACAAACACCCAGCTCCCAATTTAAAACATTAAAAGCTGCCAGTGGAGCCCTGTTTAAACTGCCAGCAGTTTGACATTTATTTTTATTCACACAGCATAGTGAAACAGATGCATAGGGGCCATTTTCTTCCAATTACAGGAAACGCAATATATCTGCCGAGGTGGAACATGCCCTCTTTGCCCATGAAGGCTGGTGTGGCTCATAAAATGGTACACATTCTTTCTCTCTGAGCTCAATGCTGTCAGCTCCCAGGCCTCACTGACTGAGGATGACAACAACCTGCCATTTTTTCAAGTACCTATGCTTAGAGGACTGTCACTTTGTCCTTTTTTTTTTTTTTTTTTTTTTTTTTTTATGCTGAGGCAATTAAGGTTACTCTACTTCCAGATCTTCCGAGCACTACAAGTTGTAACTCTAATTGGTGGAGTTGGATAACCTAGAAGGAACTGAAGAGCACTTCAATTTAATAAAAATAGACACAACCGTAATCAAACATGCTTTTTTTCTCTTTAGTTTTCCCTGTCAGAAGGGGACAACGGCAGCCTGGCAAATTACACATATCACCTCTGCTTCCTTTCTGATCTTGGTCAGTCAGCTTTGTTAGACTCTTCCAGAAAACATTTCTACTTTTCTAAAAGTGGCCGTATTCTATGAAAAATAACTATTCAGACTCAACTCATTCAATTTCCTCCAGAATATAAAATGAATCTTTCTCCCAAGTTGAAGGATAACATTATGTCCACACAGGATCAGAATCACCTTCCAAAGTATCTGTTTCCATCCAGTGACAGTAGTAGTCTATGGTGACTGCAGGCAACCTGGCCTGTTTGTGGAGCTTACCTCTCTTCTCACTTTTTTTTCCATATTAAAGAATTATATTTCTAACTAGATCTCTTTCTGGCCCTTGTATCAGTTTCTATCATTGCTACCTTCTCCCCTTACCTTCCCTATCTCCTTTTTACAACAATAAAATATTTTTAGTTAGTTTTATTTGGATCCATGTGCTTATTTTTAAGGACTACTTTTCATGGGGATATTTAACAACCACAGAAAATCCAGCACATTTGCACAGCACTTGGCAGCAGAATTTTATGTGTCTCATGTCTGCACTGTCTTACACTCTACAGAAGTGACTTATGGCAACCTGCTTTTACTACAGATTAAGTACAAGCCTTCAATTCTTTATTTTATTTTATTTTATTTTTTTTTTTTTTGCTTTGTAAGTGTTCCCACCTCTCTCTACAAGTTATGAATAGTTATAAAGACTTCTGCTTTCTTGGTTCTCACTCAATACAATCTCACCTAACCATGCATTACTTGACATTATTTCTGGATCACATTTACAGATGTCATTGGATCAAAGCAGTAAAAAAAAGATCTCCCTTGGAGCTGAATGTCATTTCAATGTGTCCAAGTCTGAGTTTGCACAGTCTTAGTAAAAGCTGCAGAGAAGATTTCTTACTAAAGAAATGGATATATTATTCTTAGCTCAAAATAAGAGAGATCGAGATGCTCACGGACAAAGGCATTGCCTTTTCTGACATATTGTACTCCACCCAACGAATCTGATTTTGTGATATACTTAGTTAAATTAGGCAGGGCTTTGTGCTTATACAGGCAATCTTTTATGATAGGGAGATGTATTCACTATAAAGAAACAGGAATGATCATTACCTACACACTTCCCAAACATTTTTCCTTTTTTTTTCTGCACAAAGACATGTAAATTCTTTCTTACATTTTAACGTGATGTTCTGAAAAATGATATCTGAGAGTTGACAGGTGTCCCCTTAACATGATTTGGTACAACTAATCAGGAGGAAAAGCACTGCTAATACTTTCTGCTTAAGATTAGCAACTGACACTTAAGAAAGATGAGCAACCTCTGTGCTCTATCATCAGCTGCTTCTGTATCATCATGAGGATTCAAGAAATTATAAGAGGATATTGATGCAAGGCAGGCAGTATGAGGTCATAATTAGGAAGTTTATCTTTAATTATGTTTTTAATGCATACATAGAATATTAAAGCTTTATGAATTCAGCTAATGCGGTTCCAGTAATGGCCCTTCAAACATTTCTAAGATAATTTTAAAATTCATACTAGTGTGATATATGTCTGTGATCTTTACTGCTAAAAACTTCCTCTTGGTTGTGTCATTACACACAATACAAACAAGCTGCAAGATCACAGACACTACTTTCTGTGAATCCATATCAATTAACATACAATTAAGACAACTGCTGGGTGTTCCGTTTCAGTCATGAGGAAGAAAGGCAGCAAAAAACAAATGCACAAAGATGATGTGTATTCACCAACTCCCTGTAATATATACTAGCTTGCTATCCTGAGAACCTGACTGTTTTAACTGAAATAAAAAGTTGCTGTCCTAATGCTTCACACTACAGTTTTCCTTTTTCTTAGGAGTGCATGAAGAGGCTTTGATTTGGGTCTGGACCAACCAAATTTCTTTTTTCAACAGACAACTTTGTGTAAATGTATCATTTAGTTTGTCGTAAATAAAAATACACATTTATTTGTGCTATTGCACAAGGTGAAATTTCTCCCCTCTTCATCTTCCTCCTACCTTTCAACAGTAATGCAAAAGTAGTGGACTGGAATATTTATATCCAAGCATTGAAAATAGCATGAGGTCATGAAGTTTTGAACACAACTGTGAATTAATTTTATGAACCGAGAAGATGCTGTAGGAAGAGATGCTGCAACAGGTAGGTATTTTCTTATTTGCCAGCACTTTGGACTCTGCAGGAGATACTAAAGCAGAGCTGGGTTCTTTCCATTTTCTGCATTAACCTTTAAAAGCATTCTGCAAGCCAAATCAGACCGGTGACAACAGCGGGACGTTACTGTCCTCCAAAGATGTGACACAGTTAGGACTGATCAGGTCTTAACTGGCAGTTCTGCTGCTAATGGACTGAAAGGAATACAATCTTATTTGTGGCTTTAGCTATATTGGCTTCCGGGGGTAATGAAGGATAGAAGGTGGGTTTTTAAATCACTCAGGGAAAAGATATGACACCAAGATCAAATCTATTCATATTATTAAAAATCTGTATTTAAGTCTATTTTGTAAATTATGTTACCATTACATAGTCAATGAAGGTAAATCTGCATTTATCTTAATGTAGTGCAGGAAATTGAGAAATGTCTCCATCTCCTAGGCTAAACACTTCATCTGTCATGGGAACAACTGCACTTATTCAGAGGGGTGGAATGCATGATCATAAAAAGCATTTCCTGGGTCCTCAGATTTGTCTGCTGATCTCAAGAACTGATAAATCAGAGAATTCGACACAGTTGAAATCCAGAAGATACACAAAGCATTTACAGACCAAGATACCTGAGCTCCAATTGTGAATATTCCAGGGATAATTAATCCTACATCTCAAATGTGACTTTCACAACTTTTCTATGCGGGTAATAATACTTACCCACCTCACACCTAGCTGTGTTCTGGAGAGGAGTAAGATAATGCTTGCCTGTACGTGACTATGGGGCTCTGGAAGATTTATGGAGCTTACCTCCTAAAAGCTTGAGAAAATAATAGTGATAGGATTAAAAATAAATTGAAGAAGAAGAATATAAATAAATATATATAAATAAAAATAAACAGAAGAAGAATTTCTAAGCTGTTAGCTTAGAAAAGTTGCTTATTTTGCCTGTAATCCAACTGCTGCTATTGCAGAACCAAAATCAAAAATTGCTCCTGTTTTCTCTTTAGCTGTGACTGGGGGGCTTCTGTGTGCTCCAAACTCCCTTACCTTGAATGGGCAAGAACTTTACTAAGAGTTTTCAGTTCCTTTCCTGTCTGTCTAAGTGGGGTGAGCATCTTCACTGATTCTGGTGGACGAGTCTGAAAAAGATCAAACTGAAAATTAGCCATATGATAATAAGAAGATTTTAGCATGAGACATGCAATAGCATGAGTTTGGTTTCAATCCCTAAACGTTTTCCAAAATGGTCCTTATCTGTGATGGCATTGTCACTTTTCATAAGCAGGTTAACAAAGTGTATGGCCCTGCATGCACACTCGCGTGCGTATGTTCCAATAGTTATTTCTCAGCACTGGCAACCTGAATCAAAACTCTATCAGTAATAGAACAATAGAGTCTCACCCTTAGATTCAAAAATAATTTCTTAGTTGTAACTTTATCCTCTTCTTCTGGTAGTCCTTCTTGAACATCTTTTTTCACTGGTTCCTAGAAAATAAATAAAAACATACTCCTAGTTACGTGTATAGGGACAGGCTATCATTTTCAAAATTAAAAGGTGCAAACGAATTTCCCTATAGATATGCAACCTAAAGCAAAAATAATGTCTAATCTTATGAAGAACCACGTAAAACGTCTCTGAGTAACTCTGGCATACAAATACACTCTCATATGAAGCATGCACAGACAAACAGGGCAAATATTGGGCAAATCGAATATATACTTTTTAAAATTACTTATATACTTTCAAAATTACTGAGCTTGAATAGTTAAAAAAAAAAACTTTTCTCTTGGAAGACTGCTGGATAGACTACTGTGTCTAACATAAAAAGAAAATCCAATTTCTACAACCAGGAATAGGAAATGACTTACTTGTAATTACTCTTCCTTGAAGGTATACCCTGTGATAGATCACTATTCTTGGCTCCGTGCTTTCCCTCACAAGGAAGGCACAGACTCATGAAAGCCCTGGAGCCAAATACAAGAACAATTTTAGACTCCCTCCAACCAGCAGTTTATTCAAGTGGAATATTATTCCCTTCTCTACAGAAAAAGAATACATAGGTAGATTAATAAGACTTCAGAACACAGCTGTACATGGTGCTGAGACCAAAATATAAAGATATGAGACTAAAATATGAAAATAGCGATTCCTTCCTGCACTACTTTTAAATCAGAGAGCTCATTTCTTCAGTCTAAGCAAAGCAAAGCTCAGCTGGTCCCCCTAGCTATGCATCTCCATACCACGGAGCTAGTGCAGAGCTGCTGGATCATAAAGGCCAGAAGACTCTGCACAACAAAGTACTTACTGCATAGTATAGCTTTAACACAGCAAAATAACACCCCGTGTGAAAAAAAAGTGTTATTCAAGTGCAAAATATTTTGCTTGTTGGAATCTTGATTAGACAGGCAATTCTCACCAAACTTATATTCCGATGTAATTATTCCAAAAGGATAAAGACCAAAAGTATGAGGAGCATTGTCCTCACCCACGGGAAAACTGCAGCCACAAATGTTCTCATTTAGTGACCAAGGCAACCCACAACAAATAGAAAATAAAAACATTAAATGCAAAAATTGTACTAAGGGCAAAGCAGCTGGAATAGAAAGAAGATATTCTACAGATAAGGTGTAAGGATGAACGAACGAGATGTCAAAGACAAGAGACCAAAGACTCTTGCAGTTCTAGTTCTTGCAGGTGGGTTGCTCTTGACCAAGGCTCAGCAGCAGAGACAGATGACACTGTTATAATGAATTAGGAGTTTCACAGAGCACCACGGTTCTGCAGAGAAGGAAGAGTGTGGGGATGTAGCCGCAGGTGTCAGTGGCTGGTCACTCAGAGCAGCAGTGCAGGCTCTGGGGCCACGCAGCCACCTGCATTGCCGGGGTGTTCAGTGCTGCAGAGCACTGTGAGAAACTGTTTCTCACCGCAACTTCTTTCAGAGACTTCTGGGTTTGCTGAAAGAAAAGAAATTGTCACCAACTTTTTGCAAAGTGAGACATTATCCTACTGCTGACCAGCCAGTTCTCCAAGTTGTGAGGAATGAAGAAAACAGCCTTTGTAGAGTTGCTCGGGCAGAGAGGTATCGCACATGTCACCTCTGCAATCTATGCACTCTTAATAGGATCCAGTCAGGCTTATCAGTGAAAACAGAAGGGAACAGCTTCTATTTACACAACACTGTCTTTTATTGCATTGTTGTGCACTCAAAAGCACACTCTCATCTCAAAAGGTATACATAAATAATTATGTAATTTTAACTTTTCAATTTGCACTGTAGAGATAAGGAAAATGAGAGAAAGCAAGAGAAAGTGGTAGGTGTGATCTTTATGCCTGTGGATTGCTGCTATGATCTGAACGGTCTCTGTGCATAAGTCAGGAGGGGCCTGTGGGCCTGGAGGCTTTTCACCACAGTTCACATGATTTGCTTTTAAAATATCAGAAGTTTGATTTCAGTGATCATTGCCTGCTTTTAGCACAGCTAAGTAACAGAACACCATTCAATTACATACATATAAAACAACAGTAATTAAAAACACATAAACAATCATAAAACAACATACGAAATTCGTCCCAGAGTGAGCTTACCTGAGGGAATGACCCAATATTTTTCCATGAAAATTCTTAAGGTCATTTTTTCTTCAGATGAGACGCAGTAGCTACAGGTAAAATGAACTACAGAAATGCTGCAGTAGGTGGAGCTCGATGCCATCGGATGGCCTGGGGTTCTGCTCCTGCAGAGCCGGAGGTGACCCAAGGTGACACAAAGCTCTAGGGTTCCTGCCTGCTGGCCCAGGCAGCTTGTTATGGATCTTCTTCATCTTTTAAAGAAAGGCCCTTGAAGTATCTTTGGATGAATGATTCCTCTGCGTAGCTTCCTTCAAACCACTAGCAAACCGCTAACAGCAGACACATGAGCTCTTATCCTAAAAAATCCCAAATACTTCCATCATCTCTTCCAAAAAAAAATCTGGAAATTAAGAACTGTTCAACTCAGATAATTTTATATTAGGAAATACAGGACAGGAAGAATCTCTCCATTTTATACAGCTGTCATCTTTGCTCATGTCATTTGGTAAGTTTGGAGAATTTCCAACTTTGCTCTCCAGATCCTATTGTGGAAACATGAGCTGCTGGTTTGTATTCCTAAGGCTGTACATTTTATAGGCAGAGAGTAGAGCTACAATAAGCCTGCCTTTAGGTGGTACATTAAAAAAAAGGGTTTATGATTGTGAAAGAAGCTGTTTCCTTGGCAATTCCTGACTTCTTTTTGTGTTGGATCTGGCATTTGGTTTCCACGATAATAACAAAGAGAGCGGATGGACAGGACTATTGCACTCTGCCTGCTGCCAGCACATCACTTCAGTAGGAGCATTATGATTACTGTTGCAGAGCATGAATGTGTTTTGACAAAAATTAAGCCACACAGTCTCATCACAAAACACCCATTCAGTCATCCAAATGCAAGATGAAATATACTTTTAATTATAGAAGTAAGTTTAGAAAGCTCTTGTGGAGCGCTATTTGTACAGATGACTGTTGCTGTTCTCCAGGTGAGACCCTTTAGTGTTGGTTTTATTGGCAGAACTCTCACTGAGTGTTCAAAATTTTAGTTTTTTTTTCCTTTTTCTCTCTCTTTTTTCTTTTCTAAATGCTACTACTTGATATTGAGCCATTTCTGCCCTTTTGCTAGAAAGTGAAAACACGGAACAGGCACAGCAGGACTCAAAGAGAATTTGCATTTAAACCCAGACTGCACAGCAAAAAAGAATATGCTTTACAAAATTAAGCTAGCGCTACGAGTAATACTATTTTAGTCCTTTAGCTTAAAATTCTGCCCATACAAATAGGCATTAGCATCAAGGGTAGGGACACCCGATTTGTTAAGGTTGTGCAGTGCTGTCTCAGTAATGCCAAGCACTTTGCAGTGGAGAATCCCTGTTGCCAAGGGGAGCTCTTGATGCTACCGAGCTGGAGCAGCAGCTTCCATTCCTTGGTTGTGCTGTGCAGGGGAAGGACATTCGCCCCGTTACGTTACCCTGCGGAGGGTGGATGAAAGAAGGAGCTTCAGGGCTGCTGGGTCTCGCTCTGCCCTCCGGTGAACACGGCCCTGTCAATACGGATGCAGCGGTGACATTGAAGGAGGCGGCAGAAACGCAAGAGAAAGGCTGTCTGCGAGGGAGGACAGGAGCATGAGGTTTGGAATAAGGAGATACAATTTCACCTCTGTCAGATTTCCTCTGGTACCCTAAATAAAACATTTAGCACCTTATCCCAGCTAGCAGCAGTCTTTTTATTGACCGCAGTAAATTTTGGCACGCTCCTCTCAGCTCATCATGCCTCCACTCCCCATCTGCAAAACGAGGAAAAATAATCTTTCTTGCTCATCAGCACTTACGAAGCATTCAGGTATTATCGTGACTGAAAGCACATGCACAGAAAGGCTTATTTTCATGGCTGAAACATGCTCAAATAGCTTGGTATTGTTTATTCCATCCATTTACCTTGGCTTATCATATTCCTTTGGGGAAACCCTCCTTTTATTTCCTTGCCTCCAAATAACATTGGCCTTACTCTGGCAAGATTTGTCCTGTAATTAATCACCGAATCAAATTAATCTTACTTGTAATGCCATTGTTGTCAGTGCAGTTACTCCACAGTTACTTTTAACCCCTTAACCAACTGCATTATTTGAACTGTCATCTTCACAGTCTCCATAAAGTCTCTCCATTATAACAGGATCTGAAAAATGCTTGTATTTGAAATGTGTCCTTCGCAGTCAGTGCAAACAAATAACGAAGGCCCCCAAAGCCCATCACTTCTATATGACATCTCTTTCTATGCCTCTTACACGTCTGGCTTTTGTCTGCTTCATTTACATGGTCTCTGGGCAACCTGCCAGTAATTTTCACGTTCTGCAGCCCTCCCAAAGTCTTTTATTCACGTTTTTGGTCATATACTGGCAATGAAAATATTCTCCAACCTTAGCCAAAATTTTCTAGATATTTTCCATTACCTAAGTTAAAATTACAAGAGTTCTCCCCTAATCTGCTTCTATTGTATCTAGAAAAAGGCATTTTAGATTGTTAACCATCCACTTTATTAGAAACAAATATAATTTATGTATAACTGAAAAAAAAAGCTTTTCTGCACTACAATCATGCCCCTATCCTCTTTGCATTTATATTAAAATAAGAAAACATTACAGAGGTGCTAAAAAGATATACTGATAAGTACAAAGGACATTCAAAAGGCAGAAAAAAATCCATAAACACTTAGAAAAAAAATAGTTGCTTGTTTTTGCTAGTCTCACCCAGGATTTCTCAGGATGCAATGCTATGCTAAAAACTTGAGAGTTCATGAACCAAGGCAGGAGTTCCTAATAAAATTAACAGATCGATATCTTCTACAGCACAGAGTCTCTATTCGATCTCAAACCGACAAACAAAAAAAGAACACGCCATTCTGTTTTATTTCACAGTGAGAACAAAGTCAATTTAAGAAGGAGTTGAGGGAAGACACAGCTGGAGAGCAGAGTTACTACCAGCCTCAGGAAATTCAAGGAAATGTAATTGAGAACAAATTATCTCTTTAATTACTTTTGACCAAATCAATAAAAACCATGGAATAAAAAGCATGAGGACCACCACCTGGTAGGGGACAAAGGACAGCAAAGTTGAAAATTATCCCAAAAATAAAACGCAGCCACGTCAGGAACAATAAAAGGCCTTTTCTTTTACAGCAAAAATAGAGGGCAAGGGATATTAGTTCAATAAACAAGCAGTGCATGCACAGGCTAATGGCTGTTGCTGGCCACTGCTCAGTGTTCTCAGTTGTGATGCCTGTTAACTCTTTGCTCGGATTTCAAAGACAAAAGGGATCCTGCTAGGCCAGGCACTACGCCTGCATGAGGGGAGAAAACAAAACAGAAAACTCCCTGTTTTCTCCTAAACTTGGATGGTTTTCTGCGTGCTGCTTTTATTCACTACACACCGAAACAGGAACGAGTCGCTGTGTAAATTCGTTAAGGCGCAGCGCTGTCTTTTGTACTAATAAATCAGGGCGAGATTCCACCTCGCCTTTGGCTCCCTTCCCAGAGCAAGGAGTGCTGATCACGGCTGGAGGTCGTGGATGCCCAGGGAAGCATGTCTGGCTCTGCGCATGATGGATGGACACAGCCTTTTGGCTAGGCAGACATAAAGGGACTGCAGGGCTACGCTGGCAGCAGCACAGAAAGCTCTGATGTCCCCATTATGGTAGCAGTTTACCACCTTCAGCATATGAATTGTCACAGTATTCATGTCAAGTAGAGGTCTTATCCTCTTTGCATGCCTGAAGAATGAAGGCTCTGCAAGATAACTGACCTGCCCCAGTCACAAAAGATTCGTGTTGGGAAAAGAGGGAACCAAAAGCAGGTCTCTAAGTCAAAAGCTCAGACCTGACTTAGCCTGGAGGAGGGAGATTGTCAGGCTGTGGGGAGCAATCTTACAGCATTTGTCATTATGAGCAAAGAAAGGAAAAAGAGACAAACTTCTGAACCTCCTCCTTTTTTTCTCACCGGAGTGTTAGTTTAACTTTCCACAGCTCTTCATCATGTGGATATGAACACAGAAATTAAAGGAGTGGCACTTCAGGTGGACTACACTGTCCTCTGGCCTTTTCTCTATCTCATCATGACTCCTTACAGACCTTAAGATCCTCTGTGCTTCAAACCATCCTTTGAAAGTCTTGGTGTTTGTATGTGAGCAGAACAATCTCTTGACTGAAAGGGTTTACTAAGCAAAAGAAACTTTACTCTAATGTGATCTTTGCTTGGGATCTTTGCTTGCTTTCCTGGAGGGAAGTGCAACGGCCCTCTCCACTTATCCTTCCTGTGTCTGGGTTCAGAGCAAATGTCCTAGGAGGGCTGGATCAACTCACTGGGTAGCAACCTCACCGGGAGCTCCCTGGACATGCTGTCCGCTTCAACATGCCTGGCAGAGGGCTCAGTGTGACCCGAAGTTCTGCTGTCTACTGGAACCTACATTTAACAGAAGCAGTATCAAGATGGTAGCTAATTTTTTAGGCTGTGTCTCTACTTCTTTCTGAGGTGTCCTCAAAGTCAGCAGTCGCCCTACCTGATTGCCAAATGCTGAGCTGGTGCTCAAGTCTGAGACAACATAAACTGCTGTGCAACCTTCTCCATGTTGACCTGTGCTGTCTGGAGAACATAAATGATTTTTTTCTTTCTCAGAACTATGATTAGAATTAGCAAAAATAGAAGCCTTTAAAAAAAAATAGGCAGTTTAAGAAAGTGGAGATAGTCTATACGTGAGTATAGGTATTGGCAGGGAAAAGAAAGAGCTACTGCCAGAGAAAGAACATGTTCCAATAAAGATGGTCTAATATTTAAAAATCTGTGAGCTAAGCCCTACTCCAGAACTAATGTGCCATTCCAGTCCCACAGATGTTGATTATGTTCAGCCTCTATTGATGAGACAGAAAGAGACAGGACATTGATGAAGTGATGAGGGAGGAGCAATCCAGCAAATAAAACACAGGAAGATTTGGACCTTTCATCTCAAAAATACATTAATGTTTGTGGTTTAAAATTGATTTTTCTATCTTGAAATTCTAACTCTCATATTCTTGCCAGAAACATGTGTCTTGTACTTTTTGAGTAGGTCTAATTAAAGTTAAGGTTACCAAACTACTACCATTGGCCCAGAAGAACCTCAGAAAGACACTGGCTTTAGAGCCTTTTGTTTCTTATATGTCACTGTAGTCTATTTAGTAAATAAATGCATCTGGGGCAGAAACCATTATCAGCATTGAATCTATTTCCATCCTTCACGCTGAAGCCCATTTTCTGAGCGGCAGTGGGAGCAACATGCACCGCTCCCATTGGTTTTGTCAATAAATAGAAAAATCTCATTCTGAAAAGATTATTAAGTAAGCCCTTTTCGTAACATCTAAATTCACTTTAAACCCCAACAAGAAAGAAAAACACATTAAAAATGCAGTATGACAGGCTTCCTGGCACAATTTTCTCAAACAACAGCTGGCCCAATACCTCACGCTCCCAGGAAAGGAAGAGTTGGCCAGACCTTCCAAAGGATATTATTTCAAGCAAGCCAGAACTTAAAAGCCCCTTGATTTTAAGACTTTTTAGTAGGAATAAAGATAGGAAAACCATTGGGAGGATGAACGACTAATTACAGTGAAATCTGCCTCTGGAAGAGGTTGTAGATGCATAAGCAAGACCAGCTTTGCCTTGTAAAGTGCATCTGTCACGAGAACTTCTATCTCAGGCTCTGAGAGTTAATTTCATAATTGTTTTCAAAATATTGCTTTTATGTAAGTTCAAAAGTATCACTGTTTATGTGGGTGATTTTACCACATTGATTTTGTAAAACATCTGAACACAGAGAATGGAAAAAAAAATATGTTTAAAAGACAGTCCTTAGCTTGCAGAGCTTACCACCAGCCATTGCTCACAGGCAGCACCTAGAAAACCTCACATTTCACAGTAAACCAAACATTTATTTCGATGAAAAATGGGGTCCTTAACACAGTTAAAAATGGTCACTCTCAGATCACAGTTCAGTCAGTTTAGCTGCTTGAATGTTAGCAACAAAACAGCCAAAACTGCTCACGGCCAAGCCCCTAAATCACTGTATTTTACCTCACTTTAGACTGCACGACCCTACTGGTTGTGAAGAGTATCTCTTACAGCATCTTTTGCCATGATTCTTCTTTAGAGAAAAGCTGTGAATAACTGCAAGCCACGGTGATTTCTGCTTGTATTTTAATACTAATAGCATAATAAGATAAGCCAACAGTCTTTATCTCTAGCCTATGCTTTGCATTGGCCTTGCTGTATTAAAATGAATGGACATCACCGAAACGTTTTTGCAGTAAAACGGTGAAAGGTGGCTCAGTAATGAGATTCCTTCCTGCGCTGAAGACCAAGACCTACTCAGCCTTATGCAAGACAGATCCATCTTGGATTTCTCCAATTATAGACTATTTGATTTATTCAGAGCTAAGCTGGGAATGTCAATGATGGGCTATTCATAAATGAGACATATCTGATTGTGATTACATTCGCAGCGCTTGAAAATTGCTATAAGGAAATGTAAGGTCTAACTGGACAATGAATGCAGTTATTTTGTCATCTTTCATTGGCTTCCATTTAAAATATCTTTTTTTCAGATTTTTTTTTCCTGTACTGTTTTAATTCAGCATAAAACAGCACAGATAACTTGTTAGCTATTTCAAAAAGTGATACTCATTTTTTTTTTTTTTTTTTATTTAGGATACAGAATGCTAGGCTGTGTTTTTAAGAATGTAAATCATGACCTTCAAGAAACAAATGAAATCAGTGAATCCCAGCCCTACTTGGTCCATATGTCCTAATCAGCAAAACTAAGAAGCAAGAATTAAAGCTTAAGGTTGGACTCTAAAGTTTATTTGTAGGAACACCTCAAGGCTCGAGTATTATAACGAAGCCTCTTTACGAAAGTTTGCTTTTTTTTCCCCTCTAATGTCCCAAGTCCCATGGCTGATGCTTAAACCTACTCTTCACAGAGTGACCAACTTGTACCTTGGCACCAAATCATAGCTAGCAAGAAGGCTGTTATCCCGGTTCTCAAAAGCTTTGATACTACGGAAGCGACCAGTTTGGCGTCACTTTGTCACTCTGCTAGCAAAGCAAAGTTGTTACAACCAAAACAAATAAATGCCAACATTAATTAAACATTAATCCTGAATTTAAGACTTTTATTGGGAATATAAGATACAGTAAGAATGTCTGGGAAACAACTGTCTGGAAGCATTCACTTATATGAGTTTATAAAGTTTCTAAGTCCCGTTGTAGTAGGCAATTAATTTGTTCTACATACCTAGTTTGCTAAAAAGCTATAAAGCCCAGCACAGTCTTAAATGAGCTGTACTTGCTATATTTTAGGGTATGAGAAGTCTTACAAATACCTCAAGGATTGCATTTGTAGTCATCCCATACAGACAGTCTAGAATTAGCTGTGGGTCAACAACACATTTTAGTGAAAAAATACTGTCTTAGTCTTGGCATAAATCCATAACCTAACATGTTCTTTATTGTTGCTCTGGCGTTGGCTGGGTAGAACCCAAAACTCACGTAATAGCAACATGAAGATGCCGGGGAAGCTGCAGTATTGTGGTGGAGGAGAAAATGTCAAATCTACAGGGAAAGATTAAGCCAGAGCTTGTTAGAACTATTGTTTCCCTTGTATCTTCCCAGCTCTCTAGTGGCACTTTAAAAGTTGTTATTCTGGGATCACAGTGACTCACATGTTTCTGTGAAAGAAAGAAACCAAATGCCAACATCAACAGAAAGTTCAAGTGATTAAATATAATTTCCCTCCATCTATGGCTTTGCTAAGACGACTCTTGTGTAAGGGAGTTGCGCTGACAAACAAACTGCTTTCCAAGCAAGATCTAAGCAAGTTATTACTCAGGCCATATAGTTCAAGGAGAATGGAAGGAAGGAGAAAAATCATCTTTCCAATATCTACTAAGACTAGGTAATTAGGAAAAAAAATATGCAAAGAAATGATAGTTAGACAAAAGTTTAACAACAGCAATTCTCTTCCACTATCATACAGATACAATACATACAATAAAACAATTTTAAAGGGGATGAATCCAGCAGGTTTCCAACCACATCAAGAAAGATAATATTTTGATGCAAAAATTACTACTAGACATTTCTCCTCTAAGAATGTAGACAGAAAGCAGAAAGAAAATTAATCAGAAACTCTAAGCAGATTGGCAAATACCAGGCTTTTGTTTGGTGTTACTCTGTATGCAGTGATATACCTAAGGTCAGAATGCAACCTGCCATATGGAGTAGCTAGACAATGAGAATAAAACTGTAGGATCGTTATGGAATTCATCTATCATTTTTTAGAATTATATTCTGCCTTTCAAAATTAAAGCTTCCACATTTATTTTGCATACTAATCTTTTGGATATTCCAAATCATATTTTAAAAAACTCAGATGATTGAGTTTGTATAATGAGAAATTTAATGATCTGCAAAATGAATAGGGTACATCTGTCAGCCTTAAAAAAGTCACTTTTTCACTGCATGTATCTCATAATATGGGAACGACAGTTCCATTCTATTTTTGTAGACAACTAACCTTTCTACTTCCCTAAAACAAATATGCATTTTTGGATGAAAGTTTGGGACTAAGATTATTAAAGTGCTTATATCCTTCTTAAAATAATTTTCTGACAGCGTTTTAAGTAGAATAAACAGAGCACAAATGACGGCTATAAAAATAAACATTCTCTCCAGGTACACTGAAAATGCAAAGCTGAAAACCTCTTCCTCTCCTTCCAGAATGGGAATGACTCTTTTCTTTCATTCATTTTCTTTCATTCAAGTACATTTTGGTCAAAGGGTCAAGTTTATTGCAGAAATAAAGAATTCATATTTTGAAGGGATAAATACGTTGCAAAAGCAGAATGACTGTGTACCACAGGCTGCCTGACACCAATCACTTCCATGGAAAACACCAGACAGAGGAACCATGTCAGAAAAGAGAATCTTAGAGGCTAGATTTTACACAAGATTACAGACCAAGTTGGCCGCATACAAAGCCTTATACCACTTAATCTGTGTTTTAAAAAAGAAGGAAAATGAATAGGGAAAGCCTACTATTTAGGAATTACCCCACAGAAAATTAATTCAGCCCAAATCACTAATGTTTGACATATACATAAGGGAACAAGCCACAACTAGCCCACCAAATCTTGCTTTTCTGAAGGACAGCTCTTTGCACAACTCTTTGGCAGCAGCACTGCCAGCTGCGTACACAGACTGCATTACATCTGTGGCCCATTCTGCTCAAGCATTGTCTTTGTGTTGCTTTGCTCTGCTATATTCCATTAATTTTTAAGGCTGTTTGTCATACTGTTATTAAATCAGTGTTTTCAAGCAAGCAACTTCTAGCTGACCTCAGAGAAAACATTACAACGACTTGCATTCATGCCATTTGCCATCATAACCAAGAGGTGCTTGAAAGCCCTCCTGCAAAGCCCACGTCTTGTGCAGCAAACTCCCTCCGACCTGCCAGTTATTGTCATGCACCGATTGTCATCTCAAACATCTCATGTAGATAGCACAGGCTAGCAGGAATTTTAGGAGAATAAATGAAATGAACTACTTGAAGGGGAAAAAAAATAATGAACACAATTTTTCTAGAAGTAGGTTGTTTTAAAAGGAAGGACTGAAGCTTTTCTGATGAGATACAATTGAAATAGTGAGGTCACTATCTGCAAAAATGTTTTTTAAAAATATATATTTATCTGCTTTTTCTAAAAGACAAAGTGAACTCAGCCAGCAAGAGTGAATTTTAACTGTCAGACAGCAAAGCGGGATGCATTCAGGGCTGTCAAGCTTTCTGAAAAAGCCAGAAAAAAAATATCCCAGGCTTTCACTTAATGAAACCTCGATAAGGATCATAACGATCCTGCCAAGGTTTAATTTCTCATTTTTTTGTGGATTAACCTCACTGTTTATAGCTCAGGCTGTTGCATGGCGATATAAACTTCATACAAGATGACAAGAAAAGACACCAACTAAACAAAAAAACAATTCCAGAATACAGCAACAGTGATGGGAGTTCAAAATGAGCTAGTTCTAGAGAAATCCACCCCTGAGCTTCACCCCCAGCCTCCGGCAGCTCATGCTGAGGCAGAGCTCACGGGTGAAGCGCCCGGGAATCCTCCGGCACCAATCCAGCTGTCTGCACACGGGATTCAGCTCCCTCAACTGTAACGAGCAATTTGTCTCACAGCTTTGATCCACTGTCAGTTTAGCTGACAGTGACTCTGAGAAATAATTTCCAGCGTTTCAGGGTAACCTAACAAAAAAAATGACATGTTATGCAGTAGGTATCTGTAGATAATCTGTCACTCGCTGCTTGTCTTAACAGAAATGTTAAGTTTCTCCTAACGATAAAGGCTTCCAATTGCTCATGTGCATAAAGATGTAAAAACATACCCCAGGATGTAAAAACAGGGTTTATCCACAGGGTAAAGCAACAGCAAAAACAGAGTCATTCAGACACACACTTCAGGCTAACACTGCGATATCCCTGTTTATTTCAGAAGATTCCTCATGGGAAAAGCTTCCTCTATGTAACTGGATGGATCCTTTATTTGAACAATTTGCCCCCTCTTAATGTTCAGGACTACACAGCTTCATGTTTTTATAACCATTAGTAACTATCAGATTAGAAAACGTTAGCTTGCTTTTCACTTTTGGTTTTAATTACAAGGCAATTGTTATGGATTTTGAATGATTTTATCAGGTTAATAAAAGCATTCTATAAAAAAGAAGCATTTCTAGCTCTGCCATATCTGATCCACCCTAAACCGAGCAGTAAAGGCCACCTTTAGAAAATACTGACGAAGGGAATATAAACTGTAATTAAATTCAGTCCTACTGTTATGCAGCAGATGAATCACAGTGTGCCTAGCTCAGTTCTCTGGGCCAAGTCTCTGTCACTAGTAGTGGCTTTTGCCAGTCACGCTCGACCTCTGTGACCTGATGGTGGCCAAACAACCTGCCCACACAATTACACGTAATTTAAAGTATTTGTTCCGAGAGCTGCCACAGCAAAATCTGTATCATTTTTGTGGAGGGAAATTTGCTCTAAAAAGTTGAGATTGTTCTTAAAAGGTAAGATTTGTAATGGATGGAGCATGTGAAAGAGTGATTACAATCTGCTGGGATTAGTGAAGACGAAGCAGAACTCTTTAACAATCTAATTAAGAAACCAAGTTAAACACCCTATCTTAGAACAGTTCAAAATAGTAAATTGTCAGATTATAACCACACAAAAAAAGTCATATATTTTCACAAAATGAAAGCTTACAACACCTCTAACTCGCTTCCCCAATGTACAGAATCCTGAGTAGCTTTATAGCTATTACCTCTATTCCCCATTCCCTGCTTTTGAGCTCTTAATGTAAAATGTGACAGTTATATAGCTGCCTAATTAACTTGACTATTGTCCGCTAAAAATATTCTCTATCTTAGCTCTCCTTCTGTGCAAATAGCATAACATTAATTTAATGGAAAGGTCACATTATACTACAAGGAATGTAGTGACATTCCATTATGTCCTTCTTCCCTGCTTCCAGTACTCCCCACATTGCAGTTTTGCATTCAACACTTTTTCTTTAGGCATTTCATGAATAATGAGAAGTTACTCCAGCCGTAGAAAGCTCTGCCTTCCACTCATCATGATTTAAGATACATCATTCTGCAATTTCAAGTGAAACACCAACCTGATTTTACAGCAGTGGGCTTCTTTTTGCTCTCTCAATCTACCCCAAGCTTCAAATATTGTACTTTTTCCCCTCACTGCTAAATGACTCCATTCAGTTTGCCTGCACAGGGAAATATCCCAATCTAAGAACTGATTTCAAGGCTTTTGCATTCAGATCAATTTACCCAAAGTTATTACACTCAATATAAGAAGAATGAGCCTCCAATGCTCTTCCTCTGCCATGCAATGCTCAAGAGGAATTAGTGAGGCATCCTGGCTAAAACTCAAAGGTTTCTTCATGGCTTTCTATCCTAACCCTGTCAAATAGCATTGTTCTGCTCTACTAACTAGAGTTAACCAGAAGTGGGCGATACGACTTCTATGTTCAGTCGACAAAGTGATTTTTGCAGCATTTTGGGTAAAAAGTCATCTACAAACACATAACCCTCCCAAGAAAGAAGCTCAGCCCAACGTATCAATAAACACACCCTACATATCCCTGTGACTCAGATCTTTTTCATATCAATGCTAAAACTTCCATATTTTCAATTTTCCTCTGCCAATCACCAAAGTCCCTACTAATAGTGAAAACTTTCATAGAGAGATTCCTGAATTCCACGTATGCAGAAGATCTCAATTTTTGCATCTGAACCATTTTTTTCTAAAATTTCTGGTACATTTATCTCATTCCTGACATAACTTCACTGAACATAGTATTGGAGAAATCTTCCATCAAGTGGCAAGATCAGCATTAATCTGCCTTGTGCTACCAAAGAAATGCAACACAGTAGGAGTCAGGAACTGCTCCACAAACTACAAAATCCAGTGTGAATCTTACTGTTCAGTGCAAGTTCTAAACAGAACAAATTACACTCTTAGGCAGTTAACTGTTTCTCCTGTAGCACTTTCGTAATATCTAAAAATGTTTTCAGCAGAGTCTTTCTCCCATCTTTTCCCAAAAGGTAGCCATTTGAGAAAACATTTAGGAAAAGTCATTTTAAATGCCACACGCCAGCCAGGGCAGTCATGCAAATACATGGGACCAAGTCCTGCAAATACATGGAACAGTTTATTCCTTTCATTGTGTAACCTTAACAGTATTTTTATGCCCTATTTAGAAGAAGCAGCCATTAAACCTGATAAAAATCTCATGTTTTGAATATTAACCAGAAAACATCACCTTTGCAGCACACATTCCTGTCCCAGGTCTGATCCTGCAGATCATTTCCCAAAGCAAGGTAAAGGAAAGCAATCCCCTGGAATGACAACCCAAGCTGTAATTGCAGAAGTGTAACACACCGTGACTGTCCCTGCAGCCTGACATTTGGTGAGTTTACTAAAACCTTAATAATAACACATTATTACATTTGATATGCTTCCCTTGATTCATTATGGAAGCAGCCATTCAGAATAGATATTGAACTTTCCAAATCGATTAGACTGTTTTGAATTTAATAGCATGGAGATCGTGTGGACATTACGGGTTAGCTGCTGGTTCAGAGATGTGTCAGACTAATTTAGTGATCATTAAACTGCTATTTCTACATAATAATATAACATCGTGGGCAGTTAGGTCCGGGTCAGGACTTCCACCTCGCATCTAATACTTACTTTAGGAACTATATACGCTTATATAGGAACTTTATATACTCTTAACTGAATACATAAAAAAAAAAAAAACCAAAGAATATAATTTTACAACACACAAGAGTTCTCATTTTTCTGTTCCCGTTAAGCTGCCATTTCTGTGTTTCACTTTCTGTAAGATAAATCAGGAACACCCACAGGAGTAACCAAAAGTTCAAGGAGAGAAAACCCTTAATTATGATACCAAATTTGCTATTTTCTGTATCTGTTTAGCTAAGACAATTTGTTTCTCCAAGTTCCTTTCTCCAAAGGTAGAAGAGAGGTTAAGTTTCACAGGGCGTATTGCGATTGCCAGCTTCACAAGGCTGTGAGGAATAACATTTTAACAAAGCTCTGAATACAGAAAGTGCTTAAATGTTAGGATTCCTAGTAATAAAGTCAACTATTACAGCACATAAAGTCTGATGGTCTTCTAATAAGGCTACAAATAGCCAAAAACTTCTCACATAGGCATGAGTAGAGAGCCAGAGGAAATCACATACAAGAATAAAATGTAAAACTGAGAAGTTCCAACAACTCTACTAAAAGAAGCAAATTAAGTATTTGGTTGCCAGTATTGGTTTCCTTTTCTTAGAGGATCCTTTTCTTTCCTGCAATAGGATGCGATAGATATTTTTACTTCTGCTTTATTCAGGGACATGTACAAATTAAAGTAAGTTCCTCAAGAAGGGCAAATCTGACATTTTTAGGTTTCTTAGTGAGGGTTCTTAAAAATAAAACTCAGTTTAAAAGAAACATATTTATGTTTTAGTCTAACACAGGGCAATAAGCCTAATTAGCAAATCCAATAGCAGTCAGTGTATCATGCAAGAATCTAACCTCACCTAACACCCTTCTGAAGAAGCTGAAGAGACCTGCTATTCCAAGTTAGGCTTATATCCGGATTCGACAAAACACGTAAAAAGGCTTTGCTTTCTTCACACACGATCTGCTCTATTCCAACCCCGTTCATGATGGCATCATTACCTGTCACTTCGCAGCCTTCATTTATCTTTCATTTCATTTCTACTTTACTGCCAATCTCACGTAACTGCTTGAGACTGGTATTTCTGATACAAAAAGCTCTACCATTTTCTCTTGCTCCACAGCCAGATTATCCATAGTCCACTTATTCACCACTTTCTCATATACCTTCAAACATCATGTGCTCAAACTTACTACTATTTATTAGCTCAGGTGCTAAGGTGCTAACGGGGACAAAAGTGAAGATAAGCAGACAACCAGATCATGGGGGCCACAACATCCACCCCACTGTGGGCAGGGCCACCTAATTATGCTTGGATAACAGTTTATAGGATGGGAAAAAAGAAATCTCATTTGATCTTTTAAACCCAAATATTATACTTGCTCAGTTCCATTCCTCACTATCAGGGAGGGTTTACAGTTTTCAAGGGGTTTATTTTGTTCCAGCTGGTTGCAGCAGAATAGGATTCTTTCCCTGGATCAGCCCTGGCTTTACTTAATGTTTTTATTATAAGATAGTTACCACATTCACTGTATAACCATAAAAAAGCATTTTTTTCCTTTGCAACAATTAGAATATTTGAATACAAATTGCAAGCTTCCAGCATTAACCAATTTACTTAGTAAAGTCACATAATGCATGAATGGACGCAAAGCATTTCTGACCATACTTGTCATGAAGCATTTAAACAGTTACTACATACAATATCCTGTGCCCATATCATTGCATAATCCTCCCAGCATATTCAGTTAAATAATTTTAACATCTTTAAGTCCCTATTTTTTGATAATATTAATTTAGAAAGTAGCATTTCCCAGCAGATTTTAGGATGCAGGAGAACATCTGCTCAGGTCCTATTGAATTCACGGTGTTTCATCATCTTCTTGCTGTTTGGTAGTGAACACCTACATTAGAATCTCTAATTATAGCATTTTCTTCAGCCATGAGTGTGGCTAACTTAGAAGGCAGAGATGACATATCTGCAGTAATCAGAGAACCCACTTTTGACTACCCAGAAGGTAATGCCCTTAAACATCCCTAGTAGATGGATCCATATATCTTACAATAGTTAGTCTCGGATTGTCAAGGTGATCTAGTGTTTTTAGCTATGCTCTCCAGAAGAAGGAAGGACACGTGTGACTACATCCCCTCTGATCGTTCCAGACATCTAAAGCATAAGTCACAATCTCTTTTTTAATGACCTACCTCCAGTTTATATTCTTTAGCAAGTATATACTTTTAACTTGGTATTTGTTTGAGATCTCAAGTACTAGAGTTCAAGCTTGGGCAGAGCATCCTTAAGGACAGAATCCTGACACCATTTTTAAATGAAAAAGAAGAGAAGAGCTCAGCATTTGGGGGATTATCAGAACGTCAGAGAGTCAGTCTGTAGTTGAAAGACTTGAAAGTCACTTAGAAGATAAGCTACGTTGGAAGTTAACAGTTAAGGCAAAACCACTGGCAACACTTGCTGGGTATCGACAAATTCACAGAAACAAACATCAGAGTGAAGACAGAAAAATGATACTTGAAGTATTCTGAGAAATCAAATTAATGTAAATCATTATGTACTTGGAATTTTAAATACTTAAACCCCAAACTTTAAATTCAGAATGCAACACACACAATCAGAGCAGAAAAATTAAGTAGAGGGTGGACAGAATCTTATCTGTCTAGCCTGAATAATAACTTCGCTGCTTCTACTTCTGTGGCAGCTGTCCAACACTATCCCTTGGGCACCCCACTAGAAAGCACATAGCAAACCATGGGCTCAAAATCACAAACATTTATGTTACAGCTTGCACGCTGGATAGTCTGAGAGGACTTCATTCTGTGTGAATTAAGATCACAAGGAAAATCGCGTTTTACACAGAGCAGCACCCAGGATTCAGGGAGCTTCGCAGCCAACAGGAAAACAAGACAAATGGCAGCACTCTCATCTCAACCACCAGCAACCAGGTTTTGGTCCTCGTGGTTTAAGGAATCCAGTCTGACGTAAAAGCAACTTGAGATGGAGCAGGACACGCCAAGCCAGGGGCTTTGCAGCACCAGGGATGCAGGAGGCAGTATTACCAAGAGCCAAACTAGCACAAACACAGCAAAGCTCCTCAGAGATTGCCACAACTCAAACACAGCTGCCAAGTGAAGCACGGAACATTTAATCTGCTACCTCCAAGGCTGCCCCACCTATATTGTTCTTTCTTCTTACTTCATTTTTGTAGCATTCTTACGTTCAATTGTGAGCTTTTCACGACCTCTCAAATCTGACCATTTCCTCATTCCTCTTATTTAATCCTTCCTTCACGGCCTCACTATGACTCCTTTCATTGAGTTTTCAAGACCTACCTTGTTGCCTTCCCCCAGTTATTCTATTAAATGCATTCCCATTACTCCATGTTTTCCCTCTTCATTCATCAGTCTTCTCACGTCTCCGCTCCATTCCAGCCACTCTCCTTAAAAACTTTAAAGCCCAGTTATAAAACCCGGTTCTCACACACTAAAATAAAAATGCCACAGCAGTCACATTTATCACAGCCTTATTAACACCCATTTTGCACCATGTTGTAATGGATATCTGCAGGACAGCCCAGCATATCACTCCAAACCTTTTTGCACTTTAAGCAGGGAGGTATCACCCTTCTCATTGGAAATACGCGCTTCCCGTTGGAATTTTCTATTTAAAACAGATGCATTGCTCCTACCGGCATGAGCTGCCCCAGAGCGTGGAGGGTGAGTTTCTTTGGGTCGGTGTAGAGGATCTCGCCGAGCTCCTGGTAGGGTTTCCCGCTGCTGGTGAAGTGTCCCTGGGCGAGCTGCTGCTGCCGGCGGCGGTAGTTGGCCCAGAAAGCCTCTTCTCGTGAGGGTTCGCTGCTCTTATAAACCGTCTGGCTCCGGGCTAAGATCTTCCCTGCTCTCTGCTCGAGGGCGGGCAAAGCCTGGATTCGCACAAAGTCCCGGGGGTTCAGCGCTCTGGTGGCCGTCGACACCTTGACTCTGCCGCTCTTGGAGGCATCCGGCACCGGCATAGCTCCCGCTGGGAGCCGCTGGGGATTTGCCGCTTGTGTTATTAAGAATGGTCTCCCAAGGCTCAGTTCAGGTGGCTGCTGCCCAAACCCTGGAGCCGGCCTCCCTTGTCACATCCCACAGGGGCTGTGACAGAGGTCGCGTTTAGTCTCATCCCCCAGAGTGCCTCAAAAAGCAAGAAGGCACCTGAGGGGAACAGAAGCTTCCAGAACTCCGGGGCACACTGAGCACCTCCCTCTGAAGCATTTCACTTAAAACCCACTTTCCTCATACTCGTGCCTAGCTCCAGCACCCCCTGCCCGGGCCCAGAGGGCTCCGGCCGCCGCCCGGCCGGGCCCGCGGGACGGGACGGGCTCCCTTCCCCCGCCGCGGCCTTTGGCGCCCAACGGTCGCGTCGCGCCGTTGCCGCGGCAACCCCGCGCATGCGCACAGCGCCCACGCGCGGCGCTCGAGGGGCGGGGTGGCGGGTAGAGCTGAGGGGAACGTGGGGAAACGGGGAGCTGAGCGGGGCGACACGCCGCAGTGCCGCCACGGACCGGGGTTTCTGCGAACACCTAAATGTCTCGGTCCCTGTCGCTGTTTCACTCGCTGGAGGAGGCGCCTCAGGTTGCCCTGCAGACCCCGCCGGCAGGAAATTGCCACTGCAGAAATCCCCACTGCTGCCCTTCTGTCCCTGCAAAAACAGCCCCCAAAAGGCACAATATCCATCTGTCATCGGCAGGCGGACAGTTTATTTACATGACACATTCAAGGCGGTTTGCAGGCAACTTTGCTACCTCCCTTCCAGCCCCTTGTCTGCCCCACATGCCAAATGTCCCCTTGGAATTCAGCCTTCCCGTGGAAGGAAGCATTCCCACAGCCAGCATTAAGAGACCATGAAGAACACCACCCTCCATCCTCCAGGGTGGCTGTCCCTGGAGGACATCACTCCAATTACTTGCTTTTGCCATACCTGGGAACACAAGTGTGTTTTCTGCTAGAACACTCAAGAGGCTGGAATTTTTATTCCGAGGGTTGAACAGAAACATCTGTGTGACAATCACCAAGTGAAAGCCTGAAGTGGATTTCTAAAGCTGCCCTGATGCCTAAAACGCGGTTCCGCATCCACACTGAGGGCTTTTTGCGTCAGGAATGGAGCTTGATTAGCCTTAGTGATTTGTTTGCACTTGAGCAAACCTGCTCGCAAACCCTCAGGTGCTCCAGAGCTGCTCTTCTCTCCAACACACGTTCCACTTATTTTTCCCACGCGTTCAAGGACCAGATCGTATGCAACTGCATGTGCTTTGAATTGGTGGTGAATTTTACAAGTCTGTGTTTTCTTGTTATTTTAATAACCTTGGTATTAAACTCTTTTTGCATTCGTGACCATCAGAGTATTCGTTTCGCTGCAACGGCAATGCTCTGAAGTAGGCTGACATATAAGCTATATTATCAAAATTGTGAATTCCTCCTTTCCCTTGACTACCTGCCAAGATGATGCCCAAATACTTTATTCTGGTCACTCCTTCCAGGAGGTCAAATGTCCACATGGCTTTCAAGGCCCATTGCAAGAGCTGACAGGGTTGTGACCTGCTGAGAAGAGAGGCCTCCAAAGTTCAAGAGCTGGAAGCCCCACCTGGGACACTGCACCACCAGTGCCCTTTACTTATTTTATTTCACTTGAGTCAATCTAGATGCTTCAGCTGATTTTCACTGCTGAGGGTCAGAGCAGGCAAGCAACACCCTTACAGGCACCCACGTGTTGTAAAACTTCTATACTATAAATGCTTTTGAGTTGTGCCTCAAACATACCCCACTCTCAGGTGCTTCCAGTGAGTCACTGATCCAGGGAGGAAAAAGGAGACCATCTCCAGGGAAAAGGCTGTTTCAAGAGGAACAACCCCAACATTCAGAGGGGTGGCAGCAGCAGGTCTCTGGTTCCAGTCAGCTCCTCTTTCCCTCGACTGTTTGCCATTTGTTTCCTGAAAAAGTTGGTCACCCAGCAGCCCATCCAGTTAACCTTTTTAGTGTCGAGAAGTTCTCTTTGGAGCTGGCAGTAATAAGCCAACCGACTCGACGATGTGCAAGCCACTGGCCCAGCACTCTTCCTGGCTCAGGTTGTAGCATTTCCATATAAATAGGCTCCCTCAGAGACAAGGGAGAATATATTATTCCGAAACAAACAAACAAACAAAAAAAGATGGATATGCGGTTTTACATTTTTGGAGACAGCACACAAAAACATTTTCATTTTGCAGCCCACGAAGGATCCTGGGTAAAACGTTCTGACTTGATCAGCTCGAGTTATCCAAACGTCAGGTTTTTTCACTGCTTTTGTTTTGACTCTCACAGATACATTTCTCTTCCACTCTGTTCATTGTCTGGTCACATTTTCAAGAAATATTCCAAGAAAGACAGGTATGAATTTATTTCTTTTCTCCTTCCATGTAATTTCTGCATCCAGCTTACAATTTTTGGTGGCAATTTAACAGCTTTTACAAATTACATTCTTATCTTTTTCTCGGTTATTGTTGCAGAGGAGAAAATCACATTTTTTTACTGCAATTTTCAGAATTCTGCTGTCGCTGTGGTTAAGTTTTTTGGGTTTTCTTTTTTTTGTCCTTAGCTTTTATTTTCTTATCCCTCAAGGGCAGCCTAGGAAATTCAAAGCTGTTTTCTGACTATCAGATGATCTGGTATTCTCTTTTGGCAGTTATGCAGAAACTGTCTCTCTCTGCCTTCAATCCTTCCACCTAAATGACACCCTTTTCTCAATAAATTACCCTTTGTCTTTCAAAGCAGTATCCCCACCGGTGACATTTTGAACGAGTAATAGTTGCATCCCAACGTATACCTTCAGGAACATCAGCCAGCAGCCCAATACAAACTAACTGGTGCAGAAAATCACAGATTTGCATATTTGGGCTTTACTTCCCCCCAAAGAACCGGGCTGCACACTGAGTTTCTGAAGTTGGAGTTGCAAAGTGTGGTTTCTTGGAGGGCTCCTGTCACCAAGATGTTTGTCTCCTAAAGCACCGCGGTCGCTGGATCGTGCTGACAGCCCTGAGCGCGCGGGAGGACGAGCTTTGGCTGACCTTACTTGGAGGGGAAAAGACGGGAAAAAAAGCCTAGAAATAATGGAACAGAAAAAAAAGAGAAGCTGATTTTATCCAGGTCTTTCTGTTCTTCACGGAATGGACGTGAAAAATAGTTTCACAACGCAGGCCTGGATGATTCAGGCTGCAGAAGAAGCATCGATTTTGCAGATATTACCTAGCAATGAGGGCAGGGATCGATCATCGCTGGTGATGCCCCTGACCTCACTAGCAGCACGAGGATCTGCTGCCCGGCACCTCACGCTGCCGGGGACACCCAGCGCTGGGAAGTCCCGTTTCACCGGAGAGAAGAGGAGCACAGAATCGCAGAACGGTTAGGGTTGGAAGGGACCTCTAGTTCATCTAGTCCAACCCCCCTGCTCGAGCAGGGACACCTAGAGCATGTAAAGCAGGAGGCAGAGGTTTGAGGAGGGCCCTCTGATCGTGGCTGGATCAGAGGAAACCACACATCAGGTCAAAATGGAGCAAAAACTCAGTAATGAATTATTTCTAGGCTGCAAAGAGGGAAGATATAACCCCCCAGAACAGGCAAAGCAGGAGGGACTGATGCAAACACAGAGCCAACACCAGCACTTCTCGCCTGCTCCTTCCCCAAGCTGTGCTTAACGGGCTGCTTTTTCAGGCCCAGACGTAAATGTAGCTGCAGACGTGTCCCGCGTGTGGCTACACCCCGGGGGAAGAGGAAGGCCGTGGTGAAGCACAGGACGGGCGACAAGAGCTGCTGCCCCCAGCCCTGCGGGCCGCGGGAACCGAGCAGATTGCAAAGCTTTGTGCAAGTCGTCAGGATTCCGCCCCTGGCTGCTGCTGCCTGGGACTTTCCTCTCGCAATTGTTCACCTTCTGTCCTCCTTCCCAGCGCCAGACAAGCCAAACATTATTTCACAATCCCGGCATCTGGCGCGCGGCGCTCAGCAAGCCGCGGAGCCTGTCACCGGCGAGATAAACGAGCACGTTTCAGTGGCCGACTTCATAAAAGTATATGAAAAGTACTTAACAAAAGGGTATTGCACAAAGCCGGCAATGTAAATGCAACCTCCAAGATAACTAATTAACTGAAGCAGCTATAAAGAGGGGAAGCGGCTTCCCATCTGTGGAAATAGATGCTATTTTATAGAGGCTCTAATTAGCTGTGCCCGGTCCTGCAGCCTTTATTTCGTTTCATCAGGCAAACGACCACACGCTCCACACTGCCGGCCTCACAAACAGCAATTCCTTGGAGGCGGAGAGGGAGGGAGGGAGGAAGGGAGGATGCAGCCGGTGAGTGTGGTTGCAAGAGCCTCGTAGGAGGCCCGGGGAAGCAGGGGTCTCGCGGCCTCCCGCTTCCACGTGCGACCAGAGGGCTGCGTGGAGCCACGCGGAGCCGTCCGGCAGGGAGCAGCAGCGAGGCCCGGCTGGGCACAAGCCAAGGCCAAACAGTCCACGACAGCCTGTCGGTTATTTGCACTCCTCCAGTGCGGCCCTGCTTTTGGTGGCTCGGATCTGCAGGGAAGGTTTGCAGGGGTGTTTGGCCCAGCTCTCCCGCTCCCCGGGAACTCTCTGCTTGCTCCTTCATGCCCTCAAACCCAGAGGCCTCCCTGGGCTGAAGTCTGAGGTGTTCACATGCCCCGTGGGGCCCGTTTCCTGCTTTGGGCCAGTGCCCGCCACAGGAGCTCACGCTGAAAAGCTCCTTTGGCTCAAGGTACATTAGTGAACCTCGGCCACCAGAGTCACCGCAGCCCGTCCTGCTGTTTATCCAACATGTGCTGCCAACACTTCCAAAGCAAAGGGACCCCAAAGAAGTACGTTATGCTTGGTAGATCGCGGAGGGGTTGAACACGCAGTGGGACGGCACCACCAGCTTTGTGTCTTGCAAAATGGTTTGGAGGTGCTTAGTCCTTGCTTTGCCCCTCTGCCTCCTGTGATCCCTGCAAGCCCCCAGCGATGTGCAGTGAGCTCATAGGGACTAGCTAGAACAGCACGTGCCCAAGGAATTAGTCACTGTTGGGACCTTCGTCAGTGATCTTATTTAATATCCTTTTCCATTTGTACTTGAAAAAAAAATCAAGAATTATGAGCTCCCTGCTCACAGAGTGACTCAGAAGAGCTGGAGGCACAGCGTGGAAGTCAGGAGTGTCTGAACAGCTCCAGTGTGGTGGGGATGAAGAGGGGAGTCACTGTCATTTGCCAAAATACCTGGTCTGGGCCAGCTCCCCTTTTTCTTACTAAGAGGCAGGATTTAGCCCTTAGGTTTTGCAAAGAAAGCTGCTTTTGCAGAAAACCTGACAGCTTGTACTACTGACAGCCCTTTCTGGCTCTCCATCCCACCAGGCAGCGAGGCAGCAGCTCGGACCACTTCTGGGAAGAGCACAACTCCGAAACCAAAGTGCCAAATCTTGGCTGGCCGTCTGAGGCGCTCAGGTGAGCAGCAGCCGCCGTGGCCCGTAGCGAGTGGCCGTGGCCCTTAATGCAACACGCAGGCACATGCCCAAAGTACAAAGCAGAGCAAAGCGCCGCGGGAGAAGGACACGCTGCCCAGATGGACGTTTTGCATCTGTCCATGTCACCTACGAGCTCCGTCGCTGCCCTGCTCTCGTTACCCAGTTTCTGGAAACACGAGAGCTGTTGCCGAAGCCTCCCCGGAGCCAGCTGCAAAGGCAACGCACCCTTGCCAGGCATTGCGTGGTAAACAAACCCTGTGTGCAGACCCGTGCGCGGAGCAACAAAATGACAAATATTTACAGACTCTGTTAACGTATCACCCAAGCCTCGCTAAGCATGTGGCCTCCAACCTGCTGCTGCCACATGGCCACCAAGCTCCTTTTGTCACATGCCCCATCCATGGGATTGCGCCAGAGCCGTCTCGGCTTTCAAATGCCATTGAAGCTGTCCTGCCAGCGAGAAGCAGGAGGACAGTAGCCCGTGCCAGAAAAAACACTGTTTCTTTGGGTCTTCTGCACACAGCATCTCCTGGCTGCTTCCAAGAGCAACCTCGGTGGCCCAGGTTGTGGGAGCCAGGGAGTTAATGAAATACCGGGTGGCCACAGCCTGTCTCCTAGCCCCAGGCTTGCTTTGGGTGTGCCATGGTACCAAACCGGCTGAGCTGTCAGCAGCATCACCAGAGAGGAGGAAAGAAAACATAATTGAGAGCAGTTAGGAACATGGAGCCACGATCACCGCCGGAGAGGGGGGACACGCGTGGAGGCCCCGCTCCTGCTCTTCCCACGCGGCAGCTGGGAAGCGCTTTGCGGCAAAGGTGGATTGGCCCCGCACGCCGTAGGCTTTGCGTGCCTTGAGCTTTCTCCGGGTAGGCTTTCCATGCATTATCGGGATGGTGCGGATTAGCTGCAGAAGCACAGGCATTTGGAAATCCTCCCAGGTATTTTCCAAAGCGTCAGGGAGGAGGAGGTGGCCGAAGGACAGACTCACGGGCTGCGCTGCCCCGTGCCCCAAGCGTGCTCTGGGCTCAGCAGGACCGCGGCCCCGGAGGGAGCAGCTGGAAAAGGGGGATCTGTGGAGGCTGCAGAGAAACCCCAGGGCGAGTCCAGCCGGCAGGAGCGGCCATGACCGTGCCGGGAGCGGTGACTCTGCAGGACAACACTTCTCCCTGTGCTCTCAACACAGACATGCACCAGCTGGCCGGCACCAACTGGCCGCAGCTCTCCGGGGCGCAGGTCGCAGCCAGGATATTATTAGCCAAAACGCTCCCCTTCCTGCATTCAGCCCCGGGACGGGCTGCTCTAAGGGGCTCCGTGCGGGACCTCCTCCGCGGGCGCGGGGCCGTCCTGCCCCAACAAGCGGCTCCGCTTGGGCGCGCGCTGCCATCTGGCCCTTTGTTTGCATCGCCCTGCTGCAACGCGCGGCTCTGCGCAGCCAAGGAGCTCGTAATCCTCCTTTTGTTATTATTCTTGTTAAAAAAAAAAGAAGAGACGAGAGAAAGAGAAGCGATAAAAATGAATTACCCTAAGCTGGGGCACGCAGGGTGCTGAAGAGCGCTGCACTCGCTCTGCCCGTTTGTATAAGCCTTCCTATTTACGCTCCCTGCAGAAACTGCCTCCCCTCCTTTCTTTTCTTTCAGCCCGATGTGCGGGTTTGCAGAACGCAAGTGGTCAGGAGCGCGTGCTCTCTGCTGCCCTACTTAATGGAGAAAAGCCAAGGGGAGCATGTACTGCATCTATATCCAACTGAGGTACATTCCTCTTCTTATATCAAATAAGCCCTTCCCGGGCAATCCAAACCTGACAATAGGATCTAGGCAGGCTGGATCAAAAAGCCAAGGTGGGAACAGTGGGAAGCGATCATCAGAGCTGGACCAGGAGGTGGGAACAGCGCTGCCTGCACGGAGCCAGGGGCTTCCTTGGTGCCGCTTGCCGTGTCTGCAGGACGGCACTGCCTTTTTCAAAGGCTCCAATTTATAATTGGCTCCAGAACTTGTCAAAACTTCTGAAAGTGCAATATTGAACCTGTGTTCCCGGCTGCCACATCAGCTTGTTAGAATAAATTGAAATGTAGAAAGGAGACTCATTAGGATGTCTTTCATTAACACCATTCCTTGCAGGTCCAAGGAAGCTGAAATTTTGTCGGATCACATTATCACGGAATCTTTGGGGTTTCCAAACCTTGAAGAAATTCTTCCCAAAAGAGCAGCCTACCATCCTCTCGCCCCCTCACAGTCTTCATCTGTTTTTACTTTATACCTCCTTGAGATAGATGCACGTGTGGGGGAGGTATATATTTACACACACATAGGAGAATATAGACACACTTAAAAATAACTTGATGATTTGAGAGAGACATTTAGCTTCTGCAGAGCTTTTTGCTTCATGCCCTGTTATAAAAAGAACCAATTTGAGATGCGTTAAGCTGGTTCGGGAGTTTTGCTGGGGCTCTCATTACATCCCCGTGATGTAGCTGCAGAGCATCCTCCTACCCGGGTGCTGTATCCATGAATACAGACCCCGCGAGGAGCCGGGGGCAGCTCTGGGAGGGCTCATTGCCTTAGCTTCCAAATTCTTCCACAGGGGAGAATAAAAAAGAAGAAGAAAAAGAGATGCCTGTGCCTCGGAAGGTTTAGAGCTCGCTGGAGAATAAGCAAGATTAAAACAATGGCCCAGATACCCTGGAGATGGTTTCTAAAGGAATCCTGTGACAGCTTAATTATATTAACAGTGCATTTCCAGGCTCCTGGATGAGCAACCACACATCCTCACACTGTGTTTACACGGCCCGTATCTGCCGAGTGAGCAGGATAGGGCAGATCCGTGCGCGGGATGCTGATAGTGAGCCGATGCCACCCTGTCCAGCGTGCCCGGGAATGGGCGCACCTGGAAGTGCAGGCCCCGTGCTGGATCCCAGCGCGTGATCCCAGTGAGAGCGTCAGAGCCAGGCTGGCACCGGCCCGTCGCCCTCTGGGTGACAAGTGACAGCATCAGGGCATCAACAGCCCCCCACCAATTCCTCCTACTATTATGATCTGTTTTTGCGAGTGTAACAGATATAATGACTGTTGCCCTGCAAAACGCCCCGGCACGGAGAGCAGAGGCTCGGGTCACTCGCAGAACGTCTCCCGCCACAAGCCGGGGCTGCGCTCAGGCCGCGCACACGACGCTCCCGCAGGATCCGCCGCCGCGGCCCTGCCCCAGCCTCGGCCCGCGGAAGCAGCTTCTTGGCTCTCTCCCAAACGTCATCCCGGATCCCGGGCACTCCGCGCTCTGCTGCGTTTGCAAAACGGGAGCAACGTGCACTGCCAGCGACTCCTCTCCATGCTCAGTGCGCGAGGTCTCCTGCCACAACTTGCAGCCGGAGCAAAGTAGACAGGGAAGGTGCTCATTTGCCTCTCACACGGAAACATAAATCAAAGGAGCCCACGCCACGCGTCCCAGTTTCCCTTCCTCGGGTGGAGACCGGCCTAAGTAACCGGTGGCGTGTGCCATTTCAGTACTCCTGTGAGTCGCCAATAACGCCACGGCCGCGGCGAGTCCCGGTGACGTGAGGGCGCTTCCCGCCTGGAAACGCCTCCCCTTGCGCTGGAGCAAGGCTCCCGCTGGGACGGGCTCGCAGGAACAGCACCTCCCTGGGCCCCCAACGCAACCCAGAACACAAGCTGTCCTGCCCTGTGCTCTGTGCTCGCCCCAAGGAGCATCGGCCCCACGAGTCACATCAAGGATGGCAGGAACACTTATCCCAGCCGAGGTCATTTTCCAGCTGGTTTCATCTAAGGATCCCGCTCCTTCTGCAGGCCCACCCCACTACAGCCGTCTCAGCCGCAGGTGGTGAAGGGCAGGGGAAACAACCCATAAAACACTGAAAGTTCCTTTAGCTTCAATTTATCCGAGCAACATTCAAGCGGCACAATTTCCCCTGCCATCTGGGTGCTACTGTGAAAGACATTTCCTCATGTCATTGCAATTTCGGAAAATCTCCTCGCACAGCTACGGAAGCACGAGCTGCCTCCCCCTAAATCATGCAGCAGTGCCAGCTTCCCAAACCACAACTGTAGTTTGAAGGTATTTGGTTGGCACGTCCAACCCCATGAAGACCTCCGCTTGGGTCTGTAGCAATTTTGCTCCTTTCTGTTCTTTCTGTTTGCTTAGGTGATGGGAGGAAGGCTCCATCGTGGCATCTGGCACTGCTTTGAGCCTGCTTTCCAAAGAAGAGGAGGCTTTAGGTTATTGCATGTGTGCATACATGAGGGCACGGGCCCACGCCTGGTGTTTTGCCCTCACGCTCCTAAAGCACCGCTTGAATGGTCACTGCAGCTCAGACAGTGGTTTGGAGGAGCTGCCTTTAATTTTAATGATTAATGAACACGGAATATCTCTGAAAAGGAGGGACAGAGGCAGCTCTCGTGTAAGCTGCTTGGGGCTGTCTGGCCCTCGATCGCCCTTCAGCCCAGGTGTCTGCAGTGGTCAGACCAAGAGAGACCCAAGGAGGCAAGATGCAGGAGATGCTGTTGCTCTAAGGACAAAGGTGGGACAGCCTGACGTTAATACAAACCGTGGGTATAAAAGGGGAAAGCTTTTGCTGTGAAACACTCCCGGACTCGAGTTGCTCTGGTGATTTGCAGCTAGATTGAGAGGGTTTGAAAAGCCCAGGATCGGGTCCAGACATGGCAAGTCAGGCCTGGAGCAGCCCAAATCACAGTGATGTGCTCTGGGTGCCCCTGCTTGAGCGGGGGGGGTTGGACCAGGTGATCTCTAGGGGTCCCTTCCAACCTCCACCATGCTGTGATCCCACACTGTGATATGGCACAATCTTAATGGCGAGGACCCTGCTGTTGAGAAAATCCATGCCCAATTTAGGGAAGCTGAGGGCATTTCCACTGGGATGCAGATGTCCGTCGCAGTCCAAAAAGTCCTCCAAGGACAGAGGAGCAGCCTACATACCCCCGGCACCAGCCTTCTGCATAGCCCCTGCGCGTTGCTCCACATGGGCCTCTGTTTCCCCACCACACAGAGCAAGTGGGACAATTTCAGCCTCTGAGATGCAGCCGGCAGCCCCCAGCGTTGGTGCTGTCACCACTACAAAGTTGCCAGCGGACCCTCGAAGCTCTGGTGAATGTGACTGCTGCTGTATTTTTCCCCCCGAGTCGGTTCTTGCCGGCTGGAGCCCCGCGCAGCCTGCGGGGCGGCATTGAGATGCGGAGCATGCCTGCCTGGAGCGCGCGCTGATTTCCAGCAATTGCAGCAAATCAGTATCGCAGCAAATTGGCCTCCTTTTTTTGGCTCTGCCTTGATGTAAAGAGGAAAACAAATGGGGTTTTAAAATGCAGCTAATCAAGGAGTTAAAGAGAGGTTAATCCTAATGGATTAATCAGGTTGCAAGGAGGGGTGGGAAGGAGGCGGCAGGCAGGAAGGAGGAGATAAGCAGCCGAATTTGGCTGCTTTTCCCAAGGGCAAAGTCAGGCTCCAGAGAGGGTTTGGGGAAGGCTCCGACCCTCCTGTTCCTCAGTGCATGGGGCACCAGCAGGTGCCGTCAAGCAACAAAACTCAAGTGCAGGGCCCAGTATTTTCTCAGGAAACACACGCCCATGTCCACACCGTGTTCGTTATCCAGCTCCAAACAGGGGCAGCATCCTTCAGCTGCATCACCTTTGCCTACAGGCCACCACTGCAGGTCACCAGGGTTCCCAGCATCTGCCTCTCAGCACGGATGGAAATTCCTCATGGGTGGAGATCCTCTTTGCAGGCAGCTAACTGGGCTTGGGCAAAAGGAGGGCTTGAACAAGATTAGTAACAGGGAAAGCAAGGATGTTTGAAGAAGGTTATTAATGATGTACAGTGCGGTACACAAAAGCATGATCATCAGAAAAATTAGATCCATGAAGTATCGTTATCAGTGCCCGGAGCTCATCATTTAAACATAATGATGCTGGTGCATTTCTCCAGCGCTGGTGGGAGCATCCATCCCCCTCCAGCCCAGAGCTTCCATTCGTGGGGATTTGCTCCTCTTCTCCCCATTTCTATTCCAGTTTTGTGTTGTTTTTCCAAGAAAACCGTGTTTTCCTTCCCACTGAAGATTTCCAAGAGCCAAATTCCTCTCAGGAGCTTCCCATGGGCAGAAAGCCGAGAGCAACCCATGCAGAAGCAGCTCCAGCATGAAGCCTGTTGCCTTGGCAGCTCAGAGCACTTCCCTACCCAGCACTTGGGCGTTTCTCACGTGCCTGTGGAAGCCAAGCTTTCCCCCAGCGGGCGAAGGACCAGGGTGACCCTCACCGTGGCCGTGGAGCAGGCCAGCACTCCTGCCCTTGCTCAAGGTCTTCTGCTCCCTGCAGCGCAGGTCTGTGCTGACGGCTGGGGCCAGCACGGAGGGGTGGCGAGCACTGCCCAGGAGGGTGAGGAGAATCGACTCGGAGCCAGTGTGGTCACGAGGCTCTCACTTGCTGCGCACAGGAGCCTTTTGGCTTCAGCTTCACCTAAGAAAGCCATAACAGACACGAGCAAAACCCCAGAGCCACTTTGGACAGTGCAGATGAGAGAGGACGGACCGTGTGAGCGGAGCCAAGTGCCACTACCCACTGCCTTCACCCTGCATCCGCTGCCATCAGGGACAGCCCAGCCTGCTCACCTTGGGGAACTTAGAATTTGCCATGCTTTACCTCGGCCTGAGCTTTGTGCCCCGGTGCTAAACGCAGGGCCGGGGGCCACAGTGGGTTCCCCACTCTTCAGAGAGGAACCTGGGATTGGCATCGGCCTTATTAAATCCCCTCACACCTCATTTTACCTTCATGCTGGAGACGATTTAGCTTGATTTATTCCAATTAGTCCTAATTTATTGTTTTAATGAGCTCTTCTGCAGGCTTTGTATGCTGCATAACCACCCTCCTCAGTGGTTATAATGCGTTTCAAGGAGGTCTCTTAATGAAGAGAGATTTCCAAGGCCTTCTCAGATAGGAGGCTTTTTGTTGCAGTATAGGGGAAGAAAATTAAGACTGAATTTGACTTTCCTCCAGGATGGGCTCAGCACAGAGCAGTTGTTCAGGAGGCAGGAGGCTACTCTGCAGCATTTCACTCCAAGGGAAAGGCGGCCCATAATTACCTGAGGGGTTCGCACCTTGCTTTAACGACTGACAAAAACAACCAAGATAAAAACCTACACCAATCTAGGCAGCAGGTTTAAACACAAAAAGGCACCTTATCTGGGGGGAACATCCATGGCATGAGGTGCTGCAGTGCTCAGCAGTGGACATGGTTCCTGGGTGGAGATGACTGCATCTGCTCAACACCATGGTCACGATGAGGGGACACCTGCTCTGGTAGTGCCATAGCTCCCTTCAGATCCCCTTCCAGCCCATTCCAGCGTGGGCGAGAGCAAAAGTGTCCCAAGCACGATGCCATAGCCCCCAAGCCCAGGGCTTTCCGTCACAGAAAGCCAGGTGCTCCCCAGGCCTGAGAAACCCCTTCCTTGTTGAGATCCTGCACAGAGGTACCTCTGCGTTAAAGTGGATATCAAGCTATAAAACGTAATATGCTGTGACACCATAAAGTGCTGTGTAATTGCTCAAAGCCCATAGAATGTAAGGTAATTGGCAGAGGGGCCGTTAGGGCATCATGGTACAGCTCAAAACAGCCCCTGTGCCAGGGCTGGGCACAATCACCAGCACCTGCGCTCCACTCACCAGCAGCCCCAGGCCGGCCGCGTTTGCCACGTCCCAGTGGCAAGTTCTCCTTTTAAAACCTCTCCACCAGTTTAGCAATCAGGTACTACTTAAATAAACCGCAGATATTCCCTAATAGGCATTTCAGGAATCTATAATATTCTGCACAACAAGGCCTGCTGCCTCAAGAAGCCGCTCCCTGCTGGGTCCCAAGGCCAAGGTGGTGCTGGAGAGCAGCAATGCTCATCACTAGCCTCAGCTGCCAAGGAGTCACCACATTTTTCAGCACGTGGTCCAGGAGCTCCCAAAGGATTTCAGCAGGAAGCAGAGGCAAAGACAACACAGAACAGGATGGGGAGGGAAAGAGCTTTCCCTGCCTGCACCATCAAGCAGGGTCCCCAGGGCACAGCCACACGCTCCCCATCAGTGCCCGCCAAGTGGCTGGGCCCTTACCAGGGTGCCTGCCGGGGTCCTTGAGGCTGCATCTCCCCTTATCTTCAGCCCAGGCACCCACCAGCCTCTGCCTCAGCCCAGCAGCCTCCCCATGTACCCTTGGATCAGCACTGGGGTTGCAGCTGCAGCCCGTTCCCCACGTTACACAGGATAATTGTCTGGGAGCCACAGGGAAGAGGGGCAGGTGGGTGTTGGGGACCACCATTGTGGCCTGAAGGAGCTCCAAAGCTCCCGTCACTAGGAGCTGCTTTTTGCCTGTAGGCAGTTGTGACATTTGCAGCGTGGACATTTGTGCTGGACCCCAGGCCAGCTGTGCCCGGGTGCTACGAGCAGCCGTGTGGCACTGTGGCAGACCTCAGCAGCCCCCACACCAGTGCAGTGTTAGGGCAAAGCCTGGTCTTTCTTGCTCCCAGGTTCCTCCCCCTGACGCAAAGGGCAGCTGAGGAACCCCGATCCTGGCCGTGTCTCCATGCGCTCTGTGCTGCCTCGAGCAGGAAGAGCCTGAGGGAGGGCGATGCAGCTGCCTTGGCAACAGCATCATCAGGATGTGACCTCAAGGGTGGAAAACCACAGCTGTGCACCTGAAGCACTCAGCCTTCCTCCTCCTTCTCCTCTTCTTCCTCCTCCTCCTCCTCCAGGCCTCTGATGCTGAGGCCCCAGGCAGCCCAGTGGGAAGAGCAGGGGGAAGCAGCCGCTGGGGACAGGAACTCGCGGTCTGGGTGACGTAGGACAAGGCAAACCCGGGATGCGCAGGTTGTCCCTGCAAAGGGGCTGAGACAGAAGCCGTCCAACAACTTGTCACCGCCTGAGTGGCTGGGGGAAGCAGGGACACCTGGCAGGTCCATCCCAACGGGACCAACAGGCTCCTGCCCGGCCCCCTGGGACACGCCAAGCGTCGCCTTTGTGGCTGCCTCCTGCTTAATGAGAAGCCGCGTTGCTGCTGGCCCGTGGGACACAGCCTGGGGCTCTGCGATGCACCTTGCGACAGAGGCTTCTTGGGCTGCTCCGCGGCCACAGCGTAACGCCTGCTCTGCAATCACGGTGTAGCGCCCTGCTCCACGGTCATGGTGTAGTGCCCTGCTCTGCTCTCACAGGGTAGTGCCTTGCTCTGCGGTCACGGTGTAGTGCCCTGCTCCACGGTCACGGTGTAGCACCCTGCTCTGCGGTCACAGGATAGAACCCTGCTCCCTGGTCACAGTGTAGCGCCCTGCTCCACAGTCACAGTGTAGCGCCCTGCTCTGCTGTCATGGTATAGTGCCCTGTTCCACGGTCACGGTGTAGTGCCCTGCTCTGCTCTCACAGGGTAGTGCCTTGCTCTGCGGTCACGGTGTAGTGCCCTGCTCTACAGCCACAGTGTAGCACCCTGCTCTGCGGTCACAGGGTAGCACCCTGCTCCCTGGTCATGGGGTAGTGCCCTGCTCCACAGTCACGGTGTAGCACCCTGCTCTGCGGTCACAGGGTAGCACCCTGCTCCCTGGTCATGGGGTAGTGCCCTGCTCCACAGTCACGGTGTAGCACCCTGCTCTGCGGTCACAGGGTAGCACCCTGCTCCCTGGTCATGGGGTAGTGCCCTGCTCCACAGTCACTGTGTAGCACCCTGCTCTGCGGTCACAGGGTAGCACCCTGCTCCCTGGTCATGGGGTAGTGCCCTGCTCCACAGTCACGGTATAGCACCCTGCTCTGCTGTCATGGTATAGTGCCCTGTTCCACGGTCACGGTGTAGTGCCCTGCTCTGCTGTCACAGTGTAGCACCCTGCTCCGTGGTCGCGGTGTAGCACCCTGCTCCATGCTCACAGTGTAGCACCCTGCTGCATGCTCACAGTGTAGCGCCCTGCTCCGTGGTCACGGTGTAGCGCCCTGCTCTATGCTCACAGTGTAGCACCCTACTCCGTGGTCGCGGTGTAGCGCCCTGCTCCATGCTCACAGTGTAGCGCCCTGCTCCGCGCTGCAGCCCCGCGAGCAGCCGCGAGCGCCAGCGCTGTGGGCGTGCGGTCTGCGTGAGCGGCTGCGGTGCCAGCGTGCAGCAAGCCCAGCTTGTCACACCTTGGGGGCTGATCCCAAAGCGGAAAACGCATCTGCGAGCCCTGCGCAGGGAGGAAGAACCCAGGAGCCCTCCCCAGGGCACAGAGGGCGTTTCCAGCCCCTTTGGGGTCCTCTCCTCCCGCCGTGTGAGAGGCTCTTGGCCTCTCCTTCCTCCCACGGAGCCTGTCTGCACCTCGCCCCGAAGCCTCAGGAGCGAGAGACACGGAGGCTAAGAACGTCAACTCATCTTTATTCCTCAAGTCTGTCACAGAAAAGCACAAGTTCCCTTTGGAAAAAAAAAGAAACACGTTCAGACCACGCGGACAGTGACATTTCTAAGGAGGCCCGGGGGTTTACCAGGCTTGGCAATCTCTGCATCAGACACTCATCTTCATGCTGGCAAGAGGCTGTTCAGACATGTAGTTTAAAAAGAAAAATGAATAGAGAAGAGAAAGACACAGGATCCCACTTAAATTTAAGAGAAGAAATGGGTACCTTTCCTTGCTATTGTTATAAATATCCCATCCTACTATCCAATAGCAAAACAAGGATATTAATGAAGACATCTATTTTGTTCGGTCTGATATACAGATAAATTCTACTGGAGCACATAAGACCTCTATAAAGCCTCGGTGAAACTGTGGCCTTGTTGGGTGGTTGTTGGCAAGCGGATGTGTTGAAGGGAGAAGTCAGAGCACAGGAGCCGCAGGCCCTGGTTCGAACACGGCCCTGCTGGGCAGGAGCCAGCAGCAGAGCCCAGGCTGCCAGCGCTTTCCAGCCCTTGCCTGCGTCTCGTGAAAGCAACTTCCTCACCCCGGGTGCTGGGTCACGTCAGAAGAATCAGCGACGGGCGCTGGCAGAGGCAGCGGTGCCCCGGGGCTGCCGTGGGGGTGCCGAGACCTGACTGTGCCCTGCATCCCTTCCCTTGCTCGCTTGTCGCTGGGCTAGGGGGCTGCCGGAGGGGAGATCCCTCGCTCAGAAAACACTTTCGTCCTGCTAATGCAACTGAGGCTGGAGCCAGGGAGAAATCTTTGCATGGAGGGAGAGGAGAGAGGAGAAACCCAGGGGTGCGGAGGGAAGGAGAGCGGGGACGGCTGCCTCAAGCACAGGTCGCTTCCTGGCTGTCGATGGGGATCTCGCTGCCGCAGCTGCCGTCTCCGTACTGCTGGTAGGGGGGGATCTGGGGCGCTTCGATTATCAGCAGCCCCTCCGGAGATAAGGAGGCGAACACTGTGATGGGATCCACCTCGTAGGGGAGCCTGGAGAGGGGGACAGAGACATGAGACAGGTTATAGCAGCTTCCCAGGGCCGCACACACATGCCCTGTGCATCCCTGCAGCCGTGGATCCACCGCGCATCCCTGATGGGGATGCCCAGAGAGGGCTGTAGAGCTGCTGAATGCAGCTGGGGAACAGGAGAAGGTCATCCCAGCACACTGGACACAAAGGGCACTGGCAGAGAGCAGATGTGCAGGGACGGTCATGCTCGCCCTCAGACACCAGGGTCTGGCCAGGCTTTCACCCAGAAGCAGCAGTTCAGTCACCTCCTGCTCCGTGCTCGGCAGGAGCCGCACAAAGCTCCTGCCAAGGGTTCTCCCTCTCTATCCCCGCCTCCATCTCCATCGGTACCAGCACCCTTGCCCTTGGGAAGGGGGCTCTAGTCACGCTTGCAAGCAGCTCTGGGAAGCCCGAGCTGCGGAAAATGGTTGCTGCCGGATTAGCAGCGCTCCAGCAGCGCCCGCCTGCCCATCCGCCCGCTGTGCGCGCTCTCCCCAGCCCAGTGTGCTTATTGGTGCAACCGGGAGCGCTCTGGGGATATTTAAAGCAGTCGCCTGCCCTGTCTCGCCGCTGCTGGGCTCTCTGTTTAATCTCCTCGGCAGATATGTTTGACTGGATGTCACTCACAGCTTGTGGCGCTTGAGCTTCTGCAGCGCATGAGTAAATCATCTGTGTGTTAGAGCCTGCGTCACGGCAAAAGCCTTGCCCGTAAAAGGAGCCTCGGCGGCTGCCTCCTAAGGAGCTGCTGGCTACGAGGCGAGGGAGGGAGCGCTGCGCCCGCGGGGCTGCACTCCCAGGCCTGGGCAAGCGCGGCTTTCCACAGGGCTCGACTTTGGGAGAAGGGGGGGATGCAGAGGAATTACTTGGGGCTGGGGGAAAGCGAATGCTGAAGCGCTGGCAACCTGAGCCATCCGTGTTTGCTGCTGCTTCGGGCCCCCACGGCACGGGGATTTACCCCGAGGCGGCACCGCGCGGCTCCGGGCTCGCCCGGCGAGGGACGCGCCGCGGCGCTTCCCTGCCTCAGGACTCTCATTTCCTCTCTGCCTGCACCAAACGAGCCATTTCTGTGAGCCAAAGCGATAGCAATCTAATTGGCTTTCATTCATATATGTATTTATATATACACATACAGATAAATCGATATACACATATATAAATATATGTGTGTGTGTTTTGAGTGTGAAGATGATTTCAGCCCATTGCATCCTGTTAAAGCCTGCAGGATGTGCTGGCATTTTGAGAGCAGCACCTTACATCCCTATTCTGCTTTCCCTCATCCTGGCTGACTCCAAAATACAGCCTGAGACATGAAAGAGGCTAAATAAACACATAGGAAAACATCTCCTGCTTTGCCCTCACTGGGAAACCACTCTGTACAGGCTGAGCTAAGGTACATATTTGCCCCAAATAATGAGCTAGGAACATATTTGCCCCAAATTATGAGTCTTCATTGGCAGCAGCCACAAGCATCAAAGGAAATATTATCAGTTGAGGCCCTTGGAGCACCATCTGCATGCACCCCGTGACTTGCCAGGCCTTACTGCGCTCTGACTTGCCTGGCACTGCGAGGGATATTTGCCACACAAGCTGCAACCTGCAGGTCATCCCCTGCTGACACACAACGGAGTGCAGGTGCCCACAAATAAGGTTCAAAAGGAGCCCTCAGACTGTGGCTGAGAGGGGAGGAGACGCCCTGCGACTTGCAAGACTCGGCGCCTGCTCTTTGCTGCTTCTGCAGGCAACTTACCCTGTGGTTTTTAAGGGTTTACTATGCCGGGGAGGCAGACTGCTTGTTTTGCAGACAGGAGAGCAGAGGCAAGACAAGCTAAGTAGCCTCTCAATTCGGTGGTGGAGTGGGGAATGGATTCCTGGTCCCCAGACTCCCAAATATAACCTAAATTTCACTTGCAGGCTGCTCTTCAAAGCCCACAGGAGAGAGGCTCTGCCCCGACTCCCACTGCTCTCAACAGCATTTGAGCCCAGTCTCTGTCTCCACTAGGCTGCGGGGAGCAGCAGGATTTAACAGCTGGCCAGAGAGCGTTTCTCGCTCCCGGGGCGGGGACACTCCCCAGCTTTCCTACGTACAGGTCGGCACTGAAGCCGTTTCTGTCTGGGATACGTACTGGATTTTCTTTGTGAAGTTCTTGGAGACGATTCCTCCTTCCATCTGCTGCTCCTCGTGTTTACCTGGAGGGAATGGGAATAGTCCACGTTAGCATCTGATGGGGATATTTTTCCCAATAGGTTGAAATTGTTTTCTTTTTCCAAGTGGAAAACCCTCCCTTTCTTGGTCATTCAGGGAATTTCTCCCTGGACTTGCCAGCAGGAGACCTTCTGGGAAAAAGAAAACTGTCAGGAAAAAACAAGCTTAAGTCCTCCCAGATTGTTAATGCTCGAGTCTAGCAGCCTAGAGGCACCGTGGGAAGAAGCAGCTCCCTAACTCTGGTGGAGGAGCCTCCCCCTGTCTCAGACATTCCCAGTGTTTGAGGCTGCCGCTGGGATGACACCACCCTGCGACCAGGCTCGCTCCCCTGGATCCTCCCTATGCTGCTTCTCAGCTGACATGTTCCAGCTCCCCACATGCTGCAAGCTGGGCTGGGAGGGGCAGGATCCTTCCCGCTGTGCTGTGGCGAAAAGGCTCTGGCTATATAATAAATGATCATAAATTCCCTGTCTTGGGTAAAAAGAAGAGAAAAAATGGGGAAGGGAAATTGAGACAATTTCAGGCAGCACCATGAGCCGACATCTCCCTGAGGTGAGTGGAGGAGGAGGAGGAGGGAGCCAGGCTGCTTGGAGAGGTTGGCACCACTTGGAGCGAGTCCTCCAGGCTCGGGTGGAGGGTCAAGATGCCACTCAGGGGGACGTGGCTCCCCCAAAGCCACTTTGGCCACGATCTTGGGAAACAAGCCCGGCTGCGTCCCTGTGTGATGCCAGTGTGAGCTGCCGCAGGTTAGAAACCACACCGCATCCCCTGGCAGCGCTCGCCGTGGTTCGGGAGCCACCCGCACCCGGATCGCTGCCCGCAGGAGCCGCGCTGCGGCGGCGAGGCCAGCGCGCGGCCCAGGAGGCAGCGTCCCTCCTTCAGGGACCTCCTCGGGCCAGGGCTGCGCCGGAGGCTGGGGCTACCGCCGGCCCGCGTGGCGAGCCCAGGGCTGGCGCGCTCCCTTTCTGGCCGGGTTTAATCAGCGCCGTGCGCATACCTGACCCGCCAGCCTGATTTAAACCCGTGACTCAGATGGTGGCTCAGACCCCAGAAACCACGAGATCAGCTGCAGAAACCACAGCAGTGCTATAAAACACCTGGTCCTTCCCTGCTTTGCCAAGCCCCTGCGAGCAGGTGGGGGGCCGCTTTCCTGACAATTCCCACTATCTCCAGGAAAAGCCTGGGGTTTCGCTTAATCACCCACTGCCAAAAGCTGCACCTTAAGAAAATATCCCAGCCGCGATAACATCTCTGCTTGGCTCTGCTGCCGCCAGCTGCTGCTGCCGCTGCTCCTGTGCCTTTTCCCGGGAACCTGATAATTTTAAGGCTGGGGAATCGCGGTCAAATTTCACGGGCGCTGTGAGGCCGCAGGTTGGCCCGGCGCCGCCGCGGGGCTGAAGCCTGTGCGGAGGCGACAGGACGGGGCTCCCGGCCTGGCCCCGGCCTCTCCTGCGCCTCTTGGCCCTCAGCTTGACCACTCGCTCACGATGCCCTCTCCTGCGAGGCCCTCTCTTTGCCTCGTTTCCGCCAGGCTTTAAAATCAATCAGTAAATAAATCACCCCTTTAACCCGTCGCTGCCCGCCCCGCCGCCGCCGCCGCCGCGGGCAGGGCGCGTGCCAGCGGCGGCAGACGCACGGGCGCCTCGCGCAGCAGCTCGACCCCTTTAAAGGGAATCTCGGTGCCGAGAGCCGCGCTGGGGCGCGCGCTATAATTAACCGCCGCGAGCGGGGCCCCTCCTGGCAGCGCGCGCCGACGCTGCCGGCACCTTGGGCTAAACTAAAGCTGCTCTTTGCATTTGGCGCTGGAGTCTGCAGCAGGTTTGGGGCAGGATTTAGTTTTTCCTAACTCATCCCTCCTCCTCCTCCCCTGGCCGCCGCTCACCCGACACCTCCACGTAGCCATCCTTGGTCTTGACCGTGAGCTCCTCAGGCTTGAAGCTGTGCACGTTGACGCAGACTTTCCAGGGCTCGCGGGAGAAGGGCGCTGGGCTGCGGCTCTCGGGGTAGCCGCTGAAGCGGGCGCTGTAGCCGGGCGCCATGGCCGAGGCGCGGGCCATGCCGGCGCGCAGCGGGCCCGGCCAGGTGGTCGTGAGCCTCGGGCGAGCCCAGTCGGGCCAGTCCGCCGTGAGGTCCCCGGGGAAGGGCGACATGCCGAAGTCATCGTCCAGCAGGCGGGAGGTCAAGCCGGGCTCCCTGAAGGGGTCGCGGACGCTGCGGCGGCCGGGGTAGTGGCACGAGAAGGGCATCTGGCTGTCGGCCATGGCGGCGGTGCGGGGACGAAGCACAAGGCCGTGAGCGAGGCCGGCCGCTGCGCCCTCAGCGCTCGCCTCCCTGCTGCTCCCGCGCGCGCCCTTGGCCGGGGAGCCGCAGAGGCATCCGCTGCGCGCCGGGAGGGCTCCGGCTCCGAGGTGGCGGCGGCAGCGGGATCCTCCCTCTCTCCGGAAGGACGAGATGAATAATTAAAACAAAAAAAAAGAAAAGAAAATAGCAAGATCGATGCGGGGCTGTAGCAGCCGAGGTGGAAGAGCACAGGGAGGCGGGAGGGATTTCTCCAGGCGGGCGGCAGTGAGGAAAACGCTTCCTGTCTGGCTGACGGCCCAGGGTCCGGGGAGAGGGAGGTAGAACTTCTCAGCGAGCCACGGAGTAAAACTAAAAACACAAAAGATAACTCCCCAAAAGCTGATTTTGTCCTGGCCCTCTTGCTGCCCCACGCGGCTCTCCCCACCTGCCCCGGCAGGAGCCGCAATAAAAGCTCCCGCACGGAGCCGAGAAACTTCTCCAAGCTCCTGGGCGTGGGGCCGGCGCTATTTATATGTATTTTGGTGGCGGGGGGTGGGAGGGGGTGTTTTGCAATCCTGCCCCGTCAGAAGAGTATTTTGGAGCGGATGAAACAGACGGGGAGAATCCGGGCGGCAGCAGCTGATGGCTCCCGCTGGCCCCTGGCGCGGCGGCACCTGCCCCCCGGCCCGCTAAAAATACCCGCCCGGCTCCAGGGCAGCTGCTTTCACCCCGCTGTCACCCTGCAAAAATACCGCCCGCGCTGCGGCCCCTCACCGCGAGGCACGGCGGGTTGGCAGCGCGCTGCGCGGTGGGAAGTGGGTCACTCCGGCTGGTACCGGTGCGGGGTGCGCGGCCATGTGTGACTACTGGGACGTGCCCTAAATCCCGGGGGAGCTGCCGTGTGCTGCGGGGGGCCACGCGGCACCCGTGACGCTGCCGCTTCCCGGCTGGAGCCGGCGTGGGGCCGGGCCCTCTCGGCACTGCCATGCCCTCGCCATGGCGGCACCATCCACATGCTGCGGCAGTGCCAGGGCTTCAGGGTTCTGCCAAGGCCTCGTGCTGCCCGCCTCGCCTCATGGCGACACTGCTGCTTCCTCCCGGCAATAGCACTGCTCCCTCCCGGCGCCGCCTTTCCCTCGAGACATCACCACCATTCCCTTGGCGAGGATGGTGCCATCCCTCACGCTGCTGCTGCTCCTTCGAGATGGCGGCACCATTCCCTCCCTACACCGTGCTCTAAGGGCATGGCCATCCCCCCACCATGGCGCACCGCCTCCTCCTCCTCCTCCTTAGCCTTCCTCCCCGAGGCGCGCCGGCCCTGCCGTGAGCACCATGGGCGAGCCGGGCGCGGCGGCAGCACTAATTACAGGGCCGGCAGCCGGTGCAGCGGGCCGAGCAGGCGAGCGCCCGCTGGCTGCCATGCCGCCCTCCCGCTGGCGAGGGAAGCCCTGCAGCCCCGCTCCTCCATGGCACCCGGAGCTTCCCCGAAGGCCTCTAATGACATCGGGATGGCCGCAGTGCCAGGCTGGCCGTGCGCTGCCCGGGCCGGCATGACTCATGCCACCCGACGTGGCGTTACCGGGGCGGGAGCGGTGCTGGGCCGCCCTGCGGCTCCCCACTTCCCAGTGGACAGCGGATCCCAGATCATGGCGGGGACGGGGAGCCCGCACGGAGGCTGTCCAGGCTCCCAGGTGTCCTGATTGAAGGGGCAAGGCAGGTGCCGCGGCCATGGGTGCTGCACCAGCAGGTGCCTCCCAGCTCCTCCAGCTCAGTGTTTCCCTTCTTAGCTCCAGGCCGTGCTCCCTCCCCAGCCAGGAATCCTCCCGCTCTCCCTGTTTATCCCCATTAGTCACACTTCCCCTCCAAGCCATCCCGATTTAGCTCCTGTTGTCACGCCACTCCTCCCGATAGCCTCCCGGAGTCGCCACGTCAGCTCCAGTGACTGCATGCCCACCTCGGGCCCTGCGTGGCCGGAGAGGCTCAGCTCACCCGCAGTTCACCCTGCAAGGGCCGGGCTGCTCCGCTTCCCCGTGTTCACGGCTCCGGCCCCGGGAGGGCAGTGAGGGAAGGAGCAGCGGGGAGGAAAGCAAACGCGGGTCACTCATACCGTCTGAACCTTTATTTGGACCCATTTGCTAAACAGGCTAACAACTTAAATACCTCAGGAAGACTAAAGAATACAGAACGCGTTTCAAAGGCGACCAAAGGGAGTTTCACAATGAAGTCAAATGAACGGATGCGCTGGTGTAATTTGGTAAGGAATAGACCAACAGGCAAGAAGAACAGAGACGCCATTTCCCTAGAGGCTTTTCTCCCGTCTTGGCTTCATCTTATGCCTTCCCAATTCCTGGCAGTCACACACGGAGACCTGTCACTGGGGCGCTAAGGATCCAGGCTAAGGAGGTTCAGGAGGTTGTTTTCTGAGGAGCAGCCCCAAAATCAGTGACTCAGCTTTCCTATGCAAGATTCAGTGCCCTGGACCTCTGGAGCTGACATCCTTGCACCAGTAACCAAGGGCTTCCAGCCAAAACCACCTGTTGTCTCCTAAGAAGCCAAGCAGGACGTCTTAATACAGAGCTTTGCTTACCCCAGTGGAAGCATCAGTGCTTCCAGAAGCCTCCTGGTTGTGTGCGAACTTCCAGGTAGCAGCAAATGTCATAGGAATCATTTATTCTCTAGTAAGGAAGTAATAAAACCCACGGGGTGCTAAAGGGCAAAGTCTTCAATTTGTCACCTAAACTCAGCTCTTGCTAAAACGAGTAGTCTGCCCAGGGCTTCCCACTGCTCCTGGTGGTGTCCCAGGAGGAGCTCAGCCCACTTCCCACTTCCAGCTCAGCTGCTTCCTGAACTCCTGACAGAAGCTGAACCTTGGGCATTGGGCCGGGAAGGGCCAAGTGCGGCGCATTCCAGCTACCACAGAGACTGCTGTATCTTCATGGAGTTACAGTGAAACCACTCCTGGTTCTGGTGTGCTCCATGCTTTGTTTCAAACCAGGGTGAGGAGGCCTGAGGGAAGCTCCCATTCACTGTAGTGCTTCAGAGGAGGTCCAGGAGGCCTCTCAGTTCCTGCCATGGTCACCTTGCCCAAGGTCCCTTTTGGGGAAAGCTCCTGCTTAAAACACCAAGCTCTGGGAATGAAGCAAAGCGGGGCACAACACAAGGAACACCGGCTCCAGACTGCAACGGGGTGGACATCCCAGGGCTTTGCTTCAGCGCCCGGCAGAAGTGTGCGGTGCCACTTCGCCTAGCCTGAGCTCTTCCTCACACCGATGAAGGGGCAATAACCCTCGCCTTGCCCCACAATAACCACCGGGAGCCATGAAGGGATCAGTGGGGAGAACCCACAGATCATGGGGGTATCTTTGGCAATCCAAGCTGCACTCTACAGCACAGAGCACAAGGAGCAAGTTTGCCTTCTCCAGCAGCGCTGCAGTTGCAGGCTGACGTGTCGCTTCCAAATATCTAGAGGCCCTGCAAGGAACGGTGATTTGTTAACAGAAACTGGTGCAAAAGGATGGAGGATTTTCTCCTGCTCTGTTCATTTCCATCTAAATGAGGTTTCTCCCTAAATTACTGGAGGCTGAGCTTCATATAAGCCTCCTGTCCTTGCCAGATACCTCCCCAGCAACTTGCCTCTCTGATAACCTCTCTCCAGTGTATATGGTACCATCTCAGTAGGAAGGGCTCCTGTTGTCATGACCCCAGCGGCAAGACCCAAACAGCTCTAAGTAATGCTCAATAAATAGAAGAAATAAATATTAAATAACAGGCCAAGTCCTTTCAGCCTTTTCAATATATGTACAATGCATAGCAAAATAACAGTGATTGGCTATTGCAAACAACAGTTTGGTACAACTTAAGTCCCCCGAAACAACAAAAAACACATTGAAAAATGTTGCAATCAGCATAAAGCAAAGAACGACCAAGTGCTGTAACCCTTGAAGAAAAGAGGTACACAGCAGAGCTTGGAAATGCCTCTCATCCTTGCTTTTCAGCGACCTTGCTGCAGAGACCGTGCTGGGTTTGCTGGAGTGGGGAAACTGGCCTCATACAGGTGTCAGGACAAGGAAGGATCCAGCGAGAGGTGAGAGCAGTGCCAGGAATCCCAGGTTCCTGGGAGACATTTGAAGCTGAACAATTGTCCCTGCAGTACCTGGCAGCCGGGACAGCAAAACGCAGCGCATGGTCCCGTGCTCTGCCATGGAAAGGCAACCAGGGCATTCAGGGAGACGGAAACAAAATTATGGGCAGGAAAGCACCCTTGTGAATGGAGAAAGAAAAACCCTCCAAGACAGTCCTTCCAAAAGACATCTGAGATGTTTCCCTGAAGCTGCTTTGCTCTCTCTGAGGTTGCAGATGTTCCTGGGCATGCCTCGAGCTCAGGAGCAACTGGTCAGCCTCAAGTGAGCAGCGATGTGCACACACTGAAACGACCACATCGTGTTTCTGCTGCAGGAGAGCAGCCATCTGAGACACCAGGTGGAGAGCAAAAATTCCTTAAAAGCAACAAATGAGTGAAACAACATTAAAAATAAAGAAGAAACAAAAGCAAAACAAAACCAGAGCACTGGCAAAAGGCACAGAGATGGAAAAGCTCATGGGCTTCTCACAAACAGGCAGGAAATTCAATTGTCATCCAACAGGGAGGACGATAATTTGGATCATTCTGCAAATTATAAATAATTTAAAAAATAAAGAAATAAACATCATCACTGAGGGAAAAAAATATATACGTGTATACACATATAAACATGCACGTATACATATACAGACACACATCTATATGTGCACGTACTTGGTTAGGCCCTGCCACTGGAGACTGGGCTTTGCGAGCGTTTTCAGTACAGGTTGTTCTCGTGTCTGTAGTGTTCAAGGGTGGGTCGTCCCTCCATAACAAACACTGGGGAGTCCTGGCGACGCAGCCGCCCAGGGAAACCAGCAGCGCCGTTCGGCGGAGCGGGGTTTCGGGTTGTGCCCTGGCTCAGAGAGCCAAGGGAAACAGCAGTGCCAGCCAACTGGCAGCCGCGCCGCGCGAGCACGCGCGCGGGCCGGCGAGGCTTCCCTTCGCCGCGCTGCAAATCCCTCTGCTCGTCCGCTCAGCCACGGAGGCAGGGGGGCTGCAGGGCTCCTGCGGCTTCCTGCACGGGATCCGAGAAGCTCTGCTCCCAGCTCCCAGGACAAATTTAACAAAACCCCTCAAGATTTTTAACAGGAAAGCAAACAACGAACCACACTCCCTTCTCCTTTGCCTGCCTTAGACCATGATGCATTTTCCATCTTGCTCTGGGGAGCACAAGTGAGTGGTCCCGGTCACTGCAGTGCCTGGCCACAGGCTGCACCAGGAGCTGCGGTGCCTTCTCCAGCCACCCGCCCCAGGGGCACAGGGCTCGCGGGCCAGCGCTGCAGACCTTCCGGCATGAACAGGGACGTGGATACATTCAAACAAACAAACAGATCCAAAAATAACTTATTGTTCCCCCAAAAACAGAATAAATAAATACTGCTACCGGCGACCGCTTGCATCCCTTCTGACATAAAATTAAAAATAGAATAATAATAATAATAGTAATAAATAAATAATTTAAGAGGTTTACTCCAATGCAAGTCCAACCGGGAAAGCCCAGGAGGGTTTAGCTGCCATTGACTGTAGATGAGGGGCAGTCCTCAGAGCGCAGAGCAGCAGCCTGGTACAGAGCTCGGCGCGGCGCTCGCTGTCGGCTCTTTTCCCACGGTCGATGTGCGCTGCTCGCCTCCACGCCGTGCTTTGTTCACCTGGCCCCACCATCAGGGGACTCAGCTCCATGTTGTGCCTTCATATTTACACCGGGTGCACAAAGCTTCCCCTTCCTTTCCTCCACCTGGCTCTCTGCTTCATTGCGTGTCAGGGGGTACTAACGGGCATGAGGCTACTCCTCTAGAGTCGCTAGATTTGGGGCTGGGGGGTTGGTCTCTGGTAAGCGCGACCACGTCTTCCCAGCAAGCAGAAGAATGGGGCATTTGGACATCAAGCTAGGAAAGATTCTTTGGGGAAGAAGCACAAGGTTTTCAGCCCTTTACAGAGATGGGAGCTTGCCGCAGAAGACCAGGGCATCCAGGGCACCCCACTGCTGCCTAGACAAGCTCTTCACAGCACAGCAGGTGCCCATCTTTGTGCCCTCAACCGCAGCCTTAACCAGTTTCCTCAGTCCTGCCAAGAACGGCCTCTCCTACCTCTGGGAAGGTGGCCTCTTGAGGCTTGGACGTGAAGCCACCAACGTGAAGGGCAGCCCTGAACAGTGCCATGTGTGCACACACCCACCCACACAGCAGCACATCCCCGTCCCCAGCCTCCAATCACCTGCACAAAGCAAGGCGGGAAGGGATGAGTCTGAGGAAGAGGGGGCAGCTCTTGGGGCTGAAGGCACAGCCAAAAGGGTTGGCAGGGGGAGGCTCTGTGCAGAGGGGGGCTCCCAACATAAACCTGCCTCCTGCACCACCCGAGGACACAGCGAGCACCACAGCACGGCTTACACAACAGACAACACGTCCTTGTAGGCTCAATAATCACGTAATTGAGATCCACGATGTGTCTGGCCTCCTCTTTGCACAGCTTGGCCTGTTTGCCAGTGCCAGCAGCCCAGGGGCTGCAGTTAGTCCTGAGTTCAAGGAACCTGGGCGGGCAAGCTCAGGTCTCTCTATACCCCTCCTCGTTCTGCTCTAGCAGATGCTGCCTCCACTTAGCACTCTTTGTGCCACTTACAGGACACACCTCCTTGACTCATTAAATCCAGCTCCTTAATAACCATGCTGGATGGAAGGGGAGGGGGTGGAAAAAAAAGGAGGGAGGGAAGGCTTAATCCCAAATTAGCTTCTCCAAACACCCAGGTGTTGTAAGAGAAAGAAACTCCTCAGCACCAGCTCAGCCTGTGTGGGGAGAAGCCTTTGTTACCCTGCAAAACACAGTGATTGCTCAGGCAGCTGGGCCCGCAGCTCTGGCACGGCGACAAAAACGCGGGGCCCAGGGTGGCAGAGCCACCGCAGCCCTGGGGCCACCCGTGAGTGTCCTCGGGAAGCGGCGCTATGAGCAGAGCCCGCCCGCGGTGCCATCCTGGCAGCGAGGAAGGGCCCGGGGTGCAGGTGCCGCCTGCGGCACGGGAAGAGCATCCGGAGAGCGGGTGGGAGCCGGGCCGCTCCGCAACCCCCGGCCCCATGCGGAGGGATGGAGGAGGGAGCGCCAGGGCGACCGCTGCTCCCGCCTTTGAGGGGAGCTCCCAGGCTCAAGGAGAAATGACTTCCTGAAATCCCCCTCAGTGCTGCTTAAAATTGCTGCCTCTTACAAGGAAGGGAAGCTGAGATTCCCTGGCTCAGGCAACATGTTGTTAACCCCGTGTGCTCCGGCTTGATGGAGATGCTCCGGCTCAGCTCCCGCTGCGGCAGCATAAAGGCCACAGAGGACAGACCTGCCGTGGGGCAGGGTGGCCTCAGCCCTGGGGATGCCCCTTGCAAAGACCAGAAGCGCTGGCTCTGCCCGCGGGGCAGGACAGGGAGAGCTGGCACTGTGCACAGGGTGGCTGTGCGGCTGCTACCCACCCCAGCCAGGGCATCGCGCTGCAATTATCCCCGTGTCCTGTCCCCTTGCAGTCCCACCCGCCAGGCAGAAGTCCCTGGTAAGGATCCCCTTGGGAAACAAACAAAAAAACCCCACCACGCACACACAAACGACCCCCAAATTGCAAGGGGATCGTCCTAGACTGCAAACCCAGCCTGGGTCCCGTGGCTCCCGTGTCCTTTGCTGCACCTTGCCCTTGGGGCGCCGCGCGGTGCCAGCTCTGCCCCCCGGCCCCGCGTGGGTGTCAGGCCCACACTGCTCCTGAGAAAGCCACAGTGCTGACAGGGGACAACACAGGACCCTCAGACAGACTAATCCACGCCTGGGACGACAGGGCAGGAGGAAGGGGGGCTAGCTTTCTTTTCCCCAGGAATTACGTCGGGAGGAATTTCTAGCCTCCTATTTATAGCAGGGACTGGCTGACTGGCAACAAATAAATAATCTCTCATAGCGGAGGCCTGCTGCAGAGCGGACAGAAACTCTGAAGGAGAGGCCCAAATTTGCCTTTAGTATTTGCCCTAGCAGATCAACCACACTCATCACCAAAGCCTTCCACCCAATTCCTCCCTAGCTGTGTCTCTCCCTCTAATGGAAATTATTTTGATGGCTCTTGGCTTGATGGGATTTCTCAATAGCAAGTGGCTGGTTTTTTTTCTTTTAGACCAACTGCTAGTGCTTGGAGAGCTGTATGGGAGGGACAGTGATGAGACGGAGCAGGCCTGTCATTAAAGACCTTCTTTAGAGCCTTGATCCTCCTTCTGGTGCTGGCCTGGGGAGCTGGGCCATCCTCCCACGCTGTGCAGAGCGGCGCAGGGTCCTGCCTGCTTCTGGGAATGCTCCATGCCAAGTGCACGAGGGCTCTTGCTTGAAATTGCAGAAGGGAGACCCGGCCCTGCCACCACATCAGTGTCGGGGATGATCATTATCAATGGCCAAGTAGGTGGGAAGGAAGCGGAGAATGCCAGGAATTTGGAGACATCATCGGCGTGTGCGCCGGTGCCGGCACTCCCTACCGACGGAGGCTCCTGGTGCTGCCTCCTGAGTCACAGCTCTTGCTCCTGCTGCGGCTGCTTCTGGGGCCCGAACTGCGGCTGCGGCTCCTGCCGTTGTCACTGCAGCTGCTCCAGCTTCGGCTCCGGCTTGTCCGGTAGCTGGAGTAGCTCCGGCTCCGGCTCGGGGAGCGGCTAGAGCTGCTGTACCAAGAGGAATAGCTGCTGGCGCTGCTGGAGGAGGATGGACTGGGCCGGTAGTAGGGGATGGGGCGTTTGCGGGCACTACGGGGACAAAAAGAGACCAGAGTTATCAGTAATACAGACTCACTGCCAAATTCTCCAGAAAGCATTTCTGCTTTTGTGCAGTTGTTCAGCATTGATAAGCCTTGGGAATCCCAACCACCTCCAAGGCCCTGGGACATGCCCTGGGATGTGCCCCAAGCATCATATATGAGGTCAAGCACCCTCATGGTCTCTGCTTGGAACAGCCTCAGCTCAAGGGCTACAGAAATCACAGGGACGGGGAGAAAAAAAGTTCAAGGCTTTCTGTCATTCCATATTTGGCTCCTTTTCCTTTGTGGGAGATCTATCACAGTGAACGTCCTCCCTGGAAAGTCTGGGGGAGGATGCATCCACTATCTGATGTGTCAGCCCTAGTTCTGACTTTATCAGTCCTAACTTCTTCACCTGCTATAAATGGGAATCTCTGCTTCCCTCTCCTTCTGTCTGCAAAATGCCAGACCCTTGGAGGGGCAGAAATGCACACTGATCTGGCTCAGGAAAACAGGTCTCCTCCCTGAGCTGGGGGAGCAGCCTTCCCTGCAGAGAGCTGGGGCCAAAGGAGATCCCATTTTCCCCCAAGGGAGCTACAGCTCAGCTTGTCTTCAAGGGACAGGAATGTGTCCCCTTACCTTGTGATGCGCCGAGCTTCGAGGTGGCTGGGAGAATCTCTCCTGCGTTTCCTCAGGGGTGAATAGGATCTCCGCCGCCGCCTCCGGTCACGCTCCCTGTACGACTCCTTCTCACTGGAGCTGTACTTGTGCTCTCTATCACGATCTCTAAGGAAGAACCAGTTTGGAAACTGTCACTGCTCTGCTTTGTGCAATTGCATGTGTGGGTTTTGAACACGGGAGCAATCACCCACACAGGAACAGGTGAGCGGAGGACATGCAGCTCCAAAAGGGAGCTACTCCAAGCAGAATATTCTGGCGGCATCACCTCTGCCCACACCCCTGAGCTGGGCAGAGAGACACTCATCTTGCCTGAGAAACAGGCACCCGCTAACCAGGGGCTGCCTGGAGGGCTACAGCAGTGTCTCCTCGTGGCCCTGTGTGGCTGAGCTAACGTGGCTTCCTTGGGCTCGGCTCTGTGCAGGCGCTCTGCCTTTCCTCGGCTCCACGAGAATCGCTCTTGCTGGCTGTGCTGCCAAGAGGGAGAGAAGCAGCGTCACGGAGGGCCCGCGTAGGGCAGCCAGGCTGCGCAGCGCCACGGGGGTGGGATGCCCCGGCAGGGCTCTCCGTAAGCAGTGCCGGCGTTGCTATGGCTTTGTGTTGAATTCTCCCACATGTCAGCACAGGCTCTTCGTGGAGGGTAGCTCATTTCATGGAATCACAGAATGGCTGAGGTTGGAATTTCGTACACCCCTTTCCCTGCTCAATGCCATCCACAAAGCGACACCCTCCAGCTCCAGGACCCTATCCTGGCACACAAGGGATACACTCTCCTGCAGCGGATGCAGGGACTGTCACAGCCTGCAGGAATGAGACCCTGGAAATGCCCAGGGGCAATGGTTTAAGAGTGTGAAGCTTTCACAACATGCCCCACAGGAGCTGGGGAATTACTGCTGCTGCCATCAGCAGCCAGGCAGTGTGTGGAGCATGAGCCGGCTTGTGGGGAACAGCAGAGATGTTACCAGAAAATAATTGCCCACGGCGAAGGTGAGGGAGCAGTTTGAGCCTGCCAGAACAAACCAGAAGGTACACGAGAGACCAACCAAGCAACAGAGGCAACTGGAAAGCACAAGGCATCAGACGCAGTGTGAGGAGATGGCTGTACCTGCCAGGGCTGTAGCGGGAGTAACTGGGGCTCCGACGAGGCCTCGAGCTCCTGCTCCCAGGACTTTTTTTGCAGGACTTGGACGAATAGCTAGGAGACCGTGAATAAGACCTGGGGAGAGGCAAGAACCAGAAAAAGAGTTAAAGATCCTGCAGGTGAGGCTGCGACTGGTTTTTCCGAATGCAGGCTCATGGGGGAGGCGTCACAAGGGCAGCCCGTTGAATTGGCCTCACCTCTTCCCTGAAGAGCAGGACCTGCTTCGGGAGTCCCTGGGGGAGGCCTTGTGGTGCGAGGAGCGGGAGCGGCTGGAGTGGCTGGAGCCGGAGGAGGAGCGGCCCGTGCTGGCGTAGGACTCGCTGCGGGAGCTCGGCCTCCGCGGGGAGCTGTGCGCTGGGGACGGCAGGAACGGTCGCTTCTTCTCCGAGCAGCCAAGATAGAGAGACAGGCACCCCCTGCAAACATATGTTTGGACAGCTGCTGAGGCTGTGGTTGAGCTGGGACCAGTCCCGGGCCATGGGGAGCAGCATGCTTCAGCTAACAGCACTCCTGTCCTCCCATTCCCCATCTGGAGATGGAAAACCTCCCAGCTTCCTAAGTTCCTGTTGCAGGAGACCCATGTATAGGTCGTGGTACAAGAGCCACCCTCCAGCCTGGTGCCAGGGAAGGGCTGTGGGAGAGATTTAAGGTGGTGCTGGTGCCTTCTCCTGAGATCCTTCAGGACAGCAGATCTTCTGCTCCACGACCAACACAGCAGATGTGTCTGGTTGGCAGAGTGTGGGCCGTGCCAGTGAGCTGTCATCAGGCCCTTGGGCATGGAGCAAGGTGGGGAGCAATCCTGGAGCAAGGAAAAGGCAGAGGGTGGCAGCGCAAAGGAGTGTGACCTCAACCTGGCTGTGAAGCAGCGCAGGTGGCAGCCGAGTGCAAGCGGCCCCACTGCCTGCACATGAGGCTGCACAAGGTCCCCCCGCTGCACGGGACGTGCCCTGGGTCTGAGCTGGGGTTAACCCAGTGGGGAGCCACCCCACCACAAACAATGCCCACACGCTATCCTAGATCTACCTGTGTGACGGTGGAGGTGTCCCACTGCAGTCACAACGTGAAAGGTACCCACAGTCCTAAAATCTTAGCCGCTAGCTGAAAAGTCAGAGCTGGTTCTTCCTAATGCCAGTTCCTCTGCCTCTCTCCCTCTCTGATTCAGCACTTCCAGCGCCAGACCACGTCTTGACTCTAACTTTCAGGACGGAAGACCTGAGTTGGAAGAGGTCCTAACACCACTAGCCTTGGGCATATCCTTGGGTACCAGCTGCTTTGCCTCAATATCTGCATCCCCAGTATGTACCTGGCAAAAGGCCAGTGCCTCCAGGAATGGGAGGTGTTGGAGGCTGGCATGTGCTCCTCTCCCTTGACCATGACCTGAGCCATCTGACTGAGGTTTGTCTCCCGCTCTGGCTCCCCAGCCTTCACGCTCTGGGTTATCCCAAGCCAGTGAGGCACTTGTCTCTCCTTGTGCTGCTTCCACCCAGAAAGTGCTGTCTAATCACCCAAGACCAGTCCTGAATGAGCCAGGGAGGGACAGACTGAATTTGGCTCAGGGGACAAGAAGAAAAACAGTCCATAATTGTTCTAGGGAAAATGAATCCTGCCTCCCTTCCTTCCCAAGGTAAACAGAGGGAAGGAAGTTGTATGGCAATCCCCCAGTCCCCAGTTTGTCCAATGGCCAATGACTCTTTTCTTTTGCATGGTCATGACCAGCTAAGCAGGACTGTGCTCAGGGCACAGCTCAGCCCTGGGTCAAATGCCTAGCTGGCCACACTGGCACCAGGAGGGCAGCCACGCACCATGCCCATGAGCCTGACAGGTGGGTTTTCATTTCTCTCCTCACTCTGAAGCATTGGTCCTTGCCGAGCTCTGGACTCCAGACTGGCAAGACCATGGATGTGATTTGTGTCTAACTGCATCTGGACCACAAAAAGCTTCCTACCAGTTCACCCCTGCAACTGGCAACTGGGCAGGAAACACAGTCATCCCAGCAAAAACACAGCAGGTATGTGGCTGCCAGTAGCAGCTACTGGTAATCACTGACCTTCGGTCTTGTCCCTGGGCATCTGGAGATAGATTTTCCAAAGCTGTTCCCTTGCTCTGGGAAAAGCAACTGGTGAAGGAGTTTCCTGAATCAGAGCTGTTATCGCTGTTGGCCAGTTTGGGCTTCCCGGACGAGAAGGCATGGCCAAAGCCATCATGGACTAGACTTCGTTTCTCCTGGCTGTCCTTTGACCTGGAGGAGCTCGTTTGAGTGGAGGGAGGGGAGGAAGTATCGTTTCCTGAGTCATATTCATGATACTCTCCGTTCTGGCTGGCTAGGTTGCCAAGCGGGCTGTCTGTTTTGGTAAAGAGGTCAGCAGAAGACCCTGACTGAGAGATCTGAAAGCAAAAAAGCCATTTGGCATTGTTGGAATGCTTTTTGGGAGGGGTTGTTTTGGTTTTACTTTGTCTGATATTTTTTAAATAAACCCAGAAATTTTACCATCATGATGCACTGAAACAAAAGGAAAGAAAGAAAGAAAGTAAGAAAGAAAGAAAGAAAGCAAAAGAAGAAAGGAAGAAGAAAGCAAAGCACATATCCCTGAAAGAAATCCACAGTAAGCAGAAACGTCTTTTCCCCCTGCTATAATAACGGGAAGATTTAGAGATCATGCAAAGAATATCAGCATGCAATTTGTGTTAAAACAAAAGAGTTCAACAAAGTAAATGGGGAACCAAAGAATCAAACTAACTAACTAAATTAAAAAAAGGTAAAATGGAGGGGAAAAGCCCCTATTTAACCTAAGGGAGGGAGGGGAGGGGAAAAGAAACAGGAATATAGATACAAAAAAACTACATGCTGCTTGGAAAGAAAAAAGAAACAAAATCTCAAAAAAGCCTGGCTTCTTTTTTAAGCTTGCTTAATAAAGAGACCGAATGAATGTCACTAAAATGAATAAAGAAAAGTAAAATAAAATCAAGGGCTTCTGTGCAAATTAAAAACTAGCAAACAAACAACCTTAGCACTTTGAAATTAAAAAAATATATATATAGGGGAGGAATAAAATAAAAAAGGAGGGGGAAGGGATAAAGAAAAATCCCTCTCAAAATTAAAATTATACAGATATTTCTTTGTGTGCTTTTTTCCCCCTGAAGAAGGTATAGCTAAAGCGCTCAAGTGACCTCTAATAAATTCCCTGGTGTCTTGCGGATAGCATCCACTTACCCATCAAGAACTCCTCCTTTAGTAGGTAAGGTGTAAGAAAAAAGGAAGAGCGGGCAACATAAGTCCATCATTAGAGTCTCAAATTACAAGAAAAAAAAAAAACATAAACCCTCTCTTCAATCCACACTGCCAACTGTTCGCTCGACTCCTCTACGTACACTCGTGTCGCGACTGCGTTTTGGCTGTTTGTTTGCTCGTCTCACTTGTGATTCCCTTTTGTGTCCTTCTGTTTCACACCGGGGCTGTTCAGTTCCTCGAGGCTGAGCAGCTGGGCCCAAAAGCAGCACCTTGTGCTGGATCCCCTTTGGCTTCGCAGCGGCCCCACGGAAGTGACAAGAGAAGGTGAAGTGAGGGGGGAAAATAAATAAAAGAAAGGAGTGAGGGAAAAATCCTCCCGCTGCGGTGAGCTAGGAAGCGGTGGGGATGGTGAGGACAGCCCCAGTCCTGCCAGCCGCCGGCGTCGGTGAAATCCCGCTGGGACAGCACATCCGCATCAGCTGCCCCAGGCAGGACTGCCCCAGGGACCGCGAGCCCCACAGGGGTGGATTTGCATCACTTGGGTAGTTTATCCCTCGTTTCTTAGCCCCTGGCACCTGCCTGCACAGGCCTGTGGACAAGGATGTGTGGTGTCCCCGCTGCAGAGCCCTGCACAGCCATCCCAGCCCGCTTCCTCCTCCACACGCTCGCCACGGGCCTGTGCGCGCCGGGCGCCGCCTCGCCTCCCTCAGGGCCCTGCTCCCCCAGCGCCTCGTCAAACCCTGAACCATGAGCATGAAGCAGAGAGCTGCATCTCACACGGGCAGGGCTGCCCCTTCCGAGGGCTTAGCCCTGGGCAGCAGGGACCGGGCTCGTTTCCTAATCCCCACAGCGAGTGCAGGGACAGCCCAGGTCCTGTGGACACGGAGCTCCTCCATATCACCAGATGGTGCCTTCGCCTCCCCCCGCCGGCCGCTCACACGGCACACGCGTCTCTCAGGGGTTGCTCTTGACCCGGTTCAAGAGGCATTAGCTGGGGCGGGGAGGTCTGGCTCAGATCCGCTCGCCAACACCAGTGATGGCTGAAGCTGAACGACAACAGAGAGCGGGCCCTCGGCACCCGCAAGGAGGGGTATCCACAACGGCCTCGTGCTCTGCACACATAGCCACTTGGAGGACCTCCAAGTACCTTCCAGAGACAGGAGCACTGCACAGATGCCAGGAATTGGGTCATCCCTGCAAATCTGCTAGAGCTGAGGGCTCTTTGTGGGTTCCTTCTCCATCCACCGGGACCTCGAGGCCATGTTCAGAGCCCTGGACGTGGAGGCCCTGGGAGCCCTCACAGCTCTAGCACTTTATGGAAAGAGGGATGTCAAAGAGTACAAGACATTTAGGTACCTGCTCTCCTCCTGTTGCCACCAACCCTTACTGAAACCCTGGCACCATAAGCAGGGCCCTGGGAGAAGTGAGCTCTTTGGTATGAGCCACTCTTCTCTCCCCAGCCACATCCCAGAAGATACAGGATTATCTGCGTTTTCCAGTAGGGCAGCAGATTGCTCTAGAAGACGGTGCATGGTTTGCTTTGAATCTGAAGCACACCGCAGACCTCACCAGCTCTTGGCTATCTTTTATTTGCAGACATAGAAATATCCCTGCAGGTGCTCCCTGGCTGTGCAGGCAGGAGAGCCCGGGAGGAGCACGTGGCTGCTCAGAGGGAGACACCAACACTGCACTTGCAAACGCTTCGCTCCCCTTTTCTCTTAAAAACAAAAGAGCTTTTCTTCTCCACAGGCAATAAATTCAGCAGTTCCTGGTATATCTAAAACAGCTCTGCAGCCTGCCCCTGGGACCTGGGATATTACACTCTTGCTTTGCATTTGCTGGAATTTACCTTTCAAAGTGTCTGCTGTTCCTAGGGCAACACCTCTATGGGGTGATTTGAGAACCAGCAAGCTCCTTTTCAGCCCAAAAGCTGCATTAGCAGCACACGGGAAGAGGCAGCGGGTGGAAAGATGAGAGATACAGGGCACACAGCCCAGGGGAGGGCACGATCGTGGGCACCAGGCTCCAGAGGGGACTCCTGGAGCAAGAGCCGGGATGGGAACTGCTCGAGCCTGCGAGGGACGTGAAAGCTGGTGGTGCTTTACTGAGACCTCTGCTCGCAGGCAAACTCCCTCTCTGCTGACCTTGACTTTGCTTTGCTTTTGTTCCATTTTACTGCTTAGGAAAGGCGCATCAGCCCCACAAAATGGAAACCACGAGCCACATCTGAAAACATCCCATGTTCAATTGAATTCTAATGGCTTTTTTTTTTTTTTTTTCCCCGCCTCCCTGGGGTGTTTTAAAAGTTTGGTCCTTTATAAACCTCATTTGCTCTGTGTGAACACTTGGATTTTATCCCCCTCTCTAACAAGTAATTAAATAATCTCAGTGAATTTTGCTTCCTGCAGCTTTCAGCAGGGGGACCTACTGCTGCCCTCATGGTACCCAAGATATGTATTTATTGTTTCTTTTTAGTTCCAAATCATTATTGAATCAAGATGAAGGAGCAGAAATAAGGCCTTCACTCATAATTCTGAATGTAATTTTGAGTGAGCTCCTAGATCAAGAGGCACCACAGTCTAATAGGTTACAAAAATATAATCACTACCCGTCTCCCAATTAAACTGAACAAGTGCATTTACCGTTCTTCAAACAGCCCGGAGGAGAGATATGACTATAAATTTTCTCAGCCATATGGGAACAGGGATCTAGCAATGAGCAGCAATGCACAGACTGCGCTTTAGCTGAGGGATTACTTTCCTGGGTCTTTTTCTCTTGTTTTGCAATGCATTTCAAAGCAGAGTTCATTTCTTTTTCACAGGGGCATAATGCCTCCCTCTCTCTCGTTTGCAGGGCATTATAATAAGAAAAGGGATAAAAAGCTTGTGTGGGTGACCCCAGCGAGCCTCGCTCCGCCGATGACCCGGCAAACAGCTGCCAAGGAACGGGAAGCAGCACCTGCCGACAGGGGCTGCCGGGGGCTCCGAGGCGGCTGCTCCATGGGGGCTGTTCCCCAAGGGACATCCATCCCCTGGAGCAGCGGGGGCAGCTCTTGCCCAAGGGAAAATGGGTTAAATCTGCTAGCATTTTGCCTCCAGCTGAAAAGCCAACCTGCTGTTAAAGTCAGTGCAAAAATACTGGTGCTACAGGAATATTCTATATCCCCATTAGGCACAATTACAAATTCCTGACTCAAGGAAAACTGAGCGGAAAGATTCCTTTTAGCTGCATGAAGAGCTCCAAATCAGGCCTCCTCCACCAAAAGAGCTAGGCCAGGTCCAAGAACCTGACAGCAATGGTACAACTGTCCCCACAAGGCCAGACAGTGGGTTATCTGGGGCTGGCAACACTTGTGTGTGGCCTGGATCACAAAATCCATTCCCGGCAGTAAACTCCTGATAATGCAAAGCAATAAACCTTTGCTTGGCAAAACCCCTTTCAGCCTGCGAGGTTGTAGCCCTCCCATTTTTAAGAGCCCTGTTTGTTGACAGAAACATGGTGTAGAAGAGCTAAAGAAACAGCTCTTCCCATGTAAACCAAAAAGCCAGGCTAGAAAACAACATCCAGGGCTGCTGCAAGGTTCTGGGAGCCCCTGCACAGTATTTCCCCCCTGTCTATCTTCCTGCAGACGCATTAATGCAAAGATAAACAATGCTGTTTGCAAGAGCCTTACCCCCATTGAGCCTCATTGAGAATCTGGCTGCAGACTGTGTTAAATTGTGACATTGCAAATGAGTTTCAGTGGAAGGAAAGGAGCTGGCAAGGAAAGCGCAGGCAGCGTGCAGTTATCTTCATCAGGTGCAACAAAGGCAATTAGATTCGTACCCTGCAGGTATTTATATTGCGCTGTTAAACTAAAAGCAGAGTGGCACACAATATATCTGTATCAGTGTGGAATAAAGCGTTTGCAGCAGGTCAGGGAGTGTTGTTTGTGTGCAAAAATAGATGCTGCCATCACCCACAGTTTCCCTGCATGCTGAGACACAGGCCTCTAATCCTATTCTCAACAGGTGACTATTGCAGTTGCTGCTGAATAAAGGGAAGAGAGGTGGAGAAGCTAGGAAATCCATTGCAGAAAGGAAAAGCAGCAGAGATGGGAGTATTTTGGCATGTGTGTAGAGGAGCAAGGGTATTGGCTTGCAAATAAAGACAAGGGGGGAAGCAGTAGTTAGGGGGTTGCATGGGCAGGGCATTCTGGTTGTTCTTTTCCTCCTAAGATAAAGCTAGGCCTAGTTAGGAAGTTAGGGTCCTACCAGAGAAAGGAAGGACAGTAATTTGGGGGGGGATGGGGAGGTGTGTAAAATTTAAAACCAAACATTTCAACTTCTCAGGAGAAAAGCAAAATAGAATAAGAACTGGCATACAAAACATAGATATTGCTTTTAAAATGTTGATATAGAATGTCATTTCTGAATCAAAAATCTCAACAAAAAAAAAAGTCTTTTCATCCTTATCCAGGCTTTCAAAGCTGATTCTGATAAAACTACTTATCTACCATAAAAGTACTTAACAACTATTTAACACACAAAACAGGAGAGCCTCAAAACAGCAGCGTGTACTCCTTAACAGAAGAGATTAAAAGCTTCCATTCCATTTACCCCTGTCGGTTTTGAATGATATTTAAAGATCTCATTCAGAAAAAAAAACTGTCAAGGATAGCCCTTAACCAGGAGCTGCAATTTAAGCAAGTGCTAAAAGTTTTCTTGAATGATACCCCAGGAGAATGCGCCTCTCATTGGGAGCAGAGAGGACACCAACAAATTGCACATTAAGTGATCTGATATATTTTTTATCATTGGAATATGTGTGGTCTTAACCCTAGATCAAAAGACTACAGCAGAGTCCTGATGTCTTTACTTTGCATCTATTACCTGCATCAACAACTAATGCTCTGATTTTAAATATATTTAAATATAAATAGAGCATTATCAGAGACAAATGCTCTGATTTTTCCCTGCCCTGCAGCTTGCGTGCTCATTTACTCTTGAGTGAGGCAAGTGCAAAAGGGAGTGCAGCATGCTTGAGTTTAGCTCATTTTAGAGGATTTTACAGTTTTAAATTGGAGTTTACTTTTGCTCTGGGAACAGAACAGCTGGCAGTCGGCTTCACAGGGCTTGGGCCCTGGCTTCAGAGAGAGGAAACCTAGTACCAATTGAAAACCAGGCTTAGAATTGAACATTTATGTAAAATATATGTCTTGTGTTAAAAAAAAAAAAAAAGAAAAAAAAAAAAGAAAACAAATAAACAAAACAAAAACAAGCAAACCCAAGCCAAAAGAAAACCAAACCAAAAATCCTTGGTGAAACAATGCAGTCCTTTGCTGGTTGTTTTTGGGAGGAGTTGTTAACTCATTCCTGCCTTCCCCGAGTTGGCAGACAGCAACACCCCAGGCTCATGACAGTAAAAGCTTGAGAGCTTGTTACTCTTGTTAGGTGTGTGCACATACACACGTGCTCCGTGTGCAGGCTTTGCCATCCATACTTTATCTTAGAAACCAGCTGCATAGACAAGACTTTCATGTGCACTACATGCTCAACAGGTGCATAAAATGAGAGCAAATGTGTGTATATACATTTGTGAGACAGCTTGTTCCCGTCTATATCCATGTAGACTCTTCATGCACACTGACCAAAACATGGTAGGCAAGTGCAGATGGTGTCTCCTCTTGCTTGCACCATCTCCCAGCTGATGTAACCAGCTCCTGGGTACGACTGACCTCTTTCCAACCACTGACTGATCCACAGAGGAGGAAAAATCACAGCCCTGTTACCTGCCATTCTGGGGCTTAGACAGTTCTGCACCCAAGACGTCCCTACTGTTACACAGCACACGTGCGTGTAGAGGATTCTGCACTACCTTGGGTCTTCTGTAGCAACCTGTCTCTCCAAAGCACCTCTCAGAGACTAACACTGTGGTCAAAGAGCATCACAGCTCTGCTCTGCATCCATGGGGAAGAAGGGGAGAATGTGGCAAGCAAAAGCAAGACTTCTTAATAATCTATATCTAATATTCATCTCCTGTTCCCTCAAATTCAAGGCACGTCTCCACATATACGGAAAAACAGCCTAAGGCACTGAGCCTGATTTTACCCTCAGCTGCACATGAAGTTCCCATTAGCATCAACGAGAGCTGCTCTGGAGCTCCGAATTTGGCCCTTGGGCTTGTCAGACCAGCAAAACAGTGATCGTAGCAGCACCTCCATAGTCAGAAAACATCCCCTGCCAATAATCAACAACTCATTAAATGTAAAGGTTTCTTTTATATATGTTTGATTCCCTTTCTTCCCCTGAAGGGCTAAACTGTTGGACACGAAGACCAGTAAATTAAGTTCACATCCAGCTAAGCAAAGGCTGCATAACAAACATTTCTCCGTAAAATATCATTGCTGGAGGCCACTTTTTTGGGTTAAGTGTCCTCAATTCATTATTCATGGACTAGAGTCTTCGCAAATTTTTCCCTTCTCCAGCCCCACCCGTGGTGTGAAAGTACCGAAGGAAGGAATGACTTTAGATACATTGGAGAGCAGCATCATTAATACTTAACACAGCTTCGAACCAACTTTGTCTAACATCGCTATAATTGGATTATAAAAATTTTATATGCAATTTCTCGCCCGGGTTTCTGCAGCTAGTCTGAGCAAGGCAGCAGAGCGGGTAATACTTACTACATCCTTGGGAGGCAGGAAGCTGTAGAGGGGGAGAGTTTGGCTGGCTTGTGGGCTGGCCTGAACCTCTGCGGAGGAGCTTCGCTTTGCGGCGCCCTTTGAATGGTGCCGGGAGCGTCTTCGCCGCGTTTTGCGCCCTTCCTCCCGAGACCTGGCTCCGTGCCTCCAGGAGGAGAGACAGACACAGCCGTTATTCCTCTGTGTTGCAGTGGTGCCCATTAGCGGCGCCGTAGACACCCCTCAGGTCCTTGTGCCAGGTCACTGCACGCGGGAGAGAGCCCTCCACGTGACAGCCACGAGGGACAGAAAAGGGATGTTTTGTTCTTCTACTTCCTAAAAAAAAAGCTTTTCCACCTGGAAAACTTGTGGTTTTGGACATTAACCTCAAATTTCAGCTCCATGACTCTATTGTGACTCAAGGCAAAGAACAGTTTCCCACAGCCTTGAACACACCTCTGGCAGTATTCCTCCAAGAAGACAAAAAATAGAAAAAAAACCCCATTCTGCTCTTGTAGGAACACCCACCAGAGACCGATTCTCCTTACTGATCCTCCCTTCACTGTTCAGCTTTCCATGAGCAAGTTCCTCGTAGTGAGGAGAGGTGGAGTGGGAGAGTGGGGCCAGTTTATAGAGCCAACTGCTTGGAAAAATGTGAAACATGAAAATGTTCATGTTTCCCATGAGTTATGGGCCTTCCTATTGCAATGTGAATCTTCACCATCACCTGCTCCCAGGACGTAGCTGGCATCCACGAGCCAGAGATGTTAATCAGGCCAAAAATGGAGGCTAATAAACATCACAGACCAAAATATTTCCACTGCTAAGAGTAAGTTTAAGGACTCTCCTGGAATGTTAGCAGTACAGAGCAAATATGCTGGCGAAGAGAGAGCAGACTGATCATCAGCCTTGGGGTTTAAAACTTGCAGCTACTGGATTGAGAAGCTACAGCCACTGCTCCTTGGGCCAAACCCCTCTTTTCTACAGCCAAGGCCAAGAATTGCTCAACCCTCCAGCACGTGACAGAGCTGCTAACAGAAGGAGACGCCGCTTCACAGAGTGTCTGTGCGTCACAGCAGCTTTTGCAGCCCCAACTCCTAGCCCAGCCGGGGAATTCTGTAGAAGGACACCGAGGTCAGCGAGCGGTGACGTTACCTGCTTCGGCAGTTAGCGGTGTGGGAATCGGAGCTCTCTGAGCGACAGTGACGGTGCCGATGAGATTTCCGGTGCCGCCCACGAGAGCTTTAAGAAGCAGAGAGAAAAACCACCATTAGGCTGGCAGACTGGGGGGATGCAAGATTCCACAGTTGGAGGCCTGAGACAACAACATCCGAAGCAGAAATGAGATCTGTATGTTAAACAAAAGAGATTGGTGCATGAAACATTTGCACAGGACACTAAGAGGGCATGAGATACTCTCCATCCCTCCATATCTAAACCTAAAAGGCCACTTTAGATAACCACTTTACTGAGATCAATGCTAGTCGTTTAATTACAAGCTATTAGGGCAGCAGTAGAGCCTGCCTGGGAGGGAGATCTACAGGCCTGTGTGCAGGAGAGGAGTGGAGAGGACAAATCCTCTCTGCTTTTAAGGCCATCAGGAGGTTATGTGCCTCCTACCTGCTTACCTTCCATCCTGAAGGATACCCTAAAACAGCCAGGGAACCCTGGGACCTCTGCACTACTGACCAGAGATGTGTCAGAGATCTTGGGGAGATCTGTCCTGTTGGAGGGCTAGTCATAAAACTCAGCTGCCCACACGTCATGCTGTGCCCCTCTCTGCAGCAAGTGTGTGCCCTTCTCTGATTCCTTACTGAAGAGCAGGTGCAAAAGGACAGGCTGAGACACACACAGAGCACCTGGAAACAATCAGCCTTGCCTATCCGCTCTACACAGGAGGGTGCAGCCAGGGCTACGGGCTCCTTCCCTGCTTGCTGTATGAGTGTGAACACATGCACGAGCTTCCCCAGTCACTTTTCTAGGGCTTCCAAGGCCACAGGACAGCTACAAGCAAACTGTGCACACAGACCTCACTTCAGCACCCTGCTGCACCCTGTTTTGCTCCATTCTGACTGCTCCTGGTGGATTATCCAGCTCTGTCACTGAGGAACTGTTGTTGCCAGTGTCAAAAGCTTAAATTCTGTCTGTGGGCAGCAGGACAACTTGGGGGGCAAGCTGGCACCTTCAGTGCCCCTTCCCTCTTTCCCTCTTGCTGTGCCTGGTGCCTATCACACCAGATCTTTTAGACCTCGTACTGTAGTTGCCTGGCACTGCGGTACGAACAGGTGAATGTAATAAAGGGTTAGCTGGTGAGAAGAGTCTGATTTCATAACCCCGCCGTGTAAGTGCCTGACAACACTAACACACATATTTGGACAGCTTTGGGCAATTCACCAAACCAACTGCTTGAGAACAACATCTCCTTTAAGGGAAAAGGCATCAAGGCAATTGCTTGATCTTCACTTGGTTGTTTTCTCTAATGCTTTTTATACTCTACTATTGTATTATAAAAAAAAATCCTTCACATTCCACCCTCCTTATTTTTGAAGAGCAGGAATTGGCAGCACTGAATACCTGGTGGATTTGTAAAAACCCTCCATCTTTGCTCTTTACCCTCTCCATCGGTGCCCCTAGTTAAGGCTTTTGCACTTGTGCAGGAGGAAGAACTGATCCTATGTGATTTGGGTAACCACTTGCTCAACAAAGATAAGCCAAAGCAAAGTGATTATACACAAACCCTGCTCTAAACTGGCTCGTGGGATCTCTCTGCCACACACCCAGCAGTAATGAGGATGTTTGCAGCAACCAGGAGTGGCTCAGTTGTGATCTGTGAGATGAGAGATAAGGGCTAAAACACCCTGTCTCGTTTATCCCCAAAGAGCAATTCTAGCAGCTCTCATTCCCCTAGGTCAATGCATTTGAGCAAGGCATCCAATCTTTGCTTTAATTACAGGTTTTTAGGCTGCTGCCTACACTATGGTGTGTTCGGGAGATGCCTCCTTTTACTGACAACCTAGAAAGCTTCAGCTTTACCAATGAACTGGCACAGGAAACTCAGCATCCTCTACATCTACATGATTCCCAAGCACTCCAGTCCTAAATGGTACTGGGGTGTCACTGGGGCAGTGTTAGGGCTCATCATCCCTCTACTCATTTTCTGACTAAGAGATAGAAGTTCAAACTCCAATCAAGTCAGCAGAGTCCCATCGTGTAAGTGGATTTCTCTCCCTTTCCAAGTAGAAACAGAACCAGCCAGGATTTTGATGCCTAGGGTTCAGCCCCAGAGCTGTTTCATTGCTTAGAAAGCAGGTGAGAAACCACAGGTTGCAATACTCAGGAGAAGGCTGAAAAGGAAGTGAATCCTGAGAAGAACTGTGAGAGAAGTTGCTTCCAAAATCCTTCCCTGCAGCTGGGAAAGTGTGCTCTGGTGTGATGTCAAGTGCTTACAACAGGCCTTCCTCCTGGCCCCAACAAAACTGTCACCACATTTCATAGAGCACCCTTTGGGTTACCTTCCCCACAGGGCAAGGGTTGTGTTTCAGGGCAGATGTGAGCTTCAATCCCATAATTTTATATCCTCCATCAGCTCCAAACACTCACTTCTCTTCCCAGATCCCCACCTCAATTGCCTTCTGCTCCATTCAGATATATGGTTGCAATGTATATCCTACTGTAACCTCTGAGGGCTGTTCAGGAACAAATAAGACAGTGATAAAGCTCCTCGGGAAGTCTCTTTGGACAGTGGAGGCTGTAGGGCACTGTGCTCCGTGGGAGTCCCACGTACAGCAGGGAGGTAGATCCTAGTTCATTCTATCATGCTGCCCTCAACAAGAGGCAGATGTTTCTACTCAGGGAGGGATGAACAAGACACTGTGCATCCCATGTGTGATACAAAGGAAATGCCAAAACAGGTGACACAGAACACAGGGAAATGAAATACCTCCAGCCTCTACAAGCCTTTTCCCATTCTGGCAAAACCAGAAGCACCGGTTTTAGCTTCAAAACAATTCGGAGAGTTGCCTGGCACTTTGTAGCCAGTGCAAATTCCTAAGGGCCAGACACACCAAATGTTTTCTAGCCCCGTAGCCCTGCAGAGGCAGGGCAGGGAGTACCATGTATTGCTACTTACTGTTTTTTGTGTTTTCTTTCTTCCTTTCTCTTACTTTTGGGGCTTGAAGAACTAAATAAGAAAGGGCTAATTAATCGGGAGATTTCTGTTCTGATAAAAAGTCACACAAACACACATTAATGTTACACTTAATTCACCCCAAAGCATGCAACAGAAGTGAAAAGGATGAATATTCTGCCTTGGCACAGAGGGTCTGAGGCCTTGGACAGAAGGGATCTCTAACGGGGTGAGCCATCCTGCTGGCCTCGCATTTCCTTATGGAGAAGATGAATGTTTCTGGGTGCTGTACACACTGGAGTCGGCAGAGTGCTTCCAGTGCACATCAGCAAAGGCACTGAGATGACTCTGGCCTCGAGGTTTTAAAGATGGGTGCTGTCAGGAGATGCACATGCATAGGATGGGGAAAGGAAAGGGAATCCCACAGGAAAACAGAGAAGGAACATGTTTTATACCCAGTGAATCTCAACCTCCCAGGTTCCCCAAAAGACCATTTAAATCTTAAGAGTCTACCCACACTTGCTCCAGTTTTACCTGTGTCTTCTCTTCTTTGAGGATAACCTGAAAAAAAAAAAAAAAAAAAAAAAAAAACCCACAAAACAGGTACACTTAATGTTTTTTTATCTGAGTTCAATGAATTATTAATACCTGAACTTTCCCGAGGAGATGGCACCCACTGCTCTCAGATGAGCGGTGGAGGGAAAGAAACAAAATAGTTGCTATTTTAAAAATATCAGCATGCTCTTTAATTTGAAGAGGTAATTGAGAGAAAGAGGGTGAGCCCAGCACAGCTGGGGATGACCACGTTCCCTGGCTCTTGCCATCTGGGCTTGGCCGAGCTGCAGATCCGGACTTTTTCCCCCTGTTTCACCAACAGCATCAGCACCACCGTGCGTGGAGCAGTTGTGGCTCTGCAAAACCACCCACGACTGCTCCATGGTGCCCACCCGTGTTGGCGGCCACCACGCAGCATAGACAGCAAGGCCCAGCCTCGCGGGACAGCGCCCAAGGCGCCGACGGCAGAAAATAAAGAAGGAATTGTATTTTTAAGGGCAAAATACCTGTTTCTTTTTCGTTTCTTCGAGCTCTTCTTCTTCTTCTTCTTTACAGGGGAGGGGCTGTAGGAGGGAGACCTAGGGGGGAGGCAGCGGGTGTGAGGTAGGACCCGGGGGACACCAGAGTCCCTGATGGTCCCTGGCCATCCCTCATCCCCCAGCACCGTCCCACAGCAGAGAGGAACACGGCGCCACATGGCGCCTCCCAACAACATGGTGCCTCCCAACAACATGGCGCCTCCCAACAACATGGCGCCTGGCGCCTCCCCGCCAGGCCCTTTCCCTCCATTCGAGCCCCATTTTCCCTTTTTCTCCCCATTTTCCCTTCATCTTTCCTCCGATACAGGCTGCCCCAGCCTCCTTCACCCACCTCCTTCTCTTCTTGCGGCTGGATTTCTTCTTCTTTTTCTTCCCCCGGGCTGGCGGCGGGGTGCGCTGCCCCTCACCTGAGCGGCTGGAGGGGCGCAGTGGGAAGATAATAATAATTATTATGATAATAAAAGATACGCACTGAAGGGGCAAGGGGCTCTCACAGCCTCTCTGCGAATTAAGCAGCTCTGCTTAATGGAGAATTGGAGAAATGGAGATTCAAGGAGACAGCCCTGCCTGCCGCTTACACATTGGCCAACATCAACAGCGCCTGAAGAGATTTAAGTTTCGCGGCCCTTTGTAAATGTGCTTTAAATAATTAATTAGCCTTTAATTTGCATGCAGTAATTACTGCAGCCAGATGCATCTCTCTAGCTTGTTTTAGAGGACTTAATGCGTGGTAAATGGCAGTTGATTATAAAAATATATATTTACTGAGGTGCTATGGTAATTTAGTGATATGCATCTCTTACACAGCTGTTAAACCTCAAAAAAAATAAAGTCAGCAAATTGATTTTTTTTTTCTGAAAACACACAAGAGCAAATCACATTATGTTTCAATGAAAAGCAAATGCTGTAGTTGAATTAATTTGGAGTACGCGGCTGAAAATACGACAACAGGTACTTTGTGGCTATTCATTAAGGGAAGCAAATGTTCTTAAAGACGGAGAGAAAGGTGACTTAGGAAAAGCACCAGGCACGGCCACAGCGTGCGGAGAGACCTTCAGCCTCCGCGGTGGGGCTCCGGGCTGCTTTGCTTAGAGCCCTGCTCCTCTGCCCAAGACAAATTCTTTTGTCTTTGATGTAGACACTTGCTCCCTCAGCTGATCAGACTTTAATTGTTTCTCCCCGATTGTAATCAAAGTCTAATTAAAAATACCCTTTAGATTATTGTTCTGGTTAGCCTGAAATCAGGAGATATGAAATGTGCTTGCTTTCTCTTTCTTTCTAGCCTCTTTAACCAAATGGCTAGGCTTTAATCATAGAAACAGTTTAGCAGGAAGGGCTCAGTGTCTCTGGCTGCCTCATTTAGAAAGTTTGACCCATTATTCCCCTCTTCAGTTGCCAGGGTTTTATGATGAGCTGATAACAAAGCTGTGTCCTAACAAGGCCAGTGCTGCTGGTCTCTGATACAGACATAGCTAGGAATGTCTGATAGCAATTCCCAACCAAAGGCACCACACTAACCCTGGTGGCACAGGGCTTCTGGCAGGCCACCTGCCCTCACCGAGGGCTCCTTGCAAGGGGACATCCAAGAACACATATGAGCTCACTGCTCACGCGGAGCCCCAGCACAGCTTAATAACACAGGAGACTGCAGGCAGATGGGGACCATGAACCTCATTTTGAGTCCTAGCCACCTTCATGGGGCAGCTCAAGCTCTTCTGTCCCCCGTCCTGGGGTCATCTCTCACAGGTCCACAGAGGGGATGGGAAACCACAGCCCAGGTAAATAATCACAGATACCCACTTCAGTGAGCCCCGCTTTGGGTTGGCCACACTCATGGCCCTCGCTGTTACCTGCGTGACCGGTGGCGAACATGGTCATGCCTCTCCTTCCCCTTCACACAACCGTTGGTGGCAGAGGCTTCCTTGGATGCATTGCCACTTGCCTTTTCAGGACACCTGTCCTCTGCAGAGTACGACAGGCAGCTGAGAGTCCCAGCGCTAGGGGAACAGCAGAGAAAAACAGCAGTGAAAAACTGTCCTTACATTTGCTGAAGGCTTTTTGTGTGATTCCCTATGGACCCTTAATCCACACTGCTTTCCTTTCCATAGCCAGAGACCTACAGTCCACACAGAAGAGAAGTGGATGGCTTTGAGCCTTTCAAGGAAATGTACATGTTGCTCCCCAACCTACGTAGCCCATTGCCACAGGAAAAGGGTCTGGGTGCACTAATGCAGCACTTGGGGGCAGTGAGATGAGGGAGTGTGGACATATGCAAGCGCCTTCCACAGGGAGCCGCTCCAGCTGTGACGAGACTGGGTGCAGGGCAGGACTGGGGACTGCCCTTCGCTGTCTACATTCAGCTTGGAATGCAGGGCCCTTCGCTGTCTACATTCAACTTGAGATGCAGGAAAGGACAGCGCAGCCGTGTGGCCCGAGCAGCTCTCGCCTCCCGCCCACACACCAGGTTTGTTGAGTCAGTGCCCACTGCGGCAGGACATCAAGGACACAGCTCAGCCCAGAGGGCCTGAGGGACCCAATGCCATGATCCCCAGTCATTGCTCGGACTACTCGGCCTTTTCACTGGATGCTTTGCCAAGGGAAGAGCCTGGAGCACATGTACTATGTTCTCCCCAGACAGATCCTCTGTGTTTGTCTGCCCAGTTGCAGCAAGACTGGGACATGCAGCCTGGTTTTACAGCCCTGCGTTTATTTGAACCTCATTGGCAATGTGGCTGAGTTGAGAACATGTTACACATTGCAATGACACGTCTGCATGGGGATGCAGAGAAGGGAGTGCATGCTCCAGCAGGAAAACTTCCCAGAAAAAATAAAGAAGACCAAGGTCAAGGTCTCTGATCAGAGGTGCCAGAAACCAAATGGCCACTTGTTGCAACTGGCTTCGGCACAAAGCGTCCCAAAAAAACATGCAGGCCTGGCCAAAATCTTGTCTGGCCTCAACTGCCTTGGGGTCTGGTAGAGAGAAGTTTTTTGCATTTGAAATACCAAACTGCACCTTGCTGGACGATATCGCATTGGAATGAGGAGCAGAGCCGGGATGGCAACACCCTGGGGCAAGAGGTCTCCAAAAAAGAGGTCTCCACTGGGGCTTGGGCAGGAGGACACAGGGCTGCTGAATTTATGAAATGGAAATAAATAAATAAATAAATGAATAAAGTAAGTAAGCCCAAACAAACTAGAGCTCAAGCACTCAGGAGGGAAGTAAGTAGATTTGCAGGCCCCGGAGATGTTTATTTCAAAGAACACGAGGATTAATGGAAAGCCATAAACCATACCCGACAGGGGTGCCGAGAACACTGTGTCATCCACAGGATTATTCCAAGAAATCAAACAAGCATTGGCAGGTTGGAGCCTGGTCTGGCCTGGGGAGCTGTACCCGCAGCGGGTTGGCACTCTGTGGGGACAGAGAGCAGGGTCCCTTCTCCCCCTCATTATAACACTGCGTAATTCTGCGGCGCGCGCTCAGGCTGTACGGCTGTGAGAGTGCTCTTGCAAGGAAAAGTGCTGCTGCAAAGAGCAAGACAACGCTACGACGGTGTGTTGTGGGAGGCAATTTTCTCACATGTTAGCTTTAGATGTGCGTTAGTCAAATCCAAGTGCTGGGGTCACCGAGGGAGAGGCCGGTGCGGAGCCTCAAGTCCAGGATACACAGGAGACGATGCTGGCGGAGCCTTGGGTCCCTCTGGCTTTTGAAGTCGATTACTTCACTTGTAATAAATCTCCCAGTCGCTTTTTGACATCTGTGTTATTTTTACCCATCCGGGAAGCTACATAGTTAATTGCTTTCTTTGTGCAACTAATTAGCTTGTGGCCTTTCCCAAACCCCTTTTAAGAACAGTCTTCTGAGGCGCAGTCATTAGGATCCATTAAAAACGTCCCCAAATTAATGACGGGTGGAAAGGCCGGCGTGGTTCAGCTCCAGCAGCAGAGAAGGGAGGGTTTCTCCCGGGACTGGTGGCACTTTAGGGCACCAGTGACACCCATCCCGGTGGGATGGATGGCGGTGACATCCCTACGCTGGCACTAGTGGAGCCACCTGCCTTCCCGTGCACTGAGCGCCCCTGCATTAAAATCCATCGGCAAGGACGGCTGCCCTGGCGTGTGCTGGGAACCAGTCGTTCCTTCTGCGCTTGGAAGTAATTATTGATGGAAATAATTATTCTCCAATCCCATCAAAGGCTGGCTTAGATTCAACCAAATGTTCTCCTCCGATGAATGCTAAGAGTCTCTAACGCTCTAAACTGGCTGGTAATCCCTTCGGATTAACTCCCACGGACATTGATTGAAAGAAAAAAAAAAATATATATATATATATATGTTTATATCCGCAGCCCCAGCTGACAGCCCAAGCAGGCAGGAGAAAGAGGAGTGAGGAAGGAGGCTTTGCCCTGCCAGGTTTTTCCAGACGGTGGGAGCAGATGGGTGGGAAGCAGCAGGCGCTGCCTGGAGCACCGGCCCGCTTGCCTTGCCACCAGCCCCAGCCCTTGGCCGCTTTCCCTGGACATTGAGCTTGCAGATTTGGGCTCTCCCACGTTTTCCTTCCCTGCCAGAACGCTGCTGCAGCAGGCCTCTCTCTCCCCACAGCAGAAAGGATGCGGACAAGGTCATCGGTGGGAAAGAAACCAGGTATTCCCAACCTCGGAGCACTGAGAGCAGTGGGAAATCCTGTTGCAGGGCATCTCTGGGCAGACCAGGATGAAGCCGGAGAACCCAAGCACTGATGGAGTTTGGGTGAAACCTGCCATGGTGACACGGGCAGAGTAGCAGCGAGGCAGCTCCTTGGGGATGGCAAGGGCTTGTGCGGGACAGTGTCACCTGCCCCAGAGCTCCAGGGCAGCCAGCTGGAGCACCTGCCAAAAAGCCAAGCCCTGGCCACCCTTGTGCCAGGGGCATTTCTGAGCTCGGGATGGAATTTGGGAGAGATGATTGGAAAACTTCCCCACTCTGCCCCTGCCAACCCTCGAGGCTCTGCAGCCCTCGGGGAAGATGCTCCCGCCAAGTGATGCCGCAACAACTAAAAAGGTTAAAGCATCTCCGATGAGCCTGTTAGTTGTGGGTGGTTCCTTGGGCATTAAAACGATGATGATGATGATGCCCTCGTCCAGGGCATGGATCTGGCAATATCCATCTGCCGAAGGACAGGGGCTCCTGGAGCGACCCCGAGGAAGAGCATGAGAAACTCTCTGCCAACAGGAGCCGTGCTCCTCCTTGGTGGACGTGGCCAGATGGAGGCACGTCGGCTAAATCGATGGGAAAAATCAATCCCATTTAAATGGAGAGAAAGATTAAACATCGGCCACAAAGTGCTCTTAATTACGGCACCCAATCGGAGATCGGCTCGGCCAGGGAAGCCGGCCGGGTGCCGCGGTGCCCCGTGGCCGGTAGCCCCAGCTCGCACCCCTGCCCATCCTTCCCTGTGCCCTGGCCCTGCGGGAGGATGACAAGCCAGCCCTCAGGGCCTGGCTGAGGTGCCCCTCACCACGGGGTCGTGGCTCCCTGGGAGCCGCTGCGTCCCTGGGAACACGGCCCGCTGAAAGCAGCATTGCTAAAAACCGCTGCTTTTGCTAGTAAAAGTGCCCTTTTATCGTCCCTCTCGCTCTCTTGCTTCTGCTCAGCTGATTAAAAAGGAAAACGGTCGAATGGCTCCTTTGTCCCAGGGATGGGAGGTGGGGAGAAAGAAGATGGAGGTTGCAAAGACATTTCCAAGCAGCAGCTCCAGCAGATGTGTTTACGTAAATCTGGTTGTGATGTGCACTAAAAATACCTCTTCAAATTTAGGAGATGGGGAAAATTGCAAGTGCTCTCCACAAACCCGCGCGTGCTCCAGGCAGGTTCCCGTCCCCACCTCGCGCCGGTGTGGCAGGAGCCCTGCGGTTTGTTATTGAAAATTATAATAGCAAATCACCGTGATATTTTCTCTGATTGCACTGACTCCGAGCCAGTCCAATTTTAATCTTCTCACAGCTATTTTGCTGCGTGGCAGCAGAGGCACCAGCTGCAGCCTGAGCGCGTGGCTTTCTCAAGGCGGTTTTGATCGCACAGCACAAACCCAATTCCATAATATCCATTATTTCACCCCATTTCCATCAGCCAGGCCTTGCCCCCTTCCCGTGTGGTGTGTTGTGTCCCACAACCCCGAGTGGTTGTAGGGTGTCCCACCACAAACCCCTCTCGCCCCTTGGACTCCTGCAACTCGGAATCCCTTGGACTCCAAGTGTCCTCTCGCAGCAGCCCGGCTCTTTCCTTGCCAGGAGCCTCCTGGTTCTGCACGGCTGAACCCAAACCCAGGCACTTCCCATCTGGAAGAGGTGGCTGTCAGCACCAGATGCTCCAGAGGACACAGCGTGGTCCAGGACCACAGGCAGCTCCAGCCCGGACACCAGCTGCTGCTCCTGACCCCGCAGGCTGGCAGCACTTGTCTTGCCAGGGTATAGACACGGCCCGTTGGCATTGATTCCGGATGGGAACCATCTGGGAAGCCTCAACCCCAGCCCACCGGAGCTGTGCACAGTGCCTGGGAGGAGCGCCGGGTCTTTCCAATCCTCAGATCCCTCTCCTTGGGCAAATACCCTGCCATGATACCTGCTAAGGATGTGGATTTTCTCCTGCATATGGGAACAGAAAAAGAAATCCCCGGATATAGGAATGGGAAAGTCCTGGCTTGGCTCGACGCAATCCTGGGCTCGCTCTGAGCACCCTGCAGCCACTGCACCCTGGGGCTGCCCACCTGAAGCAGCTTCATCTGGGTCTCTGGGACTGCAGGCACTCAGCGCAGGACAGCGGGAAGCCACGAAACGGGTAGTTCATCGGGCAGCAACGTGGCTCGTTAAATGTTACTGCCAGAGAGGCCGGCAAGCGCTGCCGGGAGCTGCAGCGCCGGCCTTCCAATGCGCTGGGGACTGGGCGCTCGGGAGGCGGCTCCGAAAGGGCAAGTCGTGCCCGGCTGGAGCAGATGTACGTGGAGCAAGCGCCCCGTGCTGAACCCGGCTCCCGCCTCTGCTCGTCTGCCCGCAGGCTTTATCACCATCACAATCCTAATTTCATTTGCTTGCTGGGGTCGACAAGGCTGAGCAGGGGGTCGCAGAAGCAATTCCTCGTCCTGCCTTCATTCCCAGGATATCTCCAGGAAAAGGGAGGAATTGGTCTGCTAGTAAGAGCGAACAGACCCCCTGGGACTCTGAATTAATGCTATTAGATCCAGCCCCGCAGCAAAACAGGCGTCTCCGTCCATCTGGAGCCCCCTGCCCAGCTCCACTTGGACTTTCTGCCCGCTCCCTGTACTGGAAACACCGCGTGGCTTAATTAACGCCGCGCGCCTCTCACGCTGGAGGTTGTGTGGCTTGTTAATTATTTTTATAAAGAAAATAATTAGGCACAATCACGGCAGCAGCTCTGCAACATTACAGCTCATTAAGCGCTCTCCCGTTTTCCCGGTCTATAAAAAGCTGGGCACCGACGATGGAAATTGCAGACCCGGGAATCGGTGCCAGCGCAGAACGGCGCTACCAGCCCACGGCGGCAGTGGCGGACACGGCGCAGGGGCCCGGAGCCACGGCCGAGGAGGGGATGCTGCCGCGCGGCTGCCCGGCTCCCGCACACGGGTTGGGAGCTCCAGTCCCGGCCTCCTCACTGCCCAGCAGCCAGGAGGTGCCAGGAGATGTCAGGAGGTGCCAGGAGGTGCCGCTGGGCACGTTTCGCAGTCCAGCAGAGCCGGCAGCAACTCCCGGCCCACTCTCCAGTGCAAAATTAACCTGCGTGGCAGCAGCAATGCCAGGCTGGGCAGCTGCCCTCCCTGCTGTGGCACCCAGCTGGGCCACGGAGGATGGCACAGCAAGGTCCCGGGTGGGAATCTGGGAGGCCTGGGCTTTGGCCCGTGGCATGAGCTGTTTTGGCTACCAGCTGGACTCTCCAACCCTGCAAATATCTCCGTTACCTGAGTCCAACCTGGTTCACTGGCCAGAGCAAGCCCGTGCCAAGCATCTTCCCAGGCAATCCTAGGGCTTGAGGACGCCCGAGTCATGACCTGGACGTGCTCCGTCTTACGCCAGGAAAATCCAAGGAGGGAAAACGCCCTGTAGGGAGTCAGAGAAGGAGGTGCCTGGGCAGCAGCAGCCTCCGTGGGAACCCCTGCCAAGGGCCGGAGTGTCCCCACGTGGCAGCTCTGCTGCGGCAGTGTCCACTCGCACTGGAGCGGAGGGAATAAGCTGCAATGACCACCCCATCTTCATGCTGTTATACATCCCTGGGTATTAATTTATGAAGCAACCTCAATTAAACACGAAGTGTTAAGTGGGACAGCGGTGACACCGTGACGTCTGCAGCCGCAGGGGCCAGGAGCCACCAGGGCTCTCGCTCGGCACCTGCACGCAGAGCTGCTGCTTTGCTCCTGCCAGTCAGCCCTTCCGAGAGAGAGCCGGGGGTCTCCCTGACAATGCTGTCTTTCCTCACTTTTTCCTTCCAAACCTGTGCTCTGCACCCCAGTGCTGCAGGGAACCCAGCCCAGCGGCTGCAGCCCAGGTGACCCCCGCCACACTTGGGGTCATCACCAAACAGCTTCATTCAAGAGCAAAACCCAAATATTTTATATAAGCACCAAGCCTGTCCCCTCCCTGCATTCCCTGCTGATTTTCCATCCAGACAGAAGACGTTTCCCCCTCCGTTTCCCCTCCGGCGGCCTCTGGAGCTGCCTAATCAGGGCTCGCTCGCCGCCGGCCAGCTGGAGCTGTGCGGGGGCACAAAAGCGCCGTGAGCGGCGTGGCCAGCGCGTTGGGGGCCGCCTTTTTAGTTCAGTTGAGCCCAGTTCCGTCCCCGCCGCTTGCCGCGGGCTCATTAGCGATGCCGCGCGGGGAGCGGGGCCGGCGGGGAGGCGGCAGATGGCAAGCGGGCGGCTGGCGCACCGGCCACTGCTGCCCCCGGCCGGCAGATGCCGGGGGACCCCGGGGAGCCCCGGGGCAGGGGGGGATGTGTGGGGGGAGCCAGGGGGCTCCTTGGAGCTCTCCAGGCTGCCCAGGTCCCCGCTCCGGCCCCCAAGCCCGGCCTGTGTCCCCGCTTGCTGGTGGATGAGCTGGAAGAGCCCCTCGCCCGGCATCTCCGCTTTCCCTTTCTGCTGCCAGCAGGTCGATAATCCATTTAGCCTGAAAAAGCCCCCGGCGGAAGGCAGGACGTCGCTGTCCGAGGGGACTCGCGGCTTCAGCAGAGCCCTAACCCTCTACAGCTCCCTGAGAGCCAGCGAGCTTGGAGAGCCCCTACGGCCACCAGCGCCCGCGCCCACATAGCTGTTTTGGCCTAGGCCAGGTCCAACCCCCCCCCCAAGAATCTGGGCGCAGAGCAAGGGGGGTCTGGCCAGGACCGTCCCCTCTGCTGCTCCCCAAGAGGCTCACAGGGAGCATCCGCCGCAGCGGCGCCGGGGCCGAGCTCGCTGGCGCAGGGGCTGGCGGCAGCGAAGCAGGGAGCAGATGGCCGCCGTGCTCGTCCCTGCGGACGCCCGGGCTGGCTGTGCCCCGGAGCCGCGCTGCGCGCTGGCATTGCCCTAAGCTGCTCCGAGAGCCGGGAGTGCTCTCGGGGCCGGGGGGGAGGGAGGAAAGGCCGACGGGATGAGCAGCCCGGTACAAACCGCTCCCAGAGTGGAGGAGAGCGGGGATGTGCAAGGGATCGGGATGCAGGCGCGGGGCGCAGGTGGCCGTGGTGCAGGGAGCGTCCCCTGGCCCAGGGCCCCTCTGCGGCCACTTGCTGCCACTGGCATATGGTGCACAGAGACAAAAGCAGCGGCAACGCGCGGGGGATGGAGGCAGGGAGCTCCGCTCGCGCAGCGCTCACGAGGAGCCAGAGCGTGGAACGCAGCAGGCCCGAGGCCACGGGGATGGTCTGCATGTCATGGGGGGACACCAGGAGAGCCCCTTTGCACCTGGGGGCTTCTGAGAGAGATGGAAACGCTCGTGTCCGTGCTCAGCTTGGGCACCAGCCTGTGGCTGAGCCAGCAGCCCGTGCGCGAGCTCCGGCCACCGCACACCAGCGCTAGCCCTGCATGGTCCCCATCGGTACCAATTGCTTAAGCAGCTCGCGGGCTGGTGTGCAGGCAGTGGCACCAGCACAGGGGGGAGCGGGACGATGGCAGCACCTCTCGTGCACCCGGAGCAGAGGCGAGCCATGCGCCGGCTGCGGAAATGAGCCAGGCTCCCTCTGCTCGGAAGCCTGGCTCCCTCTGCTCCACTCTCCATGTGGGATCAGGTGCAGCCAGTGAGACAGCAGCTTTCCTGAACCTGAACCCCACCGTGGGGTTCTGTGGTGCCCACAGACCGAGCCGCTCTCCCTCCCGACCCCTCCTGCTCACCAAACTTCTGCTCATTCCCAGCGGCAGGAGAGCAGCAGGAGCATCGCTACAGACCCACAGGAGCCCCAGTGCCTCAGGAAACCAGCACAAAGTGGGCATTTCAAACCAATAACAAGAAGAACCATAACAAAACTGCTCTGAATTAGAAGGGGGCTGCTGCGAGGTGGATGGACAGTGTCTGGCAGCACCTCCATGGGGATGAGTAGCCCCCACAACTCCAGTGGCATCAGCAGCAGGTCGGCGATTTGTGGGCACCTCTTGGAGAGCTTGGGAACACGGGCAGGCTCAGCCCTGCCAGAGGGCACGCGGTGATGAGGAGCAGCGGGGTCCGCTGCAAAGAGCCAGGCAGTAGCCACATGCTACCGATGCCAGGGCTGCATTCCCACCAGCGCTGCATCCCCACCGCCCCAGCATCACTCTGGCACGGTCGGGATGGGTTCCGCGGGGCCTGGACCAAGGGATGCTGCCAAGCGTCCCCAGGATGCCCCAGGACCCCACGGGCAGGAGGGAGCCCCATTGCCCGGGCGGCGACAGCCCCCACCCCGAGCCGGGGGCAGCGCTTACCTGGGCAGCGGCCTGCGGGCCGTGATGCTGGCCACGATGATGCTCCCGGGCCGCGGGGTCGCCACGGCCTTGAAGGTGCCGCGCCAGAACTTCTCGAAGAGCTGCTTCTCGCCCTGCTGCACGCTGGCCATGGCCCCGGGCCCGGCCCCGCCGCTCTCCGCGGTGCTGATCGCTACATCCCGCCCGGCCCCGCTCGGCCCGGCCCGGCCCGGCCCGGTTCGGTTCGGTTCGGCCCGCTGGGGCTCGGTGCCGGCTCGCGGGGCGCGTGTGCGGCCGCGCCGGCCCCGCCGCCGTTTTGTGCGGCGAGGCGGGCGGAGGGGCCGGGCCCCGCGCGGCGCCGCCCCCGCTCCCCGCGCCACGAGTGACAGCGGCCACGTCGCGAGCAGCGCCGGGCAGGTCCCCCGCGCCCGGCCCTCTGCCCCGCGCAGTCACCCGCCTTGCTGAGGTGCCCCCAGCGCCGCCAAAAGCGGGGACAGCTCCCAGCAAGCGCAGAGGGGAAGCCCGGCCCAGGATATGGGAGAGCAAGGGGGGATGTGGGGAGAACCCCCCCCTTCCCGCTCTGCCCCTCTCTGCCCGTTTGGTGAATGTGGTCCCTCTGCCAGCCACAGCGTCACGGCCGGCTCAGAGCGAGGTGGCACCTGGGGAGGGATGAGAGCGGCCTAACGGCCAAGCTGGGCTTTAGGGGAGGGGATGGGTGGGGGGCTCAGGTGCAGCCGTGTGGTTCCCTTGGCCTCCTGCCTCCATCCTGTGCACGGCCAAAATGCGGAGAAAAACGGCCCTTGTTGCAGACGCTCCAGAGCACAGTGAGAGCTGGCGACCTTGGATAAATGAGACTCTGTGCGCTGCGAACAGGAGCTGCTCCAGGAAAACGGAGCGGGGACAAGAGGCAGTGGGAGCTGAGAAAGAAGAAAAGCACCAAGAAACGCAATCGCTCTCTTGCCATAAATACAGATTTAGCAGGAGTCAGTGCTCGCTCAGAGTAGTGTTTGCTTTAGCTCCAGCCAGGCAAGCCCACGGGAGCTGCTAGCTCACCCGGCACCGTGGACCCAGGACTCTCAAATCGTTTGAGGTGTCACCGAGCTGGCTGCCAAATAACAGGGGTAAGAAGTGCTGGACTCGGAGCTTGGCACGGGGGTGGCACGTGGGCAGAGTGGTGGCTGTCATTGCTACAGCGGGAACCCACTCGCTGGCAGCTCGGGAGGGAGCGATCGGCTCCATCCCCGCCGCAGCTCGACTTTGCCATCATAAGCTGCCTGGAAAAGCATTGCTAAAACACACAGGAGCAGGGAGCTGCTCCGACACTCGTGGCTGGAGGGAGCTGCGTTTTTCCCGGGCACCGGGGCCCAGCCGGAGCCCTGGTGCCCGTCCCTGTCACCAGGGCTGCACGTCCCCACCATGCCCAGGGCAAGCAGTTGCCTAATGCTCATGGACAGCGATCCATGTGGTTCTGCTCCAGCCACAGCCCTGGCAGGACTCAACCTGCTTCTATTTCTGGAGCCGGCGAAGCGCAGGCCGGGAGTGGAGAATCCAAACTGGCCCGAGAGCCAGCGGAGCGCAGCTCCTGGGATGCAGAGCTCACCCCGGTATCCGAGGATGCGGCTCTTTGGGCTTCCTGCTCCCTGGCTTCGTGCAGGAGGGACACGGTTCCCCGCAGCATCCCGGCACGCACCCTGCATTCACCTAACGAACCCTGCTGATTAGTGCCTGTATTTTCACCCCCGCTCCTTGCCGCGGGAGTCACCTTCAGCAGGGCGAGCTGATTGCCAGCCGCTGATTAGCAATTAGGCGCCCGGGGACGGCAGGTCCCTGGGGGGCCGTGCAGCAGCCCAGGGGCTGGCGGCTTCCACCGCTCCAGGGCTCCAAAGCTTTGGGGATCCGCTCCAGGCATGGATGCGATGCAGGAGCAGCAGCACCGTGGAGGGACCGAGGAAAGCCGTGCCGGGCGCTTATTGCTTCTGCCATCCCCGCTACACCCTGCTGTCCCCCGGCCCTCACGGGCTGTGTGGGTGATACAGCACGGGGATATTTGCCCTATAAATTCTTCAGAGCGGATTTACAGCTGGGCTATCGGGAGCATTGCAGGCTCTTAATGCATCGGTTAAGGCTGCATCAATAAAAAAACAGACACGCGCCCCCCTGCCCCAGTCTGGCACTGGCCTAACAGCCCCATGAAACGTGGCAGGGGTTAAACCCAACCCTCTGCAGGTCGCTGATGGGCACGGCTGGTGCTCCCCATCCTCCTCCTCCCGGGGATGCAGCTATTTGCAGCGCCGGGTGCTGCATGAGCAGCATCTATTTTGGGCACAGCCGCGATTAAGCCCAGCCAGCTGGGGCCACGGTGCAAATAGGCAGAAATCCGAATTATTTCCCCATTATTCCCGGCTGCAGCAGCCAGGCCCAGGGTCTCACTCCTCAGCAGTGACCTGGGGAGTGACACACGGTGCCAATGGGTGCCTTGTGAGCAGGGCAATGTCCATGGGGGGGCCCTGGGCACAAAGAACATCCTCCCTGCTGGGGGGTCCCCAATAAAGCCAGGGAGGGAGAATAATTAAGCAAATGAACACACAAGGTTTTCTCTCCTGGAGAAAAGCCTGGTAGCTAAGAGCGACTGCATCCCCGTCAGCACCCGGATCCCGGATGAGCCGTCAGGGAGCGACTTTGTCCCTGGCAGCTTTTCTGGTGTCGCCAGCATGGGTACAGGGATGATGGGGGGATGGAAGGGCCCCAATCTGGCCACACGATCAGGCTTTTTTTCTGCTCTTAATCCCTGATTCTGTGAAAACTGACATCCAGCAAGGTAGGAACAGCCCAGGAACATCCAAGTGGAGCAGGGGGGAGCTCCTGGCAGTGCGGACCCAAATCCACAGGGAAAAGGGGGTTTGGCCCCCACGAATTTGGGAAGCTTTCTGCAACTTGCCTATTGCTGCCCTGATTTGGGGGGAAAGCGGAGCCAAAACGCTCAGAGCTAGCGCTGCACGCAGGTGCTGCCGCGCTCGTGCCTGTCTCCCCAGGCCCCTGCTCTCCGCCAACCGCCACCAGCGGGAACAAACAAGTAAATAAGCGTTGGCAGCAAGGCGGAACGCTCCTTCCCGGAACGCATCATTTAGTTTCAATTATCGCGGGCTGCGGGCCGCGCGCAGGCACGGGTTGCAGAGCAGCCGCGCGGTGCCCGAGCGCTCCTGCTGCTGCTGCAGTGGCCCCTGTGTCCCCGTCCCGCGAGGGGACCCGGCCAGATGCGCTTGGACAGCACACCTGGGCTACCACCACTGCTTTTAGTGCCGTGCCTACCAGAGCCAAGGGCAGCGTCTGGTATTTTAAAGGTATCTGATGGATCATGATGGATTTTCTCCTGGGAGACACCGTGATTCCCATCAAAAAGCCCCTGTTGGAATTAATGCTGCTGAGCAGAGCCAGGGCAGTTGAACAACTCGAGCATCGCTGTTTTACAGCAATGTAACTAATAGGACTATTAATACAAGCCGAGCTTGCTCCTGACGTTTATATCGCCTTCAGTCTCCTTCTTGGTGCTGGAATTACCAGTGCTGGCCTGGGCGCTCTGGAAGTGCCATCGTCCTTTCTCAGGCTGCAAGATTTAGGCAAGAGGCGGTGATTCAAAACACAGTGCTGAGGAAAGAGAAGAAAGGAGGGAGAGCGGAGGGGGACAGGGTCCAAAGGCACCGGGGGGCCTCCCCACTACTGCATTCCCAGCCCTGGCGGGACTGGGATATCCGCAGTCCCACGCGCTCCTCTGGAGCCGAGCTGACCACCTCACACACACCTGGGTCAGCCCCAAGCAAGAAAATCTGCTTTTATTTTTCAACCTGGCCTCTCTGCACTGGTTCCCAAAGCCCAAACCCATGCAGGGCCACAAGGGGCTTGGGGACAAGGATGGAGCCCTGGCCTGGATCCACCATCAGAGATGCAGCAAAGGAGCAGAACTGCGTGGCAGGCCTCGCTGAGCATTAATTATTGCTGGCATTATCTGCACAGCCAGATAAGGTTTTCATTAATAACCTCGAAGCTGGGGAGCAGCAACCCAGGCACGATCTGCACATTAACCACAACGGCAGCAAAACGCAATCAGGTGCGGGCAGCAATTAGCTGCCCAGCCAGCAGCAGGGAACATGGGGGGCAGTAATTAACAATCCCCACGTGGCTTTGGGGGCCCTGTAATTCCCAGCCTGCTAGAAACCAACTCAAGACTAATCTTTCATACATAAAACCCTATTAACCCTTCTTTAACTGAAAGGAGATAAGCCGGGAAGCAGGTGAGGGAGATACAAGATCCAGGTAGATCCCAGAGGGGAAAACTGAGAGGAAAACCAGAGATGGGGAAGGTGCAGGAGCATGGATTTTGCCTGCAGAAGCCAGAATTTCTTCACAGCAATGGCATTAGTGGCTATGTGGCTGATATCAACACCAGCAACCTCTGCTGAGCATCCCCCAGCGCTCAGGAGAGCTGGGAGAAGAGAGGTTTTCAGCCAGAAACTTCTCTTTAATGGCAGGGGGCAGAGAAAGAAAGAAAAAAAGAGCCAAAATCAAGTTTAACTCCTTGGAAACTTAAGGGAAAAAGGGGAAAAACTCCTTATGCTACAAAAGCTCTTTGGAGGGCACTGACAAGTCATCTCCCAGGCAGAAATCTTCTCCTGATGGGAGAAGTGATGAATAGGAGCAGAAGAGCAGAAGCTTTGATCTGTGAAAAGAGAATTTTTTCAAGCAAAACCTTCTCTGGAAAGGTTTCCTAGGCAGGATGAAAATTTAGGACAGAGTTGCTAACAGTCTCATGCAAGGGAGAATCTTACCAAGATGTTCGGATTTGGGCGACAACCTCCCAGCCGCACGGACTGCCCCGGGGAGAACATCAGGTTGTGCAGGGTGCACCGGACACGAACAACAGCCCTCCAATAGCTCAGGAAACACTGCCCAAATGTTTCCCATAAAATTCTCCAAAGAAACAGTGCCCAAAATCCTGTTAGGAGGGGGAAAAACATCAGCTGCTTTATACATCTACAAACATTCAGCAGCTAAGCCAAGCCTACACTCCAGAAATCACTAATGTTTAAGGAGCTGAAAACCCAGCACATGATCAATGGAAAACTGAGAGTTTCTTCAAGGCGAGCTGAGTTCAGATGAGATCTCTGGTGCCCCCAAATCACTGGCAGTGCAGCTCTACCCATGGCCCAGACAGCAAGGGCTGCAGCCATTCATATCCCATCTCTCTTCCCTGCCCAAGCCCCTTTTCCCTTGTTCCGGCTTTGCTGGCACTTGGAGACTGCTCCCTGCTTCCATTTAGCTCTACCAAGAATTACCAGCCTCTCCTTCCTTTCCCCTCTTGGCCATCCAAGCAAAGGACAGGTTTCCTCATTTTCTTCAAGGTGATAAAGCGCTATTTCCACGGCATATCTTATTCCAAGCAAATCATATGCCACAAATTCAGCCGGGTCTAACAAGAAGGGGTGCAGCCCAAAGAGATTCATCTCATCCCCTGGCCACGCGTGGGGTGAACTCACATTGCACTGCGTGAGGCGTTGCTCCGTGGTGCAAAGCGGAGTCTGCAGCAGGCTGTGTCCACAGCACAAACTTGGATTTACTCTGAACCCTTTGATGAGAAGGCAACATATGGTCATGGTGGCATTCACATAGGCCTTAGGAATTAGGCTGGAGGCAGTGGGGAAGAGCAGTGCCACAAGGACAACTAGTGGTCTTGAGCTCCCTCGGAAAGCCCAGTTTGACTAGAAGAAGAAAGATCCCACTCTTTACCCTTTAAGGTCTCCTTACATATCCCTTATTCCTGGAATCCCTTTTCACAGGTGCTCCTGGTGACAGCAGTGACTTCCCTGCTTGCCTGTAATTAGCTGCAAAGCCACCCAGAAGTTGCACAGCCAAAGAATATTTAAGAACCAAAAAAAAAAAATGTAATTGCTCTGCAAGAAAGCAAGCAAAATCCATCATGGCTAATTATTTGCTCTTAATTGTCAGAAAAGATGGATTGATGAAAGGCAGTGGTAAGGAGGACAGTGGACTGCTCTTGAAGGCAAGCACTGTAGCAGAATCCGAAAGCGAGACTTTTCATAATCCATGGGCTGTTAATTATCTAAACACACGTCCCGTGGAGCTGCCTGAGTGAAGATTAATTAGTTTTTGAAATAATAGCTAAATTGATACTGGGAAGGAGTTTGGGTTCCAAACTAATGGCTGAAAATTAGCCAGCCTGTTTCTCAGTTCTTCTTTGCGGTGTCCAGAAGGACATTTGTCTCTGTTGCTTTTTCAGAAAAGGGCCATTAATCAAAGCAGCAGATGGTTCTTCCCAAACCTGTGATGCTGCAGAAAGACAGAGGGAAAGAGGAAGAGGAGGAAGCGATTGTCCAGAAGTGTGAGGGGAAAGAAGCCTCAAAACCCAGTGATGAGCAACAACAGGGACCATCCCCATGAGAGCTGGATCTGCTCAACTTTCCAGGAGCAGCTTTCCAGGAGATGAGGAACAGATCGAGCGGAAGGCAAGTTCCTACGGGAAAGAAACTGGACTATCTTCAAGACAAGTCACTTGAACTAATCCCGAAGACCAGGGCTTGGGGCTCCTGCTTCAACCAAGTTGGATGTTTAAGGCCCCCTCCTGCCCAAAGCTCTCCCCATGAAATGCACAGCCTGAGGGCCAGCATAAGAAACCCTGAGAAAATGACCCAGCAGGGAAGTGCAGCTCCGTGAGCAGCCCCCAGCCCTTCCTCAGGGACGGTGGCTGTGGCCGTGTGAGTTCAAAGGACCAAGAACGGGCACTCCATGGGTGGCGTGGGGACCACGAGCCCCGTGCAGCAGCCGCTGATGGCTGCAGCATTAATCACAGCTCGCAGAGCCCGTCGCGTCCCGGCCGAGCGGCCGCTCCATAAAACACGCTGCTGCCACGCATGAAACCCCCATGACGTTTATTGATGTTCATTACCTTGGGTTTTAGAGCATAATAAATAACAGGGGGGAGGCAGGCACCCAGCGCGGGGGCGCCTTGACGTGCTGCAGAGGAGGCCCCCGGGCTGCCTCAGGCTCCTTTTCCACTGCAAAACCTGCGCCAGATTCACTGCTCGCACCGCAGGGAAGGAAAGTCAAGTGGCCGCTGTCTCCTTGGATATTGCTCTGATTTTTCATCCTCCACTTGCTGTGAGTAAAACACATCAGTGAGTGGCAGCCTCCAACCCAGGCTGGCCACGACAGGCAGACAAATCCAAACTGGGCACCTGGTGCCCATTGCTCGCTCCGTCCTTCGCTGTCCAGCAGACCCCGATTCATCTCCAGAGACCAAGAAGAAGTGCAGCACATGGGTGACCCTACAACTAAACCCAAGGTCCTGCTTGGAGACGCTCCTCTCCTGCAAAGGGGTCAGCTCCAATGAGACTCGCTCAGACTGATCTCATTGACTCCAAAGAAACCCATATCCTCATCAGGGACCTAAAGCAGGCACAAGGGGAGAGCTGAGCGGTTTTGCAAGCGCAGTCATAGAGCTGGTTCGGAGATGCTGAGAGCACCCAGGCCACCCCCTCCCTGCTTTGGCAAAGGCGGCCAGGAGCAGCGCAGGCTCCGGCGTGGGAGCCTGGCCACCGTCTCCGCTTGGACATCTCGGTGCTGACGATTTTGGCAGCAGCTCTTCCCTTCCACCCTGCACATCCTCCCTGCGAAGGCAAATATCAGCTGCTTCCCCGGGCTCTGCAGGCCACCTTGCACCGTAGGCAGAGCATGTGGGCTCTTTTCTGGATTCCCTTTTAGCTCTCTGCTAGCCCCAGGAGGCGGCTAGTTTCTCATCCCTTTTTACAAGGTGATTAAACGCTGCATTTGTAACACATTTCACTCTGGGAAACAAATTATGTAAAATACACCCAGTAGGGGCTAACGAGAACTGATATGATCAGAGAGCAACAGGGACTCTCCTTTCAGGATTTGCTTGGCAAGGGCTGTGACAAGCTGCCTGCTGGCCTGCTCCAGCCCAGGAGAGCAGGTCCCTGCCCTGCGCACCACCGGGCTCTCATCCTGCTCTATTGCCATTTTCTGGCACCCTCAAAGGCTGCAGCTACTGGGGAAACCTAAGTCTGGCTGCACACGCACGTCTGCCAGGTCTGGTGCTGCCCTTGCTCAGCACAAGCCCAAGGACACGGTGCAGATGAGCCCACACACAGCTCAGGCCTTGCACCACTGCACCACGGAGCAAGAGCTCCGGCTCTTGCTGCTGCTTCCATCAAGGCTCTCCTGGGGTTTCTGGAGCTCTTCTAACCAGGCACACGGTGCCTCTCCTGGGCAGGGCTAGGAGAGGAGCATCCAGGTGGGATTTCCCTCCCTGCCAGGGGATATTGTGCTGCTGCAGCAAGGGGCAGACAGCAATCCAGGACCGAGCTCCCCAAGCCTCAGATCACTCCTGTGAGAAGGAGGGAGGAGGAGAAGCTGCAGGTCAGGGCAGGTGGCCAGGGCAGAGGAAACAAGAGCTATTCCTTGCTCTAGGCAGGTAAGGGATGCTCCAGGAGAAGCACTGCAGGCAGGTGACACGCCAGACCAGGACAGAAACCATGTTGGTTCTGGAGCCAGTTTTCCAGTAAGGAAAAGGAACAGGAGAAACCAAGATTTCCTGCCCCAGTTTGCAGACTCAGTAACAACTCAAGATGTGAATTTGGCCACAACATCGCACATGGCTCACACTCACTCTACACTAACCTCATCCGAAGCATTCATAATACCAGGTTTTATGGTATTAATCAATATATACCTGTCCCAAAGCCTTGATCGAGCAGTCCCAAAGCTGCAGACTGTTGTTTTGGCATGGGAGGAACACGAGGCTGGAGAGCAGCTCCCAGCCCCACTGCAGCCCTGGACAGGGACCTTTCAGCAGCAAACGCTCCCTGTTAGTTCTGGGCTAGGAAAAGGGGGAGTGTTTAGCAGGGATTCAAGGCTGGGGATCCCACGTGCTTGAACCCAGAGTGGATTTCACTCTGCTTTAGCAACCAGAGACGCTGCCTCGAGTGGGAAATGTGTTCACACGTGACAGGAGCAGCCTCGTGCTGCAGCGGGGAGCGGGTCCAGGCCTCCCTCCTGCTCCAGGCCTGTTGTCCCTGCGGTGAGTGCGACTGCACAGGGGAGATAAGGTAATCGGGCATCGCCAGGGCGGGACAGCGCTCCAGGAGAGCTGCGAGATGCTATCGCGGCACAGAGATATCTGCAACTTCATCCCCTGCTGTAACGGGAAACCCGCGGAATTAAAGGAGCGGCAGCTCCGGCCTCGCTGTGGGGAAGGGGACACGGGGGTGCCGAGCCCCACGGGGCCGCAAACCTGCTTGCTTGGCACCAGCGCGGGCAGCACTGCTGGGATGGCGGCGAGGAGGCCCTATTGGGTGAGGAAGAGGCCTGGAAGCCTTTGGAAGGGGCAGACACCATCAGTGCGTGGTAGCCGCCGCTGAGGACGCGCTCCCCGGCTCATCCGGGGTGAAGCGGCTCGTCCCGACGCGCTTCCCGAGGCGCTGGGCTGGGCAGGGGGCTCCGAGAAGGGCCCCGCGGCGCCTCTGTCCCCGCTCCCCGGACACAGCGGCCTGGACCACAGCGAGCACAAGCGATGGCCAACGTGTACCTTAAAAAAACATATTAACACAAGAGACACATGAAAAAAGCTTAAGGGACAAAGGGAGACGTTTCCCTTATAATTTACAAGCACCTGGAGCATGATGCCCTTGAAGTGAATATGGGCCAAGATGATGGGGATGCCTCTTCCCCACTCAGGTCATTACCTGGCTGGCTCTGGCAAGGAAGGGGAGCAGAATTTAGATGAAATCTAAAAAAGTGGGTATACAAAAGGGCCAGCATCTAGGAACAGGCTAATTTGCCTCTTCAGGCCACTATGGAGCTTGGCCAGGGCAGCACTGGCCAGGGCAGCACTGGCGCTTGCTGCTCACAGACTTTCTGCTGTGGCGCTCCACGAAATCCTCGAGCTTCGCTTTTCGCTGCTCCGCAGGAGCTTTCTGGGAGCAGAGCAGGGTGCAAAGGAGGGAGGCACGAAGCGCAGCACGGATCACAGCACGGCACTGCCCTCTTTGGGTAACGGGTTCCGCCAGCCCTGCCGCAGGACTCCAGGTTATCTCAGCTGCCAGCAAGGGCTTGTGCCAAAGCCACCGCCACTGGCCTGCGACTGGGAAGAACAGCCGGTTCCTCACAGGCAGCATCAAACCCAGGTAAAGGGAAGGGGCTTGTCTTTATCTCCAAATACGGAGCCTACGGACCCTCCCCAGCCCTCCGTGCATCCTTTGCATGAACCCCATCCAGCACCGACAGATGGAATCAGACTTCCAGCTAGGCAAGAGCAATTTCATCTTGTCCTCGCCCTCCTTAGCAGCAGGTCTTGTCAGCTTTACAACAGGAAAGCCACGTGCCTTCTAGCTGCTTCTGGACACGCAGTATTTTTGGGCTCGTTGCTGGCACACAGCCCTGCTGCAAGCGATTGCCTCGAGGTTAGTTAGGGGCGATTCTGCAGCGAGGTCCTCGCAAGGGCAGGGTTTGCTTTCCTCCACGTTAAGCCCTTTTATTAGCGTTCTAGCCAGAGCTGGACATCACGGCACCCTCGCTATGCCAGTAATCACAGCGGGGAACTACGGAGAACTGCACGCAGTGGAGGCAGCAGTAAGGGCAGAACAAGTTGAGAAGCTGTCAGCTACAGCAGCAAGCTCAGGAGTCACGACTGTGCTCATCCTCACAGCTCACAGCCTAGGAGGAGGAGATCTGGTCCATATATCTGCACAGTGATAGTATTTTGATCTCCTTCAGTCTGCCCTGAGTCACCAAAGAGCCCTGGGCATCCCAAGGGACTCCAGCTCCCAGCCTGTCACTGGGAGAGCACCAGGCAGCTAACTGGGGACCCCGGCACCTCCACCCAGCTGGGGCTTTTGGCCCCAGTCCTTCCATGGCACTGCAGGGCAGTGTCCTCCTCCCCACACAGACACGACGAGGGTTAAAGCAAGAGCCCCTTCGTCCTCTGCCCCCAAGATGAACATGCCCAGGTACTCGGGGAAGCTGCTCCCTGCACCAAAGCTGCTTCTCTCTCCACTAACTGCTGGGGGGCTGGTGTGTAAAGACCTTTAATGAATTTGCCATACCCCCTAGCACAGAACAGCTCTACTATTTGATGCAAAGTTTAATTTGATTTCTCACTTGAGTAGCTGAGACATCCTTGATATGCTTCCTTTGGCTTCTTCCACATAAATTTGCTGCATTCAGCTCGCACCAGGAGTCACCTGCATTTCACCACCTCTCCCCCTCAGCTCCCTTCCCTCCACCCTTCTCACCAAGCTCATCTGCACCTCCCAAGGCTGCAGAGCTCCCACTCCCATCCCAGGGACTAACACTGGCCTCAGCATTTGGAAAACAGGGAGCACATTGTGGTTACCACAGAAATAGCAGAAGCACAGATGGGGACTTGCAGGTTTTTTAAAAGTCTTCATTTTTTTTCTGGCACTCACTTACAAGGATCTTGGGCTTCAGCCTAAGATCCAAGGAGCCACATGCACAGACCAAACCAGGCTTGCTCCTGGGACAGGGAAAGCCACATTTTCCCCAAGTCACATAGAGTAGCTTGCCCACAGCAGAGCTGGAGAGCTGGACACCCACAAACATCTCTGGGATTTTGAAACCCCACAACCCAGATCCCAATTCAAAATTCACCAGGGACCCTTCATGAGCAACCCTGGCCTGACTGCATCTGTTCACTGCTCAGATATCAGAAACACAACAGAGAATTTCAGAACGTTAAAGCAAACCATCAGGGAGTGGAAGATGGATTTGCTGGCACTAAAGTCACAGAGCAAGGAACAAACAGGCACCTTTGATGGGGAAATCAGCACTGAGGTTCTACCACATTTTGAGCTAAATAGAGCTATGTGTGAAGCCACCGAGCACAGCACCATACACCTCTTCCCACCAATCTAAATGAGTCTGGTCACAGCTCTCAGACACAGTGACCAGACAGAGCAGTGCCCTGCACATGCAGACCAGAACCCAGCACATACCTTGCTGCTGCTGCCCAAGACGGGCATCTCGCCCTCCTCCTCCGTGCCCCAATCCTCAGCGAGCTTTGCTCTCTCCTCACCTTACAAAGTGACCCCGACCCAAAGCAGCACATGGAGAAGGTTGGGTGCAAAAGGTTGGCTCGGGCTGGATTTTCTCAAGCTCTTCAGCCTCTTGATGAAAGTCATAAAAGAAAGACAACGACCAACCTCTGTGTGCAGCAGCTTTCTTTTCTTTAAGGAAGCAAAAAGAGAAAAGTTACTAGAAGCCCTGATAGGATTTTTTTTTCAAGCTTCCTCCTTCTCCTTTGTGTGCTGAAAGCTCCTCTTAAGTGATCACGATGCTTCCAGAGGGACAAGTATTCCCAGCACAATGCAGACTTCTGAGGCACCGAGCAGGGCTGCCCAGACACCTCAATGATCCTTGTTCCCTCCAAAATTAAACCGGGCAGCACCAAACACTGCCACGGGTGCACGTTTGGGGAAAGGGGACAAGGTGCACGTTTGGGGAAAGGGGACAATTCAGCAGCTGCAGGTCACCCTGCCAGCCCCAGCTGCTGCGCTCGGTGACTGTGTGACATCCATCAAGGGCCACGTTGAGCATCATCTCAGTCAGCTGCCATCCCACCCCCACATGCACTACTATCCATCAAGCATCATCTGTGTCAAGCGAGCTTAAAATAAAACTTAATGCCTATAAAGTGTTGTGGTTTCACGTTATTTTGCAGTCTCCCTCTGTTAGGCAGCGCTTCCCGGTCTAGACAGAACAATCTTGTTGTCAGCGAAACAGATTCGCCCTGACATCCCCGCAGCACGTGGTGACGCGGCTGCTATTTTGGAGAAGGGAAGAGAGCTTAAAAGCTCCTTTTATTTATGGTTTTGAAACATGATTCCTGCCCATTCAGCTTCAAAAAACACCTCACAATGAACAATCCTGCCGTGCTGGATTTGACCTCCCTATTAGGGACCTGCATGGATGGAGAAAGGGGAAAAGGATCCAGCGTTTCCAGGACCTGACACGGAGCGCTGCTTGCTCTGTGCCTGCCCTCCTGCAGGGCAAGGATCCCTCTCATGCTCTGGCTTTTCAGACCAGCCACTTCAGCCTCCTCCTTTCCTCCAGCTGAGCCCAGTGGCCTGCGGACCTCGTGGGAGCCCTAGGTCCTGAGCACAGACTTGCCTAGTTCTCCGCGGCTGTGGGACAAGCCTCAGGAGATCGGCAGGGAAACGCAGGAGACAGATCTTCAGCCTGAAAAGACAACATCACACTGAATCAAAATACATTTTTGCATGCCAGCTTTGCCCCTGTGTCCCCGCCAGCACGCGGGAGACTGCAGACACCTCCTTTGTGAGGAAAGGAGCATTGCTGCTGCTTGCAAAAAGGCTGCGCAGAGGGAACGGTAACGTGGAGCTCGGTCAGCTCCGGTGCAGCCCCGCTGTTTCGCTCTTTCAAGGAAAAAAGAAAGCAGCGTGATCAAACGAAAAAATAACGTTTTTCCTCTTGCTCTGTCACTGACGGATCCTCAACATCCACAGTTAGAATTTGCAAATATCAGCCAGGGATTTCTTCCTCTCCTCTTCCATTAACGCTGCTACCTGTGCCCTCAACCCAGGCGGTCACGGTGAGGATTGCTCCAGCTCATCAAGTCAGACCAACCTGAGCATCTCCTGGGGGAAACATAGGCTTCAAAGCTAAGAGACTAAGGGCCCAAAAGTAGTTTGGTCCCCCTGATACCCACATGCATATGATGGGGGATCCTCCAGCACAGCAAGCTGAACAGCAAGGGAGTTCAGCCCCGTGGATGCCTCTCCAGCAGGGATGTTTTTGGGGTCTGCACGCCCCGCGCTCCCCATGTGCTTTTATTCCTCCAACACAAACCAACCTCCAGGAGGTGTCCAGTTCCAAAACATCCTCTATCATCCCACCCACATTAGCATTTAATCCTAGTGCTGCCGCACCATGCAGTGCATCACCTGCAAATGCTCTACAAAAACACTTGCCTTTAAATATTCAAGCAGGGGAAAAGAAAAAAAAGGCATCTAAATATTCAAATAGGAAAATGAAAGTCAGGAAGGAGGATTTGTTTTTTTGCAGAGGCACTACCACCCAGCAACATAATGGAAAGGGTGATATAAGAAAGAGCTGCCCTCAGGCCTGCTCCCCACACCGATTCCCTACCCATCCAAGGGGATTTAACCTTGGGGATTCATCTCCATTCTGACCTCCGCTGAGATATTAACCTAATCATAGGAGTAACTGAAATCTACTCACCCCCAGATCATGCCAGTTTTGCCCTTTAGGGAAAATTCTGTCTAGGCACCAACCTCTGATGCTGCTGGTGCTGTGCAAGAGCCAAGGCTGCTTTGCCTGGAGCAGCCAGCACCTTTCATTCGCTGTCAGCCGAAGCTCAGGACAGCCCAGAGACCTCCCAAACCCAGGGCGCAGCAGATGGGCTGGAGTTCCAGGGAGACTACACAAAGTGGTGGAAGATTTTGTGATTCTAAGAGATGGGCTACACAGGACTGCAACCAAGTGGCATCCAGCCTGGGCTCTGGCTGGAAATTGCACCAAGGAAACTTCTCTACAGAAACATAAGAAATAGCACAAAGTGGCCCTTCTCCAGCTGTATATAACTACCTTATGTATTATAAGGTCATCCACAAGGACGTACCCCAAGGTCTTTACCTGGCCCAAACCCATCCTGCAGCAGTCCCATCACCCAACTCAACGCTGCGTGAAACAGCCTGTCCTTGTCTTTGCTTTTACACCGGGGGCTTGATCCCAACAGATGCCATCAACTCTTGAGAGGGAAATACTCTTTCATTGCCTTTTCTACATGGAGATGTTTCTGTCTCCTGCTAGCTGCTTGTCCTACTTCTCCTGAGCCTCCAAGCACTGAGCAGACAAGCAAGACTTGGGAAGCAATGACTCGAGCGTTCCCAAGTTCAGCCATGTATTGCCTTGTCTCAGGAAGGCACCTTGCTCCTCTGCCGCTCCATCTGTGCACGTAATGATCCAGTTAGGTGTCCAGCTGCAGAATAAATATAGAAAACCTGGGCAGCGCAATTACAGCACAAACAGAGCGCTCCCTCTCCTCCTGGGTGCAGAGTGGGCTGAGCAAGTACAGGGGGAAATCAGTGCTGAAAAATGAACGTACACAGCGCCTCATTACCACATTTCTAACAGCCCTAGAATGGCAATCAGGGCCCCTTATCTCTCCCCGTCCTGGGCCTTACTAGACTCAGACTAGAGGCAGCGAAGTCTGCTCACCATCCAGACAGGGCACCTCAAAGCCCCCTGCCCACCAAGGGAGCACCGGGAGCAGCCACACTCATCGCATCTGCTCTCACTGAGGGGCTCCAAGAGCTGCCGCTACTCCATGACCAGCATCAGGCCTCCCAAGTTTTATTCCCACTCCCTGGGCCTGCCTTCCCTGGCAAGGTGTATTGCTCCTCACCTCAGGAAAGATGTTTTACTGTTAGCTGGTGTCATGTGTTACTGCACACCCAAATGCTGCGCACTGCTCCCTTCTCCATGACGTGCTTCCAAAATGATTTGATGGCTCCCACAAAGAGCCAAGTCAAGAAGCTCTCAAGAACTCCTGAGCTGCCTTTTTAAGAGCTAGTGAATGCATGTACCTAATTCACTCTTAAAACTAATGATTTAATTTGCCTTAGTAGAAGCAAACCAACATAAGTTAATAACTCCTGGCAGTACAGCAGCATGTTCTATCTGGAGATTATGCTGATTAAATCAAGTGCCATAATCTTCCTTTCCCATCTCAATAAGACTGAGAAAAAGACTTAGGAATACAGATGCAGCTTTCTAAGCCACAGCAGGGAGCTGCATATTCATCTGAGCACTCTACCAGCTCAGCAGAGCACACACAACGTTCCTCCCAAGAAAGTGGCTCTGCTCATGTGGCACTAAGGAGTACTGTAGTCATCGGTTAAGAGCTGAAGAGCTGCCAGGAGATGGAGGTAGGAGGAACTTATGGTTAGTACAAGGGTTTTGCTAATGCAGAGCAGACGTTTAATGTCACTGTTATCTATTGGAAAGGCAGGAGGGAAGGACAGGCTTTCCCAGGCCGCAGATACAAGTTCCCTTGTTCAGATGCAGAAGGTGTCTAGGCTTCCCAAGCTCCTCATCTGCTCTGCATCCCCTGCATCCTGCTCCGGCAGCTGTCACTCTCTCTCCAGGAAACACTACCCCGTTCTGAGACCCCAGAGGACCATCACACGCCCCTTTGCACCTCCACATCCTCACCTCCCCGGCTCCGTGGTCACCGGCGCGCTAGGGCTGAGCTCCAGCGCACACCACACAGCACGCTGCCCTTCTGGATCATGTCCCACACCTGTGGCTGGGGAACGGACCTCGCTTTCCGGCCGCATTTCCCTGTCCCACAGGGCTTCTTCCCACAGCAACCATCTTTCATTCCATCACTGTATGCTCTGGCTTTTGCAAATCCACAACAGAAATGAACCCACTTCACCAATTCTCATGAAAGGTTCTGGGTTTAAACCTAAAAGAAAAGCATCAACTAGTGCTCGTCAATCACTCTTCAAGCTGCCAGGTAACTCAACACATCTACAGCTGCAAAACATGACTCCCAGCAAGAGGCTTTTGCCTTTTTTGTCCTGTCTTTCATTACAGATCCAGATTTCTAGGCCTTCTCTATCCACTCCAGCAATGGTTAATGGATAGATACACTTCCCTTCACCTGCCCTACAAAGCAGCATCCATTACTGGGGTTCCAATCTAAAAGTAGTTGAGGAAATTAGATCAGACTCGTTAAGGCTACCAGTCTCCTTGCAGGCTACAAGGCACCAAGGCCATTACTCAAGCAAGCTGCAAATTCAAGTGGCTTCAATTCAGCAGTGCAGGGAGTCAGTGTCTGAACTTGGGTCAAAAATAGAAGCCTGTTGAAAACTTCTTCCACCCACCTTGCTAATCTTCTATGTTTTTCTTCCTCCTACCTCTTGCTCTACACTGAAGTGAAAGAATAAGCCACCTACATCGATGAATCAACGAGAGCTACCTTGACTTTCCTCAGAATCATCTCCCGATGATGATGGTTTTCCAGATAAAGCCCGCTCCTCTGCAATGCAACAGCCAACTCTTTCCTGGCGCTTTCTGCCACATGATCATGCTTGGGTACTCCACGTTTAATGGCTTTGTGCGCTGGCTCTTTGGATCGTGTGTCAAGTACTCTAGAGTCCTTGGGCAGGACACTTCAGCAACAGAACACCTTTTATTTAAAGCCAATTCAAACCCACAGTAGCGAGTCTGAAAGCTTCCCCAGAGAATGACAAAGGATCTAGTTAAGACTGAGGCAAAAGGGAAGGGATTCAAGGCCAAAAAAAAATCCCCATAACAGGAAGCTATGTCTGAAAACAGACTAGGAACACTGCTTATCCTGACCCATGACACAAACGACTTGTCTCCAGCGGCCACCTGCATCCCCAAGGCCAAACCTCCACGCAAGCAGTATTGACTGACCCTTCCAGACAATGGTTGCAAAGTCTACATTAGTGGTTATGAAATAAGTGAATTTTGTGAAGGATGGGAGATTAACAGTGGTAGTTTTATCAGCTTATTTGAAAGTTGGGCCAAGCAGCAAACCTGAACATGAGCTGCAGCAGTTGTGGTCCTCTGCTTCTGCACAAAGGCGACACTTGCTCCACTGCTGTAAAAGCAGGAAGGACTTCTGAAGAGAGACAGCATCATCTGGAGAATTATTCTAATACCTAAATGAAGTTATTGAGAGGAAATCCACTCATCCAAGAACAGTCCAGTGGGGAATAAATGCAGTTCCAAATATGCTGTCCCTGCGAGGAAACAAAACAGAGCAGAGTGGGGGCACAACCACACGCTTGGTCCTGCAAGAAAGCATTTTCTCAGCCAGATTTTTGCTGAGAGAAGACAAAAAGGAGAACTCGCTGACTTGCAGTCCTACAAAACTGGGCACTGCAAATGCGAGAAGTCTCATGACCTTTTTTTATTGTTACTTATGCCTGAGGTCATGTAAACAGAGGGCAGATGTGTTTCTTTCCTCAGAGTCTTCTCAAATGAAGACTTTGACTGAAAACTTTCTTACCTAAGTTCTACCTCAGTCCAAAAATACCAAATTGACTTCCCTAAAACAAGAGAAATGGAAGAGTAATTTCAGATCAATCTTTCACATCCTTCTGTCATTTTATCATAGAATTAAGCTGTTCTGACCATATCCCTCTGCCAAACACTACTCTTACAGGCTTTGCCCCTCTTCAACTCAATCAGCAGGGCCCCAGAAGGCTGAGGACTTGCAACTTCAACTGAAGCCTCTCTAAGCTCACCGAAGCCATGAGTTTTCAGCAGGACCTCAGCTTCACACAAGTCTGAGGAAATTTTTATGTTCATTTTGCCTGAGCAAATGCACCATTATACAAGATTTAGTTGAAAAGGGTAGATGATCTCACCATCTGCGTAAGTATTACGCTGGCATCTATGCACTGCATGGAATTACACGTTGAGCCATTCAGTAAAACCGACTTTTCAGCCGTGAACAAGCTTGAAAAATCCTCAGTATATAGGTGGCTTCCCTTTCCCAGTAAGCTGTGCATGGAGTTCTGAAAATCTAGAGGAATTAGTGTGGGTTGGAACTGATCATTTGAGCTGTGAGATGGTGGAAACATGCACTTTTGAGGCAGGTTTGCACTGAGATGGTGCAAACAGCACATTTCACCTTTTCATTCGCTCAGCATGAGACAGCCCTGCAGCCAGGGTAGACCCAGGGAGGACACCTGGCCACATGGTGACACAGGCTATGAGATCCATGTCATCCTGCTGCTGCTCATCCACAGCAGCTCGCTTTTTCCTAAGGAAAAAATTCAGCCAAGGGGCTTGCTCCTGCCCTCGGTACTTCTCAACACACCAGATTTACAGTTTCTGGCCTTTTTTTTCCCCCTAAGTTATTCCCTCCTGCTCTCCAGCTGGTTGCTGAGACACATCACAGCAAATCTAAGGTGACAGATGCCAGCTAGCTTTCCTTCCTTGGGCCTTCCTTTCGCAGGCCTTTTCCTCCGCGAGCCCCAAGAGCCACAGGGCAGCCGGAAAGTCTCTGCTCTTCCATCTAGCAAGTCCCATCTCAGAGGGAGAAACCCTCCTTTCGGTGTCACCTCACAGCTGGCTCGTGCTCAGACCCTCTTTGCATCGTATCACACACAAAAAAGCACCTTTTCAGTATTCTTGCTAACACTGTTCTTACACTGTCACCATCCTGCATGAGCAAAGGCTTCATTAATCCCAGGGTAGACCACAGCATCCATCACTATGGGGGCAAACACGTCCCTTCCACTGTTAGCACATTTGACACAGGATTTGCAACAAGCTTCATGCAGTTGGCTAACAAATGCTAGCTGATTAGTAGGACCTCATTACAGCGAGGCCACCTGCCTGTAACTGAGCCTTCCCAGCTCAGGTGGATGCAGAAGAGCCCAGGGGTGACACTGCAGAGGAGACACGATGCTGAAAGGTGTGGAAGAAGTTCTGACACAACAGAAAGCCTAGAGCAAAACCTGCAGGAAGGTTAAGCTGCTCTGACATCCATAGGAAAGGCCAAGCTAGTGAACATGACACGTCCTCCCAGATGCATCGCTGAGAGCTCTCCCTCTCAGGCAGATCTTCCACTCCCTGCCTCAGCGTCCCCAGCTGGGCAATCAGGCTCTCATTTACCTCCCTCTGCATAAACCTTGGACACCCAGAGAGCAAAAACACTATGTGGATAAAATCGCTGCCAAGACAGACCCCAGCAGGTATGAGAGGCTCTTCAGAGCACGGACCATGCAGGAAAGCGAGGCCCGTGCACCAGCTCTGGCTACTCCCACCCTTTTTGCACAGCAGCAAGATTGCTACAGCAACAGGAGATGGTAGGAAAAAAAAACCACTGGAATGTATTTGGCTGCTTTGTAGTGGATTGACATGAGAGAGCTCGTTTATAAATATGTCAAGGGCACGCTGGTGTGAAATTGGAAGTGAGAGGGGATGGCAGCACCGTGAGCAAAGTGCACGAGGCGAGAGATGAAACACGCGAGGAACCCAAGGGGGTGCAGATCATGAGCTGTGGGAAACGCAGCATCTCAGCTCTCATCAGCTCCGCTCGCTGAGCGGCACAAAGCCTTCCCGAGGGCGAGCGGCTTCACAGTTACTTGTCCCCATGCTGTCACACAACCCAGTGCGCTTGCCTTCAAAGAGCACCCACTGCCAGTGCGCGAGGGAGCCCAGGACCAAGGTGCAGCCAGGGCGCTCTGGCTTGCGAGGGGAAGGCAGGGAGCCCTGGAGCTCGCGACACCCTGCTCTGCCTCCAGCGCTGCCGCTGCTCCTGCGGCCAAGCCCGCGGGAGCAAACCCAGGGTGGTCGCGCTGGGGATCGAGGTCCTGCCCAGAACACTTTTTAAGGCCCTAATTAATCCAGTTAATGACACAAGAGCAGCACTCTTGACACCAAAACCAGTTCACTACATGCCTAGTTCCCCTCATTACAACCTCCCAAAAGACTTCAGCATTCATGCCAGGAGATGAGCGAGTTTTCCCCGTGCTCCAACGATGACGGTCGGTCTGAGCACCCTGCGAGCCCGAAGGCGAGCGACACTCATTCCCACTACCCTGCCCTGAGCCCAGCCGTCCCCTCAGAGCAGGTCCCCAAGCTCAGGGCCTCGTCCACCTCAGGCCCACAGCAACACGCAGAGCCCCTCAGCAGCCCTCATCCCGGAAGAGCAGGGGAGGAAGCACCCTCTGCAGCGAGCACACGGCGTGCAGCACGGACCTGCCTGGCAACGCGGCGCGTCTCCGCACGCTGCATTCCCCCAGCAAGCTGCTCAGCGAGACACCCGGAGCGCTGTAAACGCTCACGAGAAAGATTAAAGTCGCATTGCCGCCGGCTGTACGTAAACCTGTAGCAACAACGTTCAGAGGGTGGTGCGGCAAGGAGCCTGGCGCAGAGAGGGACAAGAAGCTGCCACCTTCCTTCCTGGCCTTGGCTTCTGTTCAGCTGACAAGTTTTAATTAATTAGTCAGCTGAGGAAGGAAATGCATCTACCAGGAACCACTGCTTCTGTCATTCAGCCCAGGGATACGAGAGATTTGACTGCAAGCTGACACATGGACAAACTAGCTACGTGATGCTCCAAAGGGGAAAAACTCTTCTGCTCAGAGACTCTACAGGCTTGTTCCTTTAATTACACCACATGGCAAACAGGAATTAGCATGGCCAGGAAAAAACAGAGCCACTACTTAAGGCTGATTACATCCATTACAAGGTAAGCACATTGACATGTTCCCAAAGGAATTTGGCACTCAGGTAGAAGAGGCCAGCCCAGAGCACATGCTATCTAGGGATCTGGAAGTATTCTGGAGCCAAATCAGACTTGAGAAAAATCAGCTTTCAGACTGGAGATGTCAAATGTTGCTAAATCCTCCAGAAACTCTCAGACTGGCTCATCCATTCCCTCCAAGAATAGCTCAGCCTTCCTGCAAGCCCCACTTCCCTTGGCCGCATATTCCACGCCAGCTGTCCAAGGGAACGGAGCACCAGCACCGCAGCTTCGCATCCCGGCATCTCCGGCAGGGAGGAAGGACCATCCTCAACACCCATTTGCGCTGTACCTAGGGAGGATACAGGCAGAGCAGGGCATAGCCACTTCCCTCTGTATTTCACTCAGGCTTTCAAAGCTCTTCCCAGCCGGTTTCATGAAAGCAGCAGCAAATCAGCAGTTTAAGTTCTTAGGAGTCAGTCTAATAGGCTGAGCCTAGGCTTATAACCACTCCTGTCGCTTTTGAAAACTTCACTCTTGATACAAAATTAGCCCTAATCAATACTCTACTGCGAAAATATTATCATAATAGTGGGCGAAACAGTTTTCTGCTATGCCTTGTATTATTTAGGTAATTGTTAAACTGTGGGACTTAGTAATTCCCAGTTTCAAGAGATGAGACATTACCAAAACAGAAATTCTCTCAGATTGTCTCCTGTATTTCTGCTGATTTTGTACAACTCTAACACATGATTTAGTGTCAGTAATATTCAGAGTCTTCTCCATTACCTGATATCTGATGATGTATGAAGTCTGGAACAATGGTCCCCCATCACATTACAAAAAACACATTCCTATGAGCGTTATGCCTTGTTCTTAACAAGAAATTCACGTGCAGTTTTATATTCTTCACTATTAGCATTCATCAGAAGTAAAGTTACTGGATCAACAGACCTTAAGTTATTTGTTTCAAGAGAAATCAATTAACTATCAAATATCTGCTATATTTGGGGGAATAGACGAGGAAAATTGAACCAAACCAAAGAATTCCACCTACCTTCTCATTTTATGCTGTAAGCAGAAGTGGAGCTCTCGCCATGTCTCCTGATGCAACCACTCTCCAAACTCTTTTTTCAGTCAGTGTAATAAATCTGTTCACACATTTAAGTTACCAACTCCAAATATAATTTAAATCACCATACAGCAAACCTCGATTTAATTTTAACCTTGACTTGCATTTGTATTTATTTTCATTAAAGACTGTTAGTTTCACTGACTGGTGTAACCACTTGATAGCAGAGATTTGCAGGCAATCATCACCGTCAAAAGAATTCCAGCTCGGTGATGAGCACTAATAAAGTGAAATGAAAATGAGTTTTTCACCACTTCCTAGCCAGATACTTTTCCCTCTCAAGACTGGGGAAAAAATATGTAAATGCAAATTAGTTTAAGTGTCAAAGCTATCTTAGGCATGCTGGACAACCGATAGGTTGCAAATTTAAAAACTGATTAAGTCAGTAACTGTTACTAGATTTACTAGTTCTAAAGCCTTTAAAATGATTAGTTTCGCTGTGCTGCCATTAGAGATGTGAAGGCTTAAGCAACTTTCCTTATTGCTGTTCAGTACCTCATTTACATTCTGAATTTTAAAATTAGACAAGCTAAAACTGGTAACAGCAAACCGTAATATTCCATTCCGAATTCCTTAATCATTTAACATGTTGTTTACTTCCACAAAGGAGACACAAAGGAGTCCACAAAGAGTCACAAGAAGAATCCAACATTTCCATCTTTCTTCTTCTGAAAGAGGAAGAGGTTCCCCACAGTTACAGTTGAACGCTCTTTGGTTTTATCTTAGCAAGCACCCCAGCAATTTAAGAAAAGTATCAAAAATATGTCAAGATTTATACTGCTAAATCACTTTGTCCCTTTCCAGAACGGTCAATGAAGTGCACAAGTTAAGGTTAATCCTAATATTAGCATTCCATCTTCTTGACATATGACTTATTGAAACCTTTCAAGAAAACACTGTAAGTTAGATAAATGGATCTGGCTTCCTGTGTACTTGAATATCTAATGGCTGATTCACTGTGAAATAAAATAAGCTTTTTAGTGTTTACTTCCCCCAGCAGATATATATTCTATTTCAAAGGGCAAGAGGAAAAAAAGTGTTTAATACAAAACAATGAACTACAGCAATTTAATCCCCAGAAAAGTTTAGTTTTGGCAGAAGACTCACCTTTCTTCTGTTATAGTAAATGTAACTAAGTTAAACTTTTCATAAACTTTAAATATTGTTCACTGTATTATTCTCATAGGTATAGCAGTCATTTCTGTTCACTGAAGGTTGAGTTCTTCAAAAGATGGATGCCAGACAGGCACAGAGCAGGCAGGAAAGCCAATTTTCTGAGATGCTAAGCAAGACCTTGCTCACCTCCTCGAGTAACTTGTCTTCATTCCTCCAACCAGCAGCAGGAAAACTGCATTTCTACAGCTGATGTCTATACGCCCTGGATGTCCAGATGCTTCATCCTTGCCACAAAACACTTTTAGCATCCTTCTAAAATTAAAAAACGCACTGCTTCCCTGAGCACACAATAAGGCACTGCATTTTTATCATCTCCAGCCTTGAAAATGTTACAGGCCATCACACAACAGCCTGCTCAAAAACAGGATACAATATTCACATTATTCTGTTGAGAGACAGATTTACCATAACAATCATCATTTAAGGCAAGACTTTACTTTTACTCTACTTTTAACTGAAGGATGGAGTAGGCTTAAAGAGGCACCTTCAGTGCAGAAGATAACTGGATCAAAACGGGCTATAAGGTCACACTCTGGACTGCCAAGAGTGAAAATTAATATTTAAATGGAGCTATAGGAATATCCCCATAGGGTAATCAGTGGAAATCAGGCAACAGACGGGAAACTCTGACAAAAGGGAGCCCCTACAACCCTTGTTACCTGCTCCCAGGCATCCAAGGTCGGTGTGGCAACACAGTAGGAACACTAGCACATCCATCCATCTCCCACCATCCAGCACCCCGGCTGATGGGAGAGTTTTCTTGGTGACGACAACAGCTCTTTTCTCCCTCTTTTGCCCGGGGTAGAGAGGGTCGGGGCATGTTAGGTGCCTGCATTAAGGTGAAGTGCTGAAAATGTCTAATTGAATTTGTACTGTACACACCCATACTGTGCCTGGCTCTAAGGGAGCTGGCACATTTCTACATTTCTCAGTACTTCTATAGCATCCCCAAAATAGATGATGTTATAGAAGCAGATAGACCACCTGCTAAAATGAGTTGGTAACATCTTCCCCAGTCTGGACTGAATTCTCACTATCTCCCTAAACACATATACTGATATGATGATATGGATAAGAAGTAAATCCTGCTTTTTACTTAACATTTTTATTTAAAGAACTAGTGTTTGGGGCTCAGTGACAAATCCTGTTTGGCACATCATCACCTTATAAAAATTTCTCACAGATGCAGAGAACACTAAGTTATATCAAGTGTGCTGTTACCTTGACAAGATACAGCCTGGTGCTTTCCACCTAACTTGGAAGCAAGGATGCTGTATCTTCAGGAGGTGGGAAACAGGCCCCTCTCCTGGCCCCAAAGCTCCAGATCTGGTTGCATCTCTAAACACAATAAAGATGTGAGAGGTCTCGGCCACACAGACAGCACAGCAGCAGCTCAGCCATGACACTCCACTCCAGACCCACATCCTCACATCAGTGATTGGGATTTGACTGCCACCCAACTGCAGTAAGCAAAAGAAATGGAAACAGTCATTTAAAATATTCCCTTTATACAGATATGAAAGGCTAGACTGATGCTGAAAGGGAAGGCAGTTCAAAAGCAAAAACAAAGGACGCCTCACAAGGTGACAGATATTGATAAAGGCAGAAATTACAACTTTTTGTCCAGTAATCAAAAGGATCACCAAGTCCATTTGCACAGAAGGCAAAAATCTAACAGTGCTGCCAGTGCTGTGTTGTTCACATCAGAGCAGTCACAGATTGTATTGCTGGTTTCCGCAAAAAACTGGGAACAAAGCAATGCCAGAGTCCAGAGATCTTTAAACATCTCAAAGGCAAACATCGCTATCACCCCCTGAACGTTTTAACTCCTGTGCTACTGGAGGGAAAGAGTAGAAACCCAGTCTTATCTCCTGTAATTAAAATACCCTTCAAGGAAAAACTTTAAATGACATTTTAGGAAACTAAGGTTTCTGATATACACTAAGAGCTTGCCAATGCAGCTTGCCACTCTGTATCAAGCTTCTTTGTAAGATACAATAGATGCAGCATCTTATTCCAGTGTCCTTCCAGCATGACCCATTACTCAAGACACCAGTAAAGAAACTGAAATTTACCTTTCATCACTCTACATACAAGTGGTATACACACTACATATATATATGTGTGTGTGTCATTCATATGGCCTCACCTCCAATGCAAAGTCCACTTAGGTGTAAACCAAAGGATTAATTATCTGCCTATTTCAGGAAGTCTGTTGCAGCAGTATAGACATATTCTTTACTTGGTCATTTAAGGGTTTTTTTAATATGAACAGAAAATAAAGCTTTGGATTAACCAAGTGTGACTGTTTAACAACACTAAAATCAACCAGATTTTCAACACTTCCTAAACTGTTCATATTTTTTTTTCCTAAAAACACCTCAGTGCTCAAGTCTTTGAACGATTCATCCAATAAAGCTCATGTACACCAGATGTTACAGACATCTCAGCTGCAAGCTGGCAGCATTCATTTCTTTTTGCCCAATATCCTGAGCTTTACAGAAAAAAAAAAAAGAACACAAACCTCAGGTCTTGAAAAGCAAAGGGTTTTTTTCCATTGGTCTGAATCAAAACATAAATGCTACGTTGTTTTCGACATACAAGTCCCATCTGTGCATCACGAAATGATGAAGAAAAGTCTGATGCAAGGTCTTCTTAAATAGCCTCCCGAAATATAAAGAAAGCATGACAGGAGCCTGATGCAAAGTCCAAAAACAGTCCAGGGCAATGGGTGGGTATCACTAAAGGTTTAAGGGCTACTGGGATGATGTGGCCAGCCACAAACTGTCTTGCAGGAGGTCCTGACAGGGTTCTCTGTTGCTAAAACCAGAGAGAACTGACTGCCATTCCCCTTTAGAGGTTTGTCTACCTGTTACAAAAGAATAAAAGGCCTCGGGGGAGCGGAGAGTCACGCAGCCGAGCGCCGGCGAATCACAAAAACCCCTCGCTGCAGCTGCCCCAGGTAGATCCTCATCTTTGTGCTGTCACTGGTTTTCCTCACCCAGATCTGCATGAAAATGAAAGAAAAAGGGGAGAGGGAGTTGTGTTGGAGAAGGAAAGGGGAACCCCCCCATAAATACAGTGAAAATTAGCTCCAATTATCCTTACTGCCTGACTTGACAGCTCTCAGGAAGCACAAGTGACTGAGCTTAACCCATGGCCATTGTTTCACTTCAGGCATCTGCAAGCTAAGTAGGAAAGGACACGTTCCTACCTTTCCCACCCCAACTTCTCACTCAAATTAGTCCTAAAGAAGAATTAATCTTTCCAAGGATCATCACAAAAGCAAACTTTCCTTCTTGCTACAGTTTGCAACAGAACTCTAATGTTAAGCTCTACCTAATCAAAAGCAAGTCTCTCTAGGCCCACAGGTCAAAAAAAATTACTTCTCCTGGGATTTGCTCAGACAAGTAACTATTACTCAAACGAAAAGCGTGCTCCGATTTTGTTCAGTGAAGCATTTCTCGCAATGCATTAAATAAATTGTATTTAAAGATAAAAGGGCCTCCTTTTTAAACACCTGCAGTGAAAAATTCACACCATTTGCAGATATGGAGCAGGTTTCAAAGGACAAAATTGCTTCCACAGAGGCAGCCATTCAGAGAATTTTTCAAAATAATGATTACTTTCAAGAACTTGAGACCTCAAATACCTGCTCAGATTTGATTTTTGAAGTGCAGAACTCCTCTGCATTTAATCATTCTAATGCACTTAAAACATTTAAATAAATGCATAAAAATTAAGACTTTTCCAGTTCTTGGAACTAGAATATTTTAGCCCAATATTTTGTACTACAAAGGATTAAAGTAAGCATTGGAATGTGAATTATCCAAAATTCTTTTAGCTATTGCATTGGCCACAGGTCTTGCAAGCTACGCTGATTGAACTCTACTATTCTAGTTATAAATTGATTTTACTAGCAGACCCTCAATATAAGTGTAATCTTTGCCTACATATATACTTTGGTTTTGTCCCCAGACAAATTAAAATCTATATTTAATTGACAGCTATCTCTCTGCAGGAAGATTTACTAAAACACTTAGTATATTTTGCTAGCCATAGCTAAATATTTATATTTTCACATTCTGTCAGAATAGGACAAAACAGTAAACTGATTCCATTAAAGTTAACATTTTCTGGAAGATCTGCAAGGAAGATTTAATTAAGTTTCAAATTATTATAAAATTAAAATTATTTATTAACCTTAAAATGTGCTACATGGTTAAGAAATTTAAAGGCATCAAGACATGTATGTATTTTAATAACAACTGCCAGCTCTAAGAAAATGAAGAACACAGTGACCAGAAACAACCAAATTCACTTCAAGACCAAAGACTTGGTCTGAATTTATTTCTAGTCATCAAGGAAGAGCTTCTCAGCTCAGAGTCCAGCAGCCAGTTACACAGCTCAAACCTAGTTTAGGTAAATTCATTCAGACCTTCACACAAAGAAAGGTGTCTCTGATGCACTGCAGATATATCCTTTCCCCAGCCACAAGGAGACCCTTGCATGTCATACTATCTTTAACATTCCTTAAGGTCCTTTAATGTCCTTTCACTTTGAGCATTAATGGAAATATCGAGAGAGAGAAACTTTGTGCAAAGGTTTTCAGTAAAGTTTCTTTGAAGGACTTGGCTTCTTTTAGAGATGCTATTAGATTTGGACTCCAGGCTGCAATCAGAAGTCTCTAATCTAAATCTGCCTTCTAGATTCTAAATTCAAACAGGGCCCAGAAAGATCTTAGTTTGACAACTGTGCTTTTGAATGTATTATAAAATCTGGAGTACAGCTTGTACTCCTAAGAATACCTCCTCACTTCAGGAGACTGAAGTGTTTATCTCCTCTGCCTTTCTATATTTGCAAAGGAGCACCAGAGAGAAAACAGGTACTGCAGCTCCTTCCCAAACTTCCTGCCAAAAAAGCCACCACCACTCCAAAAAACCTTCCCAAAACCCAAATAGACAAAAAATAACCCCAGAAGTGTCTCCCTTTAAAATGAAATTCATGCATATATATTTAACAGACTGCAGTTTCTCAGGTTTCAGGCAACCTGTTCCCAAAAGACTGAGATTTAAATAGTAATAACTTCAATTAAATTAGCAGTATTATTTCCATAACACACCTGTTAGCAAGTTGCTATTACTTTATCTAAATAATTAGCTACCAAACCCAACAATCACTACAGCAAGGAGAACAGGTGTCATTAAAAAGCAAATCCCTTGTGCAACTGATTTTGCTGATAATAAAATATTTTCCCTTTACTGCCAAATTAACTTAAGTTACTTTGTTGGCTGATTGAAGAGAAATCGAATCTTGGTTGTTTCCCTGAACTGTTTGCAGGCTTCAAAGAAAAAGCTGCCTCCCTCTGCCCTGCTGATGCACTGCTCTCCAACTGAGGGGATGCTGCAGCAAAATCACACCAAATCTAGATGAACATCCCCCAGCTTATTTCCCGATACACATATTTAGATTAGGTCTCCTTACGGTAACTAAATTGGGTGACAAATTTTCTGTCCTCATTCTCTTCTGGTTTCCTAGCAAGATTATTATTTTGCATTAATAGCATCTAAATTCTTGAAATAATAGAAATGAATAATAGAAATAATAGAAACGAAACACATAAATGCAGTGCAAAAGAGATGCAACATGCCAGCTCCCCTCATCTTCCTGCTTACCAAACAACCATTTGTAGTAGTAGATCACTCTGCAGAGAAACACAGCAAGCCTCCCACTTTACCAAGTCTCTGAAGACAAAAACAGTTTATGATATTTTTTTTTTGGTGATTGAAGTTCTTGGCCAAAGACTGCTCAAAGCTACTTAAGTTAACCTCAACAACAAGTGCTGAGCATTGCAATTAACCTCAGTATAAAGAAAATTCAGTTTCATCTGAGATTCAGCTTGTTCAGACACAGTAGTCCGCCTTTTCTGAAAGGACAAGGTCGCTCCACAAGGAGTTTGCATAGTAAAGATTTTTCCCTCGCAGCCCTTACCAGACAGCTGTCTTGTCTGCCCATACTGCCTGACCATGGAATTTCACACTCCCATGAAACACAACACAAACCACTAACCTCGTTGGCGCCCACAGAACTGATCACACAGCTGATCTTGGTGTTCTCTTTAGACTCCAGATAAATCGCCTGGCTCTTGTGGTACCTGCAAAGATAAAGATTAAAAGCAGGGATCACCGAATGAAAGCATTGAGCTGCCCAAACACTGAGAAAGCCAACAGCAGTAAGATGTTCAAGGTCAGGAGTCTACAAGCATTTGGACAGAATAAATAAGTAGCAGACTTCTCCTTTGTCCCCTTCCATATCACCTTCACCACCTTTACATGGCTGTGATCTCATATCACACACACAAACACATGCACTTTGCAAGCAAACGTACCCTGTCCATGCACAAAGCTACTACAAGACCCACTATCAATTTGAATTCAATCTCAACCCAGGTTGTTTCAAACATTTCTTGTCTGAAAAACACGAGAGATCACCACAACATGACCCTGTTTTAAGGATTAATCAAAGTAACCTTCTACACATTGGACACAGGATGGATTTTTAGAAAGGCAAGTCCATATTCCCATTTACAGAACATGACAAAACACAGCACAAAGTTGTTCAGAAGTTGTACGCTGAGGTTAACAACAGTTAACCTCAACAACAGTTAACCTCCAACAGTTTACTCCATAAATTCTTTCAGCTGGCTCCTATACTGAAATTTTTCCAACGATTTACCAGCAACAAAAGTGACAGCATCTGCATTCAGCCTTCCAATCGTACTAATCACCAAAAGCTAATAAAACCCCTCAGATCCTGTCAGCTGCAGGCATTTGTGCCTAGTCATTATTCTCTGCCTCATTTTAGCAGGTTATCAGCAGCTTCCAGGGCAATGCAAAAGCAACAATGCCCTGAGCAGAAGCCTCCGCTGGAGCCCAGATGGTCATTAACTGGCATAAAGAATGTGGTGCAAGATGCTACAAACCAGCCCTCATTGTGTCAAGGGGCACAGATCTCAGTCTAGCCACGATATCCAGCCAGTGAATGAGCAGGAAGAATGGATGATTGTGGGGCAAGCAGCACAAAAGCCTCAGAGAGCAGAAGACATCCCTGCGAATGTCAGCTCCCGAGTAAGATCGATGCGGGCACAGATAGCAAAATAGTTTCTCCAAAGCCGTTTCTTTCCAATTTTAGTACCCGTGAACTCCAAAATGAATGACACACACAATGTTGGCTTCAGCCCCCAGATTTCCTATCACAAGTGACTGCCCCTCAGCTAATCCGTGCTAAGTTTGCATGGGAAGGGAGGTAGAGGGTTAGGTCAGTGCTTTTTCCAATCAAAAAACTACCTCAAACTGCCTCGCAGTCCATATGTGCAGACACAAGCCAGCCGAAAGCACGGGGCAGGCTCACGTCTCAGCCTTTTGCTCCCTCATAGCTACAAACCTCCAGATGAACAGCCAGGGGCTAGAACTTTACAGGGAAAAACAGCTTAGGCTGAAGATGTAAGGAATTGAAGATGGTTTTCAAGGAGGGAGGAAAGCACCAAACGACTCTTGCTTTTGCAGCAGGGAAAGCAGCTGTGATCAGACAGGTGTTGTGTGGGGAGCAGAAGTAATTCTGCTTTCTGTTAAAAAATATTTTGCCAAAAGGCTAAGATTTTAAACGACATCTCCAAGAAAGGACTTAATCAAAAGGATACAACTGAGAACTGGAATAAGTGCAGCTATGAACATCTTTCAACTTCCCCATTCCAGTCTGTGGGCTACTCTCAAGGAATCAAAGGAACAGAGGCACTGACAGAAGGCTCTTTTCTCCTGGAATCCACCACAGGGGGTTGCACCTTTTCAGTAAAGTGTTTTGGAGTCAGGAGATCAAAAGATTGGAAAAAAAAACCCACTCAATTATTGCATACAAAGCTAAAAGCAAAAGAAAAATAAAAGTTATTTAACAGCAAGCTGCACTTCAGAGGGGACAAAAGAGGGAGACAATTTCTTCTTTTCTGAGAACAGAAAAAAAGAGAAGTCTAGCTCCACGTTCACCTGAAATTCCCTCTACAAAGTCGGTGTTTTGAAGATACACTTGCAAGATGCCTCTACGAGGCTTTAGGGAGTCCTTTACTAGCTTTAAACAGTCACTGCTTTGAGCTAATGGCTCCTGTCAGGAAACAAACAACATAGGTGCTCCTGAGCTACCAGTTGCATAATTTCTAGGGCTGGCAGCTTTAATATACATTAAAAAAATCCTCCCACTATCCAGAGTTACTTTGTTAATTTAAAATATCAGGTACTTTTCAGAAGTACCATTACTATCAATCAAAATCTGAGCAGGATTATTGCAGTAAAATAAATAAAATACTTCACTTAAAACAGCACTAGAACAAGCATGAGGGAAAAGGCAACAAGTAGAATTCTTTAAGAAAAGCTCCATGATGACCAAATTCAAGATGACAAAACATCAGCTAAAATGTTTCTTTTCTTCCACAACCACACACCTTTTAGGGAGTGCTTGGGCCTCTGACAGATTCATCTGGACTCACTTCAGACTCTCTTAATTTAAAACTTGGTCAGAATTTTACTGCCCAAGGACTCCAGAATCCTTCCAGATTTCTCTTTTGAACATTACACAATTTTAGTTATCCATATGCTTAAAAAAAATCCAGAAAATGGTTTATTCATTCAAAGATACCTTAGAGGAGAGGACAGCAGTTCTGCATTAAAATCTGAAAGCAAAAATAGCTCTATGAATTCATGGAGCAACCCAGTGGCCTGTTCAAGTTTACTTTCTGCTCCACATGTTTCAGCTCTAAGCAGCAGTTTTTAAGTCAGAGTTGTATACATTCAACCCTTGATGAAAATTCAGTACCAGAAGACTAGCAAAAAAGAACAAAAACTACTAATTTTGCAAGATTGCTGTTGTGTAGACAAGACCTTTCACACGTATCATCTTCCGTGATTTCTGTGAAAAATTAAGTGTTTTCCTGAAGCTGTTTCTTTTTTGTGCGCTTGATGAAGGTTCCTTGGTTTTTATTATAAGAAATATTTTTCGTTCTGCTCATCTGGAGCACATTTCCTCTGCCACCTTGTGGAGGCAGGCTCCAGTGGATAACAAAGCAGAACAGAAGGACTTCAGCTCCTGCTGGTGGCTGTTGCACCGCCCCTCACAGTACCTGGATGCACAAATACATCACACCACATGTGTCAGTGGCTTTCTTACAGAGAGGTTTGAAAAAAAACATGTGTTCCCAGTATCATAACATGCAACCACTGCTGCAGAAGAGACCCAAGCATCTTGTTATTCAAGCCCATAGTTTCTGCTGAAAGTTTATGAAGTCTGAAAAATCCATTACACTCTTAATTTACAGAAGTACCAACAATTAACCGTTGGAGGAAATGGTTAACCTCTGTCTCAAAACATTTTGTCCCCAAATTGTTTCCTGAAAGCAACTTTTCTCCACGGTCTGTTTCCCCTCTTCACAACTCAGGGCTCAGATCACACCAGTTTCCCAGGACTTACCATCTTTTATCGTAATAGAGTTTCCCATCTTCTATCCGGGCTTCAAAGCGCTGTGCTGGCGACTCCGCTGGTGTCACTGGGAGGTGCTCAGGAGAGGAGGGAGAGGCTGCAAACACAACAGCTGAGAATGTTAAAGACTAGCATGCACCCACCACAGCACCACACCTGACAGCAGAATCCCCATCAGTAAGGTCATAATAAGCAGAAACAAGCACAGTATAGATAGCTAGAAACTCAATTTTTTATAGTGTTCTATATTGGGGTGAATAACGTAACCTCTGCTTTGTATATGAAAAAGCTAATATACACCTGGAATATAACACTCCCCTGGAAAAGCACCAATTGGTCGCAGACAAAGAAATCTTTACACAGATAGCTTGGTGTCACTGAACCAAATGTTTCAGGTCTCTACTGGAACGCACATGAACCTCTCATCACTCCCAAACTTTAGGGCCACTGAAGGGACTTTCACACAGCACCCACTTGCCACAGCAGCTACACAAAGAAAGCATATCAGCATTTATACAGTCAAAAAAGGTTGCAATAAAATACTCTGCTCCAAAAAGGTTTTATTGTACTGTTAACTCACCTGGTCTCTTGGGCGATTTAAGCTATATGAGAAAAGAAGAGAAAAGGCATTAGAAGTCTGACATGAATTTTATACAGTAAAAGCTTGTAGAAGTCATGGATAGTTTTACCTTATGTAATTTTTAAACTTACTCTTAAATTGACATAGCATAACCAGAACAGTATGCTGTAAAGAGCCAAAGATACAGTATATGACCAGTACCATGATGCTAAAGAACAAGTCAAAGCCAAATTGCTGTAGCATGCCTCATTATTAGAGCATGACCTGTCATCTCTTGGGAACCCTAGTGCACCGGAGAAAAGTCATTAGACAGATCTCAACAGATGGCACTAAAAGCAAACTACCATCTCCAAATCCCCTCAGTACCCTCCATTATAAGAAAACTTATGTCTTCAAGTCTTTAGCAAGAAAGCAGTAGGATAATCACATCTAGAAAAACTAAACATCCACTGCACCTTGCTGAAGTTACTATAATAGTAGAAAGAAGTGAAGAACCACCCACAAAGACCTAAAGCAGAGGCAGCCCTGTGATCTCACAGAAAACCACGCTAACACCTGGCTCAGCATGCAGAAGAAGAGAGAAACTCTTTCAGATAACTCATCACTTGCTTCAGACCAAAAGTAACATTTTTAGATGACAGTCATTTTAATTGCATTAATTAAGCTTATTAAAATTAAAAGGGTGGAGATAACATCTAGTTGAACCTTTTACTGTGTGACTTGACAAAGGCTTTTGGGACGAAGTAGTCCCATGTACTGAAGACAGGCAGGTCTGGCCTCTTTGGGAGAAGCGTTACCTTATTCAGCGTCCTCAGGTCCTCCATTATTTGCTCATCAGTCAACAAGTAATTTAGCTGAGGTATCCAAAATTAAGGGTCTCATAAGCTCTTGACAAGCACAGCTGAAAAATAAACCTCACTGACATTTCACTCGACTAAACGCAGGAGAAAACTTTCTGTGCATCTGGATAAGGTTTTAACGCCTGTTGTTAAATTTAGGCATTTTTTGTCATATGTATTAGCATGAGTCATCTCCACATGACCTCATATACTGCAGCAATCAGAATTTAAGTTCATTTTAATTTACTCAGACATAACCATCAATAAAAAAGCCTTCAAAGCATCAACATTTGCTTTCTAAAGGCAAACAGTAGCATTTTCATTTTCTTTTTCAAATATTGCACCACTGCAGTGTACAGTCTGTGTGAGCTGCAACAGAGTCACTTCAGTTTTGCAACTGAGCTGGATCCCACCCAGACCTAGAAAACGACAACGGCAGTTTGCAACTCAGAGTGGGGCAGAAATAGGTGGAGAGGGAGAGGAGGAGCAAAAACACTCTCAAAACCTTCCCCAAATAGAAAACTCCAAATAGAAAATGAAGCCAGAAAGCACCAGCCTCTGCATCATGCAGATGAGGACAAATAAGTGCCTATCATTTACGCGGGAAACAACAAAAAAGCTCTGAAGCCAAAGTTAAAAAAAATGATGCAGAAGTTAGTGCTATACATTTATTACAACCTACTAAAACCTGTCAAGAAACATCTAACTACACAGAAGGAAAAAAATACCCAAAGCAGTGTCCGTCTTTAATTTATGGCACTTACGCAAAGAAACTGTTAAATTCAAAATATTCCAAGTAGTAGGATTAAACTAAGGCTAAAACAAATACCAGAATGTTTTAAGGATTCAGGTTCGCATGGAATTCATCCCTTCCCCTGTGAGAAGCAGCAAAAAGTTTCATACTGTGGCTGCTGTATGAAGTTCAATTTATAGGTTATATTTGCTACAAAACTCATTTATTTTGGATGAGATACTGGCACTAATAAACGGATATCTCTTTCTAAAAGAGTGAACAGAATCTTTAACTAGAAGGAGGTTAATTAAAACTGGAGATGTGTGACCATCCTGTGTGAACTTTACATGTTCAAGGTTTGATACTGTCTTCGGAAATGGAGAGTCACTCAGAAGTCACCAAACAGTCTTTAATCTGATTTAGGCCAAACAAGTTTGGAACCTAGTATTAAACCTCTGCAAAGCAAGCATCACTGCTTTTTTTTTCCCCCCCAAGGGAAGTTAGATATACAAATAGAAAAAGTGTCTATCATTGCAGAGGGGCCAAGATATTTTCAAAAACTAGCTAAGATTTTAATTGCAAGAAAGAAGCAATAAAAATGGAGAGACAGATGAAATATGTATCTTCTCCCCCCCCCTCACTTTCCTGCTATATAAAATCAAGGATTTCCATTTGTTCAAAGAACAAATTTAGCATTTCTTGCTTTTGCTATCCATCTCTTTGGATTAGGTATCTGCAGCCTTCATCAAAAAGGGAAAAAAATAGTTTGATATAACAGATATCATCCTTCTGGCAAACACTTGTCACATCTTGAAATAAGAACAGCTTTAGCTTATTTAAAATACCATTTTCTATCTATGGAATCAATTACTCAGTATATATAATGGTCCAGTAAGGTTTTCCCTTACTAAAAAAAAAAAAAAAGGCTAAATGAATTCACCCTCAATTCTGGCCAAAAGAACCAACCAAACAAAAAACATCATTTCATACTGCTGAAGTTAAGATACTCACTTACCGAGAGTTTTTTCAAGACTGGTTGTACTGTATTGTCTTATCACATCATACACATGACAAATTGCAAAGTAGCATTTCCTAGATAAAAAGCTGATCCTAGCACCTCGTTTCATTTCATTTCCTGTCCAACACTGATGCACCCGGCCTTCCACACAGCTCGTTGGCTCCCAGCCCAACAGCCCTCCAGTGGCTCTGTAAAAGGATATCAGGGGCAGGTTTCCGCCTCTTATCTGGAATAGGAACTGGATCATTCGGTCGCCGCCTCAGTTTCCTCGTCATGATAGGTTTCACTTCCATAGAATCTGCAAAGCAATTAAGTTGGAGAGCTGATAAGACTGGAGGGAGAGCAGTTAGAACCAGCAGCTTTTTAGACAAGGCACAAGAAAAATAGTCTTTCTTTTTTTATACTGAAAATTGAATTTCTTCATGATAGCTTCCAGCATCCAAGCTGGAACGGCTGACACTAAAGACAAGTTCTCCTTCATTTTCTTTTGGTTTGATACTGTCTTCATACAACCCAGTGTTCAGTAACAGGGTTGGGATGCCCCAGCTACAGCTTTCATCATCTCAAGTGGCACAGGTGTTTCAGGGGTACTTTAGATGCAGGTAATTCAAGCACAGTGATGCTACAAGCACTCTGCACAAAGTTCCTTCACACTAACATCAAATACTTGCTTTTAAACACATTGCCTAAAAAGCAAGTTCATGAAGGTCTTTGGTAACAATACTTGAACAGGGAAAAGCACATACCAAACAATAACAAAAAAGCAACTGATTTCCTCTGATTGTGTTTCCTGTGGAAACACAAGCGAGATGCTTATCTTGATTTTACCTCCTGTTAATTCCATGGTTAGCTTCTCATTCTCAATCATCTTCTTTTTCTCTTCCAACTCTGCAATCAAATTTTCTTTAAGCTCAATTTTCTTATCTTCAAACTCCTTTGCAGCAGCCTTCTTTTCCTTGACATAGTTTTTTTCCACCTGATCAGTCTAATGCAAACCAGAAGAAAAGGGTTTAGCTCAGGAACAAGTGTCCCAAGCCTACAACATTGCAACAGCTTCTCTTAATTGCACTGTTCTGATTAGAGCAGTTATTTCTTTTAATGATGAACTTATATGAAGTAATTTCAATAGTAATCTCTACAGTAGTTGTCTCAACACATAGCAGACTAAGGGAACTTCTTTCAGGGAAAACAAATACAATTAACAGCTCATGAAACATTACACTTACAGCCCTCCCATTGAATCAATATATATTTTCATAAATTCGGAATACTTACTTCCAGCTGGAGGAAAAGTTCTGAAATAAAAGAGAAATGGATTTACCACCTTGAAAGCACAAAATTACTTTCTCAGCGTTTTAAAATAATTCAATGCTGCAACCAAGAGTCAGCAAATTAAGGGCTGCACATACTTTATCTCTAGTCTCATTTTGTAATTTTATACCGAAATGTTACACACACAAGATAGAAACATACAGTTATTTGAAGTTGGATTTTTATCATAAAAGTGAAAGCTATCACAATCTGCCCTCCTGTGGAAGAAATATGCTGCTGCAACACTTGCCCTTGTCAAGAGGCTCACAAATTCATGGTTAGTCTTAGTATTATCAGAATATACTAATATTACTAGAATGCAGCTCTAACCCATGTGAAATTCACCTCAGAATCCAGATTCCTGTTAGCAAACAGAACAGAATTCAACTTCACTCAAATTCCTCAAACAAATCCTTTATCTCCCCCAGCGCTTGTGGGAACAGGTCTCGGAGCAAACTATTATTTCATAACATAAAACAGCCCTTTGGGAAAGTCTACAGGCATCTTTAAGACAAGATGCACAAAAGCAGCAGCTAGGTGGGAAACCGTAGATTAGGCACAACGTCCATTAAAAATGGAGCACTTTTTCTATTTCACAACAAAATTCTATTTGACACCAAAACTTGCTTTATTGATGTTTACTGAACAGCCAATGGAGAAAAATCAAGAGACTGTCATGCCTCGCACATCCTTAAGCAGTCTGCTACTCAGAGATGCAGAACAAACCTTGGTTCCAGGAGGAATTATTTTTAAAAGACAAAATTGATATTTTTCTTAGGGAAGAAATAAAAAAGAAAAAAGATGTAAAATACTTGATCTGCATGCAGCTTCTCAGACAGAATTTCAGCTCACCTGCGTTCCGTATCCTCTCTTTGTACTGCTGGTCCAGTTTTTTCATTCTTTTCTGATATTCCTGCAGAGTACCTAGTTAAAACAGATCATTTCTTATCGAGACTTTATTTTTTTTTTCATTTTGCATTATATTCTCAGATACCCATACACTACTTGAAAGAGCTCAAAAATCAGAAAATGCAGCTCTAGCTTCCCTAATAAGAACATTCCCTGTTTTTGTTTTTTCTCCCCTCCCAGAAAGTACAGAGACTACTCCTTTTAAGAAATAGTTATTGCAAATACCTTGCAAGGCAGGTAAAATGATGAGAAGTGACTGACATTTTTCAGTGAGCGGAGTATGACTGAGAGGCAACTCTGCAGTTACTTTCACACCAGTCTTCAGTTTTGAAAAGGGCTAAAAGTTATTTAGGGAAAGAGCTATCCTCTTCAGAACTTACCTTCCTGCAATTGTTGCAACTGCCTCTTAAGAGATGCCAGCTTGTCCTGATACATCCTGGAGAGAGAGAGAGCGCATAAAAAACACTAAAAAGTGAAAAACAAAACCAATTTATTTTGCTATTTTAGGTTATTATGTGCTTGCTTATATTGAAATAAGAATTTTTGAAAAGAACTCCAGAAAACAAATAACTGAAAGAATATTACTCAATTTAAAAAAAAAACTACAGCCCTTTTTATGACATCGATTATTCTGGGGGACAGTCACTGCAGAATATCTTTTGTATGTGGAAATCTAACATGGGACCAGGTACATAAACAGAAAAGTTCCACCATTTGTCACATTTTAATATTTACGTATTAGTTTCCTACTCAGAAAACACTTCCTCAGCTTACTGAAGTTATAAACAACCTCCCCCAGCACTCCCATCAGAAAAGTTAAAGACACAAGGGGCAGTTTGGTATTTCCCATCTCACCTATCTGCAGTTTAACACAAGCTGCATTTTCTTGATCTGCACATAAACATTTCTCTGCCAGCAAACAAGAACACAAATGATACAAAAGCCCTTAAATATCAGGAGAAACTATTTCAAGACTCTAGAAAGCCCATCTTCTTGCACACTGCTGATATTCTATTATGTGGTTTTTAATAAGCAAGTTGCTTTCCATCTGGGTTGAATCCCATAGGTTATTTGATTTAAGAGAACTTTCTGCAGTGGGATTGATGTGCATCAAAAAATTGCTGCTCCCAGAAACCTGCAACTGCTTTGCTGTTCAGAATTTCAAAAAACAAAATCCCTAGCGCAGGTCTAAAACTTTATGCAAAGAAACTAAAGTACTAAGCTGCTTTTATTAGAGGAGGATACTTACTGCTCTTTCATTTCCACAAAGTCCTCTTCCTCATGCTTTGCAAGGTCAGTCTCACTAGCATCCTCAGTATCTAAAAGAGGTAAGGAAGGATTTGTTAAGACTAAAGTAGTGTTCAAAAGGAAAGAGGTAAATGCTTTTAAAGTGAACTGGCAGCTGAGTTCCAGGTCCACAAAGCAACTCTGTAAAGATTCATTCAGCAGCAACTTGAACCACCCCATCTGCTCCTGCAATTGCAACTTGTCCCCCTCTGGAGCCACAATGCAGCTTACACCCACTTTGAACAACTTCAGCTTAAGACACCCAGGTGGTTTCTTGCTGGTTTAAGACAAGAGGCTCTGCATTAGGGCCCCCGGATACAAAAATGGGATAGCAACACAATCCAAGACCCTAAACTACGTTTCTCAAGGAAATCACCGTTACTAAGTGCAATTATGGCTTCCCATACAAACAAGTAAAGCTACTGACACCCCAGCTACCCACTTAAGTGCTTCAACATTTACACCCAATAAAGACTACCCCAAGCATATAAGCACAGCCCCAACTGCCAGTAACTATAAATAACTTTATTTATAACACAACGCTGCTAGTTTCCCACTACTTCATCTGTGGGGCTTCTACTTCTTGGGAGAATCAATTCCCCTTCCCCTTGCAGGGCACTGCTCTAGGGGGAGCTCAGAGAGACCTGAATGCTGCAAGTGCAAACCCTAAACCGCAGGGACAAGGGGGGAAGGGGCAACCGGCCCTTCAAACCCGGCCCTTTTTCCTGCAGGTTTCCCCCCCGCCGCCCCCCCGGCACGGACCCTCGTCGGAGTCGCGGGCGCGGGCGCTGCGCTCGCCGTCCTCCTCCTCGGCGCTCTCCAGCTCCTCCTCCTCGTAGTAGTCGGGCCCGGGGGGCATGGCGGCGGCGGGGGGCGCGCCGGGCGGCGCGGGGGCCGGCGGCGCGGCGGACACGAGCGCGGCCGCGCTCATGGCGACCGCGAGCGACGGGAGCAGCCGCCGCCGGGCGCTCGGCAACGGCGCCGCGCCCCGCGCTTCCGCTTCCGGGGCCGCTGCGCGTGCGCAGGCCTAAGGGAGGCGGGCCTCGCGGCGGCGGATAAAAGGCCGCGCTGGGGGCGGGGCCACACGGAGGAGGTGGAGCCTCATTGAGGAGGGGCGGGGCTATGTGGGGGAGGGGTCGCGCTAGGGGCGGGGTCACGCGCAGGAGGTGGAGCCTCACTGGGGAGGGGCGGGGCTATGCGGGGGAGGGGCCGCGCTGGGGGCGGGGCCTTCACGGCTGGGTCTGGGTAGGCGCGGGTTCGAGTCCCAGCGCCGCCAGGCGCGGCCGCCTCCTCCCTGCCAGCTCCTCGGCCCGCAGGCGAGCCCGCCGCGCTGAGCGGGAGCCGGGCCTTGTTCCAGGGCACAGCGGTCACACAGGGCGCGGCAGATGGCCCTGTGCGGGGCAGGGATCCGCTGTCCTGCGGTAGAACCAGTGATTCCCTCTGCTCCCGGCAGCAGAGGGCAATCTGAGCGGCCCTGAGCTTCGTGTCAACAACAGGGGCTGCCTTTGCCAGCTTCCCTTCCCCTTCAAGGGATTTGTGGAGAAAAGGGGATTGTGACAACCCAAGATGAATACAAGCATTGACCCCATCCGCCCTAGTGAAGCGGCTCTATCACAAGCCACAGAAATCACAGGGATTGTTTGGCTCGGTGGGTGACGGGAAGCAGGATGCTACAGTGACAGGAATGGAACTAAGATCTAAGTGTCTCACTTAGCCCTTTTCTGCAAGCATACAGAGACCTGGATGAACTAATCGTGCGGCTTTGGTGCCTCCTGCGCAGCCTGGCTCCCTTCCCGCTGCCAGGCGCATTCCGCACACGCAGAATCACGATGCACAAAAAAAACACTGGCCCAGGGAAAAGGAAGGTAAAAGGCTCTATCCAGAAAAAAAGGGCTGTACTCGAAAACACGGTGGTGCTTTTACTTCCAGCTAGCCGAGCCAGCCGTTCACCCTGCGGAGTGGCAGCAGGCCCTGCCTAATCTTTGTGCTGGAAAGCACTAACAGCTGAGAGCAATTGCACGAGCTGGGCGTTTTGCTCAAGGGCACCCAACGCGGCGCCCTGCACCCCTGGGTGCTCGGGCTCTCCCCGCGGCTCCTCCTCGCCGCTGCCGCGACCGCAGGGCACAGGGTGCAGGAAAGGGTGCGGTGGCTGCGCCGGGGCGCTGCCGGGCACTTCCTCTTGCCGCCGACTCGCACCTGGCGTGAACTGCTGAAATGACTTTCCCAAAGTCGTACGGTTGCATCGGAGTTAAAAATAGGGATCGCGCCAGCTAAAACCCTGCCCCAGAGCTCTCCAGAGCCCACTCCGAGCCTTACAGCCAACTCTCCCCCTTTGCCATGAGCTCCTGCGTGCTCCTTTTCTGCCTTCCTTCCACGCCTGCACACACAGCCCATCAGCTCCTCGCTCCGCAGGCTTTAACCGCTGTGGATTTCAGATGAGGAAAGTAGTTGCAGGCAAGACTGGATGCAGCCTGTCCTTCCGAGGGCAATTCATCCTGTTGAGCTGCCTCAGCACCCTCTGTGTTTAAGAGAAGCCTCTCCCTCGCACGCCACACGCGGGGCCGGAGCACCTGCTAACATGCAGACACGCCAGGATCCTTTGAACAGCAGCTGCCTATGGGGAATGAGTAAGAAACTGCACGTAGCTGCTGCCGAAAAAAGCCTTTTAGCTCATTCTGTGGTCAAAACTGGAATCTCACTGCCTGTTCCCTCCGTATTAATTCCTCGTGTTTAATATTAGCCTTCTGGAGACACCCTGTGCTCTCATCTCTCAGGCATTCGGTGGGAACCCAAGGGAGGAGGTTCAGCTTTAAGGAATGTCATGTTTCCCTCGCCAGCGCAGCAACTTCGCTGTCTACGCCCCAAAGAGCTATCAGGGAAAACTTAAAACTGCTTCTAACGCCTTTAACTTGGCTCACGTTTTCATTAAAGCTCTTGTGCTCATCACAACTCGCTTATTATTTTATATGCATTCACTCAGTCCGCAGTAAGACTTTTTAATCAACCATTGGCGGGCAGCTCACACCAAGCTCCAGCTCCGTGTTTTTCTTCCCATTTGCAAGAAATGGAGGGAAAAAAAAAACAATTTTACTGAGTTCAGCTTGTAAACAGAGATCACAAGCAATTAATTTATTGCACAAATTAGGTGACTAACCAGAAAAGCTGTGACACAGCACCGTTTGAAGAGGAGAGCACAAAACAGCACCCCTCGCCGGGAACAGAGGCCTTTTAAGTTGTTGCACGTTGTTCTGAAGGGCAAATGAGGACAGGCTTCAAACTCCAGCAAGAAAATAGCTGTTGGGGACAGAACAGCGGAACGAGGGGGTGTGGGGCACCGGCAGCACACAAAGCTGGGCCCTTCCGGCTTTGTTTAGCCGAAAAGCGCCCCAAAATGCGCCTCACCTCAACCTTGTGCCCCGAGCTCTTCCTATTTGGGGCCTCCGGGCCTCTGCTAAACCTCCTCCTCTTCCCGGCCCGGGCCGCCGGGAGGCTCCCTGGGGAGCCGCTCACCAGGGAGCTGCCGCGGGGCTGCCGTGCCCCGCCGGGGCCGCCCCCCCGCCCGCTCGGGCCTCCGCGGCCCCGCCGGGGCTCCGGGACCCCACAGCGCTAACGGCTCCCGGGCGCGACCAATCGACGGCCGATCGCCCCCGCGCCGCGCGCGCAGGCAGAGCGAATCGAGCGCGGCTGGCGCCACCCCGCCCCTCCGCGCCGTCCCCACCGCGGGGCCGGCCGCTCAGGAGGCTAAGTGGCGCTCCGAGTGGCGATCGATGCAGCGCCGCTCCCTCGCCTGCGCGTCAGGGCCGTGTAGCCGAGCACCGATGCCCCTCCTCCCCTCCGCTCCCACCCATCCGTCCCGCGACGAGGCTCGGCGGGCAGGCGGTGCAGCCGAGCGCCGAGCCGCGATTGGCCGCGCCTGGCGGGCGGGCGGCAGCGGCGGGCAGGAAGCGGCGGCGCCTCCCTCCTCTTCTTCCTCCCCCCCCCTCCTCCTCCTCCTCCTCCTCCTCCTCCCGGGCGGCGCGGACGTGGCCGCCACCGGCCTCCCGGCACCAGGTGAGGGCGGCGCGGCCGTTGGCGGGCCCGCTGCGTGAGGGGGTCGCGGTGTCGCGCAGCGGCTGCCCTCAGGCTCCGAGGTCCCGCGGCTGTCCCGGGAAGGGCGGCGACCCGCCCGCGGCGGTCCCGGCGGCTCCCGCGGGGCCCCGGGCCGGCCGCGCTCCTGCCCCTGTGGGAGCCCCGTCCCCGGGGCTTTGCCCGGGGGTCTCCGTGCCCCCCGCCCCGCCGCCCTGGCAGCCCCCGCACCCCCGGTGTTTGAGGTGTTTGAGCAACGTCGCCCGCGCTGTAACCGAGAATGCTCGATGGCCAGCTCTCTTCTTTTTAACACACTGGTTATTAATAAAAATGCATGACTTCTTAGTGTTTTGTGGCCCACCGCGGGGCTGCAAACTATTCGTGCCTCTATTCATGTATTTAGGGGCGGCGTCAGATTAAGGTTTTTTCATTTACCATATTCACGTGAACTTTCTTTGGCATTTCATTCGAGGGAAAACTGAGCCAGGTTGTATCCACCTTCTCAATGTGAGAGTTTTTGACTTTAAGCTATTCTTTCACATATATATTACCTTTCTGCTCATCCCTGTCACTTTTCTTCCTCTGTTAACTATCACTTGAAAGGATCCTTGCAAGTTAAGGTTTTTTCCTTTTTTTTTTTCCTCCTACTTATATATTGTAAGCACCTGTCTCATACTAACTATCTGTTGCTGAGTTAGTTTTTCTCAGTGTGTCGCAGAACGGGACGGTCGGTTGACAGAACTGGGCTCTGTCCCTTCTTCGGACTAGTCCGATGGCTTTAAACAGAACGATCCTTTTGCACGTGGCCGAGGGAGGCTGTTGGGAAAGGCCGTGGCCGGGAAGGAGAGCGGTGGCGCCGGCAGCGTTGGCCGCTTCCGCCGTCCACCGGCTCCGGGTTGTTCTGCAGCCTCGTGCCAAGCTGCAGTGCCCGGGTTGTGAGGGAGGGGAAAAGCCTTCCCTTTATTTGTCGCTTTTACAGTGCGCTTATGCTTTTAGTCCACAAAGTACGTTGCAAACCCTGTGAGTTTGGTATCTAAGCGGATTTTCGTAAAACTGAATTTCAGCGCTTGCTCAGCTTTTTAGTAGGTGTGTTTTTTACCCAGCAGGAAAAGAAGTCAAAATAGAAAACTTGAGGAAAAAAAAAAAAAAAAAAGGAATGTTTTATTTTACGCCGTGTCATTTTTAAGCTACTTCCGTATTTGAGGGCCATTGATTAAACCAGGATGATGTGATTGCCTTTGGCTCGGTGCTCGTAACAAACGTTGTGCAATTGCGCCGTGCGCTGGCTCTCCCGAAAGCTCGCCGGGGTTTCCCGGCTCTCGTTATCATTCTCTGCGTGCTCTGTGGTGTGTTTGTTCTAATTTGTTAGGTAGAACGTGCCACACAAAGCACCGATTTGGTTGATCCATGTCCCGGTGGACATTTTGGGGTAAAAAGAAGGAAATCTCGCCCTATGCTGATGCAGCAGCACTCGCGGCTTCTCGTTTGGCTGGGCTGCCCCAGTGCAGCAGCCCAGTCTGCACCATTAAGAATCATCAGGGGCTGTTGCGTGTCCGGAGCTGTAATCTGTGAACCTCACTTCCTAATTAATGAGGAGAGCAGCTGAAACAGGAATTAGGGTAAATGAGCTGGGTGTGGTCCTCATCTCTGAGCTACCGAGGGAGGGAGGTTGGAAATCTGCCTTCAAATGCCCTGCGATGCTTCTGGAGGGTCTTTCTGAAACCTCCCTGCACAGCAGTGGGGAGCAGCACTCTAATATTCAGCGTTATTACTTTGTTTAAGTTAAAGACTTAGCATATATTCCACCTGAATGCTGGAAATAAGGGAGAAATGCAGGTAAAGATATGCGGGCTTTGCTGTCGGATTGAATAAAGAGACTGTACTGCGAGGGAAAAAAGGTTTGAATTCGTTCAAAGAGGTGTTTTTTTTGTTTGTTTTCTTTTCTTGAAATCAGCTTCTCTCAGTGGCTTGGGATGAGTGTGTTTTTACTGAGGACAGCAGAGCATTTCTGAGCTGTTTGGGGCTTTTCTTGTTTATCACCTCAGCCTTGTGTTCGCAGTGTCTTACTGGACTTTCCCTTGGTGTCAGAAATTGCTGGATTAATTTGTAGGGACAGGGAAAATTGGGGTTTAATATAGGGAGCTTACAGAACGAGTTTGTCTGAGCTGCTAATGAAGTAAGCACTTCTGTCCTTGAACAGGTAATAGCTTGATGTTGATGTAATTACTATTTTTCCCCGCCCTGAATGTTAGGTCCCAATGGACTCTGGTTTGTTTCAAATTTAATGAAGCCCATGGTTACGTGGGAGCGTGCGGCTGCATTCCCCATGCCTTGGCTGCCCAAGGCTTCAAGTAAGGACATTCTCACCGTTTGTTCAGCAGGTGATTTTTTCAGTTGCTGTCTCCAAAAGAGAGTGTAATTGGGCACGGCTGGATAAGGTCAGTTAATTGGGCCAAGTTAGGGCAGCTCATTCGGGTGCATCTCTGTCTTCAGAGTTTGGGAAGAGCAAATGGGCTCTGATCCGGCTTCCCAGAGAGTGGGGAATTCCTCAAGGAGGGAGTAAACGGTGGCCTTAGCGTGTTGTGTTTTAACTTGTGAAGCCACTTGGTGACTTTTGCCTGAGCCCCTTTGCTGCTGCTTATCTGGGAGAAGTCGCAGAGAAGTCGCCCGTCAGCCCATCCTGCTAAATCCCAGCCAAGGAACCGATGTGCTGCCCACCTGCAGTTCCCAGCAGCCTGAAACCCCTCTGTTTGGGGACTTTCGCATTGCATGTGTTTCATTTTTCTTCTAACTTTCCTCGCGATTTATTACAACTATTATTACAGTATAGAACGGGCTAAAGGTTGCATCCCCAGGTAACTGCTTTTCAGCACTGGGAAGGAGATGAATCCTGCACTGAGCGCATGCATTTTCACCTATGTTAAGCACTTTAGGATGAAAGGTGTTGTGACTACCAGATACCATCACCACTTTATGAGCAGGATGCCTTTATTAGATAGGATTTGATGAATAAGTGCCAAATAGTGTGCATGCTGAGGGCGCTTCTGGAGCGATGCAGATAATGTGCTTGCTTCCTGCACTAATTTTTTAATTTTCCTTCCTCTTAAATAAACAATCTGAGATCCTCCTGCACAGAATCTGTTGCCACAGCGAGCAGACTTCTTTCGGGCTGCCCTTGAACACTGCAAGTGTTTAAGCCAGATTTACAAGAGTGTAGTCACCGATGATTCATGGTGAGATGATGTTTTTCTTCCTTGTAATGGAGCATATCTGAGTGTGCAGCATATGGGACTGCTGAAAATTGTTAAACGTAGAGCCCAGATTTGATTTATTACACGCTGAAGAGAGTTGGGCTTTTTAGTCCAACACTAAGCAGAACAGTTTTGTAAACAGCTCTGGCTGCTGCTTTTGTTATTGGACACACTGTGTTGTAGTGGTAACTTCTCAAGTAATTCCTCTAAATGAAAACAGCTTTCTTGGAGTAATTATGCATGTCTGTTTCCCTGGAGAAAATGTAGAAATTTATTGGCTGTTTTATTAAAAATATGTGATTTCTGAGACTGAAAGAGGTTTGAAATGCAGGTCTGTCCTGCCAGGTCGCGTAACCCTTTAGCTATCCAGCTGGATGTTTATTTTGCTACAGCTTCTTGTGGGGGAGGATTTAAAAACTGAAGTCCTATAGGCCTCGTATGGGGAGCAGAGGTAGGAATAACGTGGAGAGGGATGTCCGTCCTCCCGTCACACTCGCCAGCACCTCTTTGGGTCTCACCAGTGGTGTTGCATGGGGTGCTTAGAGATCAGGAATTCCAGCTGTGTCTCCTTGAGCCCTGCCGCACTTCTTAATTATTGGTCTTTTAGGTGGCTGTGGTCTCTTCAGAGCTGGCATCGCTTCTGCGGAGGCCTTGTACCCTCCCTGCAGCGCAGCTGAGGCTCGCGGGGGCCGCGGGACGCGGGGAACCGGGAGCTGCGCCGACGAGTGCGTTGGTTAAGCTTGTGAAAAGTGATTAAAGCAACGTGCAGGAACCTTCGTTTGAACTTGAGAGTGGTGCTTGCGTTTGGCTTTTTCCGAGGAAAAATTAACAAACTTGTAAACGTTATCATCACTGGTGAAAGAAATTATAATCCCCATTTGGCACTATTTTTCTTACCCCCAAAAAACTATAAACATCTGTAAATCTGTAAACATCTTAGCTGTTAAAAGGATTATATACATTTTTTCTTTATTTGCGTGAAGAATATCAGAAAAGTTATTCAGTTCCTACCTGCTTTATGTCCATCTGCTTTGGGACAGAAGCTTTCAGTTCAGTGCTGCTTGTGCTTCCACTCATTTTGGCTGGTGCAGATGAAGTTTTGAGTGCGTTGCATCCATAAGGAAAAAATATTTATGGCATCATTAGCAGCTGCTTTATTTAATAAAAGGAAACATTATCTGCAGTTGAAGGAATTCATGACTTCTTGTTGCCTTGAGGACCTTAGATCCTCCTGTCTCTTGCCTCATTCTTAGTCATAGGTTAGAAGGGGAAAGCAAGTTTTTTAACAAGCTTTTTTTTTTTTTTTTTCTCCTCCCTTCCAACTCTTAAGCAGTTTCTTAACTGTAGATGAACTGATCTTTGACATAAACTATTTGAATAAACAGAGGTTAAGGAAAGTATTCCCTTTTCACCTGCAGAATGAACAACTGCTATTAAAATTCATTTAGCTCATCAGCAAAATCTGATTACTAGTTTTAACCTACACATAAACTAGTCAGAAGAGCAATAATCTTAAATTTATTCTGTAGCATTTTTAACCTTAGCATGCAGTGGTTGTAATTTTAATTTCCAGCCTCTTTGAAAAGAGGGGGGGAAACATTGCTTATCTGGAAAGTACACGAGTGGCAGAGCAGATAAGATAATTGAGACCTAAATGTGAGCTAGGATGGAAACTGGGTCTCTGTTGTACAGTTGGGTCTCATCCAGTTTGCCACAGTCGGATGCTGCTTTAATGCATATTAATGCCATGAATTTTGTCATCCTTTGGAGAACGCAGTGACTTTTGACCCTCCTGCTGCTTTTGTATTGAAAGTCCTGAGCTTTTAACTGAAGCGATAGAGGCTCCTGCTTTCAGAGAGCTTTATGTCGCTTTGCGATAAGATAAAATACTCCCTTTTTTTCAGTATCTGTAACAACATTTTGCTCCTAAAGCGAGGAATAGAAACCAAAAATGTTCCCACTAGCTGCACAAATATTTCTCCAAGGCATCTATACGCATTTCTGAGCAGCGTCTTTATCTGTAGCAGGATGCGCACAGGAAACGGCAACCTTTCCATTTGCAGTTCTTCCTCTCGTGGGGAGCTCCTGCTGTGGTTTTAAACGTTGTTATGTTTGGGACTTGATGATGACCCAAGTGAGTAGATGGTGGTAATGCACACATACAAAACTAGAATAAAGGAGTTGTTACTGCAGTGGTTTCATACTGCAAAATGTGGTATGTATGTTTGCTTTGTTTACTTTAACTCTGCTTTTGCACTTCTTAAGTTTGTAATTTTGGGCAGGAATTTTTCTTCCCCCTCTCCCTCAAAAGTCCTTAGTTTCAACTCAGCTTTTCTCCTAAGGCAGGTGAATTTAGTACCTTTTCTTATTGCAGTCGCTATTGTGCATATTCTTACGTTGCAAGAAATACAGTTTAGGAAAGCAGCAGGTTATAGTAGTTTTAATCCAGAAGAGCTTCTTGCTCTTCGGAGCAGCTCCTGAACATGTCCTACGTCAAAGTTGCTGCGTTGCAAAGAGCTGCGCAAATGCAGATAAGCGTGTGCTGTACAGTAGGAGCAACACAAAATCTAAAGGCTCCCTAAACACCAAATTCTGCAAATTCACGTGTGTTTGGGAACCTTTATTTTATATTTGGGATCACACTTGTGTGTTGCAGTGAGGTTTCTGCGAGCCCATCATAGTAAGGTGGGCGATAATCCGCAGGCCAGAGCTTGTTGTTTGTTTCCCCCCCTTTTTTTTTTTTCTTTCCAGCTATCAGAATATTTTAGAGCAATGTTATTAGCATTTTTGAGCGACCTTACCATTTCTTGACACGCTGAGCCCAACCTGGACCAGAACTGGGCAAACCAAATTGCTGCCCGGTCTGTTGCACAGTTGATACTGAATTTAGGTGCTGGAGAAGCTCAGGGCAGCAGAGGCTCCCTGACACGGCCAGGCAGCGACTGCAGCCCCGGGCGACCTGTGCAGCGCTGCTTGTGTTTAAGGTCAACTGCTTGCAAACACTTTGAGGAAGGCCTGTATTCAAATACTATTTATAAGATCAGACTAATTTCTTTCTTCATAATGATGGCTTTTTGGCTGATGACAGGAGTGGAATCCAGAAGAACTGGATTTTTACGTGCCACTAATCAGCTGCATATCCACAGGGAAGTCGCTTGGTAGCTTTTCTGCCTCCGTTTTTTTTTTTTTTAATTAAATTTTTAAAAAATGCTGACTAATACGTGCCTCACAGGGCCCTGAATGCACAGGTAGTAGCCACATGCTGTGAGATCTCCAGAAAACACTACAGGAATGTCCAAGGGGTTTATTATGGTGAAAGAACTGGCAGTGAAAGAACTGGTTAAGCCTGGGTTAATGTCAGGCTGTTCATTAAGGGCAGACTTAATAGGCGAGGCTCTGAGAGCAGCTGCTCTTGGCTTCACCTGCAGTTACAGTGGACAGCTCGAACCTGCTGCAATACTGGAGCATTGCAGGGGGTCGGAGCGGGGCTGAGGTGGATGCAGGAACGCTGGGATCCACCTTGGGCTCTTCCTTTCTGCTTCCAAACTGGCTTTGCAGGCAGATTGTGCCATAGCCACAGTGGATTTTGTCCATTTAGCCCCATGGTGATTGCTGCTTCTGCCACTGATGTGTCCTTAGCACCTTCTTGTCCAGAAAAAAACCGTTTATTCCACTGAAACCTTCCTTTGTATCTGCCTGCCTCTGGCTGTTGTTTTTTCACCTTTTAATTGAACAAGACAGGAATGTTTATTAGGTAGCAGAAACGTTAGCATGTGATATTAGAGGTATAAACCAAGCAGAAATAAGAAGAATTTGCAGCCTTCAAGCTCAAGATGTCTTTATTTAAATTGAAAATCCAATCCACTTCTGTGCGATGTCTGTATTTTGTTTTTAAAATTTTATTTCATTGTGCATTTATACAACATGTTGTAATGAGCAATGGCACAAAAACCACAGAACTTCTTTTAGGGAAGAGCGGGTTTCGGGGTATTTTCCAAAACCAAAATAACCTTGCCAGGCATTTGCAGTAGTAGGTTAAACTTCAGTAAAGCTCCTAAAATTCAACAGTGCTACAGTCACCTACCTAAAAACAGAGACAGCCTCGGAAATTGAAATGTAAATCTAGGCTTACTCTATTTGCCTTCGGGGGTTGCTCTCTTTGTGGTTATGTGTGTTAGCTGGTTCTGGTGACTTGGCAAATTTGAAAGGTATTGTTTAAAAAGAAAAATCACCCCTCATTCTTCTGTAAAAACAGGTCTTTGGGACAAGGAATAGGGTTTTGGGAGCATGAATTCAATGGTGAATTTCAAATCACAAGACTAAGTTAACGTGAATTTCAAGCTGATGTTGCTGCTGGAGAAGAAAGCGGCTGTTGCTCTCCGGCTTTTCCTTTGCTCCACTGAGTTGTGTTGACCCACCATTTTTGGTACCAGGTGCTGGTGATACAGGTAGCGACACAGGTCTGGATGTAGAAATTGGTCAAAGCAACCCGTGTGTTTTGCAGAGGGTGTTTGGTCAGCCAGGGTTAGGAGGGAGCAGATGGGGAATGAGGAGGAGGCTGGAGACCTCCCCCAGCTCTGGGAAGAGTGGTGTTAAAAACCAATCACTGGTAAAACTCATCTTCCCTCCTCCTCCTCTTGAGAAGAGCCTGCAGCCCTGGGTGAAGCTTGCGAGTGAATTGGCCGGTTTCACTTTTATTTCCCGAGCACTGCTCTGAGCAGCTGCAGTGTTAGGCTGCACGCTGCAGTGGAAGCTTTAAATCCAAACTTTCATGCTTCAGATACGTGGCGGCTTTTCTGAATGTTAGGTGCTGTACGACAGGAATCGGGGCACAGGGGAAAGAAGTTATTCCTTAATATTGAGCCCCAAGCAGTGCAGAAATGTGAATTCCTTGGAGCGCGTAACCAAGAGCCGCAAGTTAGAGGAAGGAATTAGCTTGAGGAGGAAAGATGCACTCGCTTATCAGCGCCGAGGCAAGGCGGAGGGGGCAGCACGGCGCAGCAGGGATGTTTTTGAGCCTGGCTTAGTGCAGCTGGCCCTCGGAGCCAGCCGGGAGCTCGCGGCAAGGATGAAATATCTCCGTCGAGGAGCGCTCGGCGCCCGGGGCTGGGCCTGCCCGCGCGCCGCAGCTGCGGCGGCGTCTCCAGGGAGGAAGTGGAAGAACTTTCGTCCTCGTCCTCTGCCTTCCCCGCGGCCGCGAGCGAGGAGGGCGGCTCGGCCCTGCCGTGAGCCCGGCACTGGGCCCTGCGCGAGGCCCCTGGGCGGCCCGGGAGCGGGCAGGACGCGGGAGAGCAGGCGGGAAGGGCTTTCTCCTTCGTCCTCGGCCGCCGGCACGAGGAACTTCAACGAAGAGGAACCGCAAGCGCCTGCTGGCGCGGGCAGAACCCCCTGCCCTGGCGCAGGGCTTGCTCCAAGAAACTCCTGCGACGTTGAGGCTCCTGTAGTGAAACAGATGGTTTTGCTTCCTCCTGCCCTATCCAGGCTGGGCCCAACATCTAGTGTGGGTTGCTGAAGGGAGTGTTTAAACCAGGCCCTTGCACTTTAGGGCCTAACCAAGGGGCTGTGTTTTACATGTGATGTCTTTGTTACCATTGCGCCAACATGAGAGACTCCGTGCCTGCCTCATCGTGAGAGAAAGGAGGTCGGGGAGGACGTGTTGCCCCTTTACTGGCTGCTTGCAAGGACTTGGGAGGGTCTGTGCTTCCTCCGCAGGCTGCTCTGGTATCTAGGGCTGTCTTTTGACAGGGGCACATCTCCTGCGCAGGTGACTTCCAGGTTAAGATTATCCCAAGTCTGTGCTTCTCTTCTGCACTCACTGTTACCGAGTGCCCCTTTTATGCTGCGTGTAGAAAAGGCCAAGATCCAACATGCCCAAAACGGGATCTCCAGAAAACCCACTGCGCTCAGGTCGAATTTAATCTCAGTGCAGGCAAAGCTGGAGTGGGCAAACCTCACAAACTAAAGCTTCGTTTCGTCTTTACGATCAATCCAAATATTTTGAAATTAAAAGCAAAAGCGACGTTGGGTGGATGGATGTGTGTGTTTGTGGGCGACGCCGCGGCGTTGCAGGCGGAAGGAAGCGTGTGGGGCCGAGCGCCCCGCTCGCCTGCGAGGTGGGGCTCGCAGCTGCCCCGTTATTTTTAGCTTCCGATTATCTCATCGTAAATGTGGATCTCTCTTTTTCAGCATGTTCAGTAAATGAGGCTCTCGGTTTCTTCCTATGAAGAATCATTTTCCCTACGAAAACTCACCTAAATGTGGATGAGTTCTTCACCCCTATTTTATTCATTCCATCTTTAAGACTTTTAGTGATGCAGAAGTGAGTGGGATGCATTTTGCAGGTGGCTTTACATGCTTTTTTTTTCTGCCAGATAGCTCTACTTTGGATCCTGTGGCTAAGGCTATGGGTGCAGTCAGGATTACAAGGAAGAGCCAGAGCTTCTAGAGCGACTTCTGCACTTGGAAAAACAGAAGCTTGATCAGAAGGGAGGGAGAGAAGCAAACAGTGGATGTGGATTTTGCTCCTTCCATGCAAGAATGTGCACCAGGGTGGTCATAAAGGACTTTTTTATAGGTAGAGATAAAAGATACCACCAGTTTCCATCAGTGCATTTTCCAGTCACTCACTGTGATAGTGATTCATAATTATTTTTTTTCTTACTTGATGGCTCATCCTCGCCTGAGAAAAGATGTGTAAAATGTTTCCATTTTTAGCTCTTGAGGATAATGGATGAATAAACTTAGCCTTCCTTGGCTGTTGTGCACAGCAGGTGAACCTTCCTCCTCAGGATCAGCCTTTCACTCTTTCGCTGCCCTGGCTTAAAATACCAGCCCTGGGAAGGCTCCTCGCCCGCTATCTGCACATGGGTGGAAGAAAATGTTCTAGTGCTTGAAAATGTGCCGTGAAACATAAGAAGTTTTCCGAAGGCATGGAGCAGCATTCTCCTGGTTCCGGACTGCCCCCCGGCGTGTTCGGTACCGCTGCATGTTTGTTTGCTCAGAGCTACCAGGACTTGCTTTGCTGGGGGCAAACACTGGTTATTCCTGGCTTCCTTGAAAAATATGGAAGCACAAGATTGCCTTTTGCAAGGAGTTGTTTGAAACCATCGACTGGTTTCAAAAAGGAGGTGGTTTTGGCTTTCGAATTCTGTCCTTCGCTGCGGCCCTGTCCGAGCAGCTCCTAGGAGCAGCGATGGTCAGAATGAATGGGAAGCGCCCTGCATGCCGGGTTTGGAGGGGAAGGTGGACGGGCTAATTTTAGAAGTGAAAGAGAGGAAGATGATGGTTTGTGGTAAGCTTCAACAGGCTGCCATGGTGGGGGAAATGCTGCTCTTTTGGGCTGCCAGGGCATATAGGTGCTGCGCTTGTTCAATCTTAAACCACGTGTTTTGAAATGATTTTCATGCTTTAACTTCCCTCATGCTGACTCAGTTTGGTTGTGAAAGTCTGAAAACTTCTGGTCTAGAGCAAGATTTCCGCAGTCAACAGAATGGGTGTAGCCTGGATACGTTCGTGCTTTTCTTTTTGCATTAGCAAAACATCTTCCTTTTTGTTGATCTTGTGGGATCTGCTGCTCTTGCTGACTCCCTTTCCCCAAGACTGGTTCATTTGCAGAACTCATGTTAATACTCCTGATTCCTCGTGCAAATTTGTATATTAAGATGATGATTTTATTTATTTCCCCTCCTCCCCCAGGACGCTGCACTGAAATCTACCATATCTGATCTTGAATGAGGAAGACCTGATGGTGGATGCTTTCAATTGCCGGTTGCATAAACCAGCCCTGAATGGAAGTACAGAGGTAAAGGACACTTTCCATTGCTAATACCCTGCCAGCAGAGGCAGAAGTGCATTGAATGGTGCCTGAATCCCTTACAGCTTTTTCAGCCTCTCTTCGTAGCAGGGAGGGCCTATTCTGCTGCGTTCAGCAGCAGCTTTAGTGTTTTATCCTTCCTCCTAAATTACACAGCAAATGGCGCATCTACTGCGTTCAGTCAGGAAGCTTCTAGTGGTTGAAGTGGAAATCTTGGACCTGCATGTAAGGCTGCCAGATTTATCTGAAGTCTCAAATTTACAGCAGGGAATGAAGAACCCCTGCTAGCTGGGTTGAAGTGAGTTAACCCCACGCCTCCTCTCCCCTAAACTTTCAAGGACACATATTTAGCAGCAAGCAAATAAAACTCATTGTGAAATGTTTGACTAATTTCTCAGCTCTAGAACAGTTAATTCTAACTGTAAGGTATTTTGTTTGTCAAAGTTGCCATCCAGATGAATCTGATACAGTTCTCTCATGCTGGTCATCTTGTTCCTCGTCCTTAAACTGCATGTGTTCTGTCTGTCCTTGTTTTGGAAGATAGTGCAGACTTTTGAAGGACGTTTTACTTTCTGTGCAGCCTTTAAAATCTATTAGATTTCTTTAACATTTGTCTTGGATTAGTCTGAGACTTGAAGGGCGCTTCTGTGTTTGTTTTGACTGTGAATTTATCTTGCTTTCTGACAGAGATTGGTCTGTCTGGCAGTGGGTGAGAGCATGCAAGGCATTGGGAAGCCTCCCAATGGAGCACTGGAGCATGTGCTGGGAATGCTGCAAGGCAGAGTGCTCTGTCAGGCTTGTTTTTCCCCCCAGTCTTTGTGCTGAATTTGTCTGTGATTGTTTCATCATTAATTTTATACCCAAATTGTGAAAAGTCATGAAACGGTTCTCCTGCTTGTGCTTCCCATGGTGCTTCTAGGATATTGGCCCATCTTTGATGGCAAAACGCCCTGATAGTTCTGCTCTTGCTTCATGTGCTCAGCTCATGGACTCATTCTTAAGCTCGATACTAACATTTTAGTTACAGGTTTGACAACCTTCTCATGCACTACTGACATCAGCCTTGCTCGTTATATCTAGAACATAGCAGCTGGTTAATAAATATGAACGTGGCAAACTGGGGGATAAATTTTGCTGCGCTCTTTCTTCTCACCATGCTGTTCTCCCCGCATACCACCTCTCACCATGGAGGACTGCAAAACACTGTGCAGGCTGTTGGGTTTTTTTTAAACACTGGATTAAAATGTCAACTCTTAAGCAGAGGCTTGAGTGATACACAAGACTGAGTGAAAGATTCAGGCAAATGCACTTAAGGGTGTGTGTCTGTGTGTTTGGTTGCTGCATGTGTTCTGCATGTGTGTAGTAGAGTGGCTGAACTGCGCTCTGTGGAAAACAGCTTAAAATCTGTTGATCCAGGACAAGCACAGATAATTATCCTTTGGTCCTCCCTTCATCTGGAATATGTGGAGGCAGAGAGCAGCAGTTAGAGATTCCCCCTCTCTGTTAGCCTAACTTAGTTTAGTGTTATGGGTGTTTTATGCTGGATTGAAAATAGTCTAATGCTCTTAATGTGTCGAGTAAGAGCACCTCGGGGATGCTGTGCTTTGTGAGCACTGAAAATTAAATTAAGCAACCAGCTCATTGCGTGGCTCCTGCAAATGTTCACCAGGTGCAACTTGTGCTGGTGGCTGCACACGAGAGGTCCCCAGCTTTCCCACGTGCCATAATGTGCCTAACAGTGCTCGTTACCTGGGGACGCTGCTGAATCTTAAAATGTGTCAGGTTTAAAACCTCATTTCGTACAGTTCCCCTCAGTGAGGGAATAGCAGCAGAAAGCTTTTCTCCATCAGACATTTACACTGCTTGCAAGCCCATATGAACTGACAGTTTTATCCTTTGCTGGAGAAGGAAATAATCCAGAATACTGCAAGCGCACTTACATAATTGACATAATTGTGCTTGCGTTATACATACTGCATATATACCTGTGACTTGGATGCCTAGGTAACGTTTTACTAGAAAGGTGAAATGCCCACGAGTGCTGGTGTCTGAAGAGTAAAGCGGAAGAAGGGGCCTTCGCCCCGTGACAGCTGCGTGTTACCTTTCCTTGGGCTCCTAGAAAGGTTTGACAAATCTGTTTCTTCCTGTTTTTTCTTTTTGCTAATGCTTCCTGTAGCATAATTTAAAATATATTAGGCCAGATTTTTTGCTGCTTTTGCATAAAACCCAGATTTAATGCACCTTCCTGCTGCTTTGGAGAACTTGGATTTCGGTTGGTTCTAAACCGGGAGGACCTGGGATTTGGATGGATTTGCATACATACAAAATCTAAATACTATAACCAACACTTATCATCTTTATCTATGCAATACTGACTGCAGCTAGTAGCAAGATACTGGGTACATTAATAGAACTGTGTTAGCAACTTTAAATTTGCTTTTTTTTGGATTGAATGAAGACTGCTTGGCAAGTTGGAGCCACAACATCTAAAGAGAAGCTCTACTGATACAACTGGTGCTCTCCTTCAGAGCTAAAACCAGTTAGGGGCTGCTGCCCTGCAGCTCTCGCCCTTTGTTTATTCATCCTACCAGCTGCGGTGATCTGGTTCTTCACCACAGATCCTTCATTTATTGGAAGTGTTTGGAAAGAATTGAAGCGGCTTTACTTTAGGTGATAGCTGTGATAATCCCCTGATAAGAGGTCTTTTAAGGAAAATGTAAGTTAAAAAACAAGGTGGCCTTCATCTGATGCTGAGGATGGGGTTGTGTGGGTGCTCTGGCCTGGGTGTGTTCTCATCTGCGGCAGGCTGCTTATACTACTGATTTCAGAACTGAGCGTGAGTTTGTAACTTCTCTTTTATCACAGAGTTAGTTTCCTGCCCCTTCTTTGAACTTGTGCTCGACGCTGCTGCTGCGCCGAGCACTCGTGAGCAGCCGGGTACGAGCAGCAGTGCTCATCTTCTGCCTGTGCTGGTGCATTGCTTCTGCTACACACATTGCATTGAAAGACTTTCCAACTGCCCTGCCCCAGTTAGCGGGGCAATGTGCAAATACAGGCCTGAGTTCGTGCTCGGAGAAATTCATATTCAAAGTAAATTTTGCAGGGTGAGAACAAGGAAGTTCCTGTTTTGCAGAAAGTGTCCTGATTGAAAAGAGAACTAATGACTTGTCCATGGTTGGACAGAGCCTGTGCGAGTCCAGGAATTAATTCCCAGTAAGGCTAAACTCCCTCTTGCAGATTGTTTTTGGGGTAGCAAATAGCTTTTGTAGTCAAATGCTACAGCCTGTAATCTCTTCTGCAGCCAGAAAATAGTGAATTTTCTTCTGTTGTCAATTTTTTCCTGATAACAACTTTTCTTCTAAGGAGTTTGACCTAATGAATTAGTGTTGCAGCTTTTTTTCTTTTTCCTCCATTTTGCTTCATTCGGGTGCGAGGAAGCAACTTTGCGTTACTCAAAACTGAGGTGGAATTTCTCCTTTGTCCTGCTGGATTTTTATCAGAGTCCTAGTAATTCAAGAAGGCCACCGTGTGCTCACTGAAGGTGAAACTGCGGCTGTTGAGTAATTCTAGGAGCCCGAGGGCTTATCTGGCACTGTTACTAGTTTGCTACTTGCACAGGAAAGTTTGAGCTCTGGTTATCAAATTGGAAGACAAAAATGTATCTTAGCTTCAACTATGTAACTGGTGCTCCAAGTTTGTGCAAAACTGCTTAGAAATTCTGTCTTGCCCTTGTCTTTGCAGTGTAACAGTTGTAGAATTCATCAAGTAGAAAAGATAATAAATATAAGTTTATATACATTATATATAAAGGAATAGTCTTCTTTTAATAGAAGTTTGGCCCATGTCCTGTGTTTATGTCTAACAAAAGGCGTGTTTTAGTTGCTGTTGTGGTCGGACATTAATTTCCATGTTGGTGGAGCAGTTACTTTCCTTCTAGAAATTCATCTGGTCATTGACCTATTTTATCAAATCTTTTTGACTGGCCAGCGTCAAACCTGGAGCACAGGTCAGAAACTAAAGGAGACCAACGTGTATGGGGCACTTCCAGGTGCAGGGCATTCGGGGCTATTCCAGATATTGAGGATCACTAGAACCTCTCATCCCTGACGTTGATGTTTGTCCTCTGATGCTTGTGAGAAGCGGCCAGGAAGGAAGGGCGGATGGAGCAGGCGCTGCCTGGGTTCACTCAACACTTTAAAATTAAGTTTATTTCTTCAGGTCTTTTCTGACCTTAATGCCTCTTGCCTAAAGTTCTGATACACTTAAACTCTGAAGCATTATCCAAAAATACTCTGGTTGTGAGCTCTTACTTGAAATCTGTGGTCATTCTGTCAGTGCACATTTACTGGAAATGCTTCTCCTGGATTTTGTAGCTGTGGGCATAGTCTGTTCACTGCTTCACACTGGTTCCTAGAAAATTTAGGGGAATTTCTTGCCATGACTCATGCTGTAGAAGTGGCAGATGCTACATGCTTTGAAAACGATTATCATAGTTTCTGGAGGCGCTGTAGATGCTACTGAGTGGTAGGAACCCAAAAATATCTTGGGGATGAACTTGGTGATTTCACACCAACACTATTCCTCCCTTTTTCATGAGGATACTTGAGTGAAATCTTTGTGTCTTGTTCCCTATTGGTGCTCTGCAAAAGTGCAAAGTGCTACTGCAAAAGTACATTTCAGCTTTCAAGTTTCATTTTCCACCCTGCTGTCAAGAGGATCTGGCTCTGTTTTTAGTCCTCATAGTCAGCTTCACTGCTCCCCATCTCCATCTGCTTTTGCTTGGTTTGGGGCTTTGTTTTGTTTTTCGAGAACCTCAGCCCCTCTCTGGCATGTGGGGTGAACACCAGGGACTCGGATGCCTCTAAGGATCAGTCCAAGCCTGATGTCCTCAGCACACCTGGGTCACGTCACCGACGATGGCTCTGCGGGGGCTCCACGAGTGATACTGGGCCCCCAAGTACTCTGAAGCAGCTCCAGGTTTGTCTTCCTGCTCTGTCTTTCATGGGGTGGACGTGGAGCTTGTGAGGTTAGGATGGTTGCCCATCCTGGTGTTCGTAGCCTATGCCAAAGTGAACAGAAAAACCCTGCTGGGCTTTGGGGTCAGTGGTTGGGATTCTTAGGTGCAAATTTTGTTTAGAAACGCTGGACAGACAACATGCGTTGTATCCTCATGGTACGCAGGGGAAGTGTCCAAGGAGGGATGGACAAACACTGTCATTTGAGGTTTTTTCATGGAGAAAAAATGCAAATCTCTTGCATGCTCTTCCTCCAACCTCCTGTACAACCCAGCAGCTTGTCTAGGTTGCAGAAAGGAGCTTTTCCACATTTCCCAAGAGTGAACATCAAGAGCTTGCTTCGATGGAAAGCTTTGATGGGCACGTTTGCAGCGAAGGAGCTGGTTTTGCAAATCCAGACCCCGCTGGCGGCTCCAACATGCAGGAACCGCCCCGGAATCGGAGCAAGGAGGAGGTGGTGGCCCTGGCACGCGGGGAAAGGGGAAGCCTGGAGCTGCCCCTTGTACTTCCGCAGAGCGGGCTCAGGAGAGGGCAGTTCCTCTGTTCGGCTTTGTGCTCTTAAGAGGCGCTTTTAAACCCAGCTTAGGTTTGCTCTGTAAGCTCTGCACCCCCTCCCACTTTTGCTGTGCAAGTTGGTGTCAGAACAAAGGAAAGTAACAGCCTCTGTGTGGGGGATTGCATGTGGTCCTACCTCTCTGTGCCCCTTGGTTTGCGCTCCACTCTCTGGTTATTCCAGTGGGATATTTTTTCCCCAAGTTGCAGCATACTGAAAATGGGTCTAGGTTGGGAATGTCAGCTCTGCTGTGTGCTGTTTGCATCCAAATAGTAGGCATTGTGCATCTCTGCTGGTTTTGCTATGAGGAGTGTTGAGTCCTTGATAATGTGAATTTACAAGACCAGTTTGGTGAATTTGATGCAAAAGAGACCATCAGAACAGAGCTTGCCGTTGCTTCTGAAGGATTGCTATCCTTGCAGGTAAAACTTGGGTAAAATCCCAAGAGTTTGGGGTAAAACTCATACTCTTGTAACCCCTGTAAGACTTTTATTTCTCTTGAATTACGTTTTGTTACTCACATTGTATATAGGGTTAGGTAGGAAGACCCTAACCAAAGTTTTTTATTTCTTTTCTTCCCTGGCCGTTCTGCTTAGAAAATCCCCCTCCTCACGGGAGGAGGGATGAGGTGCTGTCCTCTAGCGACCAGGTACAGGTGACTTTTATTTTTTTTAATGTGAACTTTCTCTATGCTCCCTTGGGGTTTGGGACCAACCTATCATACAGGAAAACACCAAACTATCCAGAGTTTATTAGTTAATGTTAGGATTGCTCATTCCTTTAATGAATGGTGGTGTGACCCTCGCTGCAGGAAAACCTCCTTGCTCATTCATAGGGGTCTTAGGAAAACTGTCCCTAAAATTAACCGGAGCAAAATGAAGGGACTTCCAAACTAGGATGCAGTTGAGAGGCTGCTGCCTAATTCATCACACAGACGCAGTAGTGTTTAGAAATGATGGAACTATCTTCTGTTAGCCTTCCTGCCAGCTTTTAGTTTCTTATTGACTCTATGCTGACATACAGTCTGACAAAACGTCTGGCAAAACCTATGTCTGACAAAAGCTTCTGGTTAAGGTCCTGGAGTTTAGGCGATTCTTTTAGTTTTGCCCCCTTGTTTGCCCTGCCGTAACCGCACGCAAGGCACTGAGAACCGTGGCAGTGCTAGAGACTTTCCCAACCTGATAATTCCCTGACTTATTCATAAAGCAGGCAGCACAAGTCTTGAAATTTTGATCAGGTGCCAGTTCCTTCAGTAGCCACTCAATTCAGAAACCTTTTTATAGCTCTGCTAACATCTCTGAAGACTGTTGGGCTTAATTAATGTTTAAGACTCTTGAATAGAACATGTCAAGAAAGGGGAGGCTTTCAGGAGCCAGGTGGGAGCTGCTCTGCTTCAGGGAGTAGGAAAGATAAAGGACAGGCCAGCATGTGAGTTGAGTCACTTGGTGCCACTTTGCTTCCTTGAAGTGTCCTGTTCTTTGTGTTCTTTTTTTTGCTTATGAATGGTGAGGCCTCTTGTGAGGCCACACCTGCGGTACTGGGTGCAGTTTTGGGCTACCCAATACAAGAGGGATGTGAAACTTCTAGAGAGGGTCTAGCAGAGAGCAGCAAAGGTGATTAAGGAACTGGAGCATCTGTCTTACGAGGAAAGACTGAGCAAGCGGGGCCTGGTTAGCCTGGAAAAGACTGAGATAAGATCCGATCAATATGTATAACTGCCTGAGGGGAGAATATAGGGAGGAAGGGGCCAAACTCGTCTTGGTGGTGGCCAGCGGCAGGACAAGGGGCAACGGGTACAAGTTGAAACCCAGGCAGTTCCATCTGCATGTGAGGAAGAACTTCTTTGCTGTGAGGGAACAGCAAAGAACTTCCTTGCTCCCTGGAACAGGCTGCCCAGGGAGGCTGTGGAGTCTCCTTCTCTGGAGATCTTCAAAACCCACCTGGATACAGCCAGGTGACCGATATTCCGGGTGTACCTGCTGGAGCAGGGGAGTTGGACTAGATGGTCTCTAAAGGTCCCTTCCAGTCTCAACCATTCTGTGAAGTAACCGGGTTAACAGGGGTTTTGAATTAACAGGCATCTGTATGGAGTCCTTTATGTGGGCTTCAATTTTTAACCTTTTAAGCTCTAGCACAAGAAATAGAATGCCCTTAATGGCCCCTTCATGGATAAATAGGAATGCACTTTATTTACTTATTTATGGTGGAAGTTTGGACCAGGATGGTGAAATTGCCATGAAAATACTCCCAGTCAGGTAAAATATTCTGTTTTCTACCACCTGCAAAAGCAGAGTTTTAGATTTCTCAGAAGTCAAGTGAGAGGAAGATTAATTTTCCTGTAGAAATATCTTTTTTGTTTGCCCAAGTCAATGAGTCCTAACATTGGTGTTGTCATGATCACTGGCATTTTCCTGCATAAATATCTTAAGTGCAACGCTGAGCATTATCAAGCAGCACAAAACCTGTATCCTGTGGGCATGTTCGGTGCATTTGGCACCTTATAAATATCTTTGTAAGTAAATTTTTCTTCGTGTATTGAGATACTGCGTAATAAATATATTGCAAAAAAAGTCACAAATCCCACAGACCCTGCTACTTCTTCCCAACAGAGACCCATGCTTTTCCTCCAAGAATTGTTAATGGATTATTAATTATTAATGGTGAAATATTACATGGAAAAGAAGGCAGTAATGAAGTAAGAATGGTTGCAGAGATTTCTTTTTAATTTGTCTCAAAATTAAACAGTTTCTGGAGAATTTGTCTTAATCTCACTGTAATTTTTTCAAGGCTGTAATTTTGAGTTTGCCTTAAAAGATACAGATCTTGTTTGAGATACTTGTTTCTAAGAGGAAATCGTACCATGTATGGCTACTCCAGAAGATGAAGGTCTGGTTTTCGTGGTTATTACTCTCGGACATGAACAGTGAACAGAATAAAATGTGGTCAAACAGCAGTTTTATCCAGCACTTGTGGTACTAAAGTACTTTTGTCATCCTTAATAGAAAGCAGAACTTGAATAGACTGACAGAAATGACTGACTGCTGCCGATTTAAGTCCAAGAGCATTGCCTGCAGGGGAAAATATGCTTGGCAAAGAAGTTAATAGTGATGAAAGCTTCACTGTAGCAGTTAAGCTTAGATATCCTAGCAATTAAGTTTAGATATCGTTAGATTTAAGAAAAAAAAAAAGAGGGAAAAAAACCCTCATTATTTAATCTCCATTTAGGCTTTATTTTCACTTAGTTAAAGATAACAAATAGGGTGTCAATATCTTATTGATGGATAGACTGTAGAAGCTTTATTCGGCAGGACTGCTCTTTTTGGTTTTGGGGGTTTTTGTTTGTCTCTGGAAAAGTTTGTCATCTTAATTGCATGGGATTTCAGTTTAGTTTATGACACTGAAATTACATTGTGCTATTAAAGACAGCTTTCCTTATTTCAGCTGACAAGGTTTACAGAAAAAATATTGGAGGAATATAAATATATATTTAATAGAAAATGAGGAACTTTTGTTGAAATTAGGCTCTGTAGAATTTTATTTTTCTTTCTCCAAGAAAATCTTGTTACAGCAGAGGATATAAAGAAGCAAAAGTCTAGCTCGCACTGTAACATTAACTTTTAGTAACTCTGAGACTACCTGTCCAAATAAACAAATCTTGAAGTGGTTAAGTGGTGTTTAAGCCTTTATCTTGTGACATCACTGGGTTTTAGTTACTCCAACTGCTGTGTTTTAATCCAGAGGAATGGTGCAGATGTCTGCTTATTTTGTATATGTAATATTGCAGCGTCTCTGCTCTTGCTCAGGGAAACCAGAACCCAAATAGAGAGACTTGGCATGTGGAGCAGAAACGCAGACCTGTGGTGGCTGCTCATCCTTGGCACAGCTTCTTTCTATGTGCTCCGAATCTGTATAAGCCTCATTTACACAGAAATTGTTTAGACTGAATTATGAAATCCCCGTGAGCATTGGGATGCAAATGGATTTCTTGGCTTTAGCCTTGGCTGTGGTTAAATGTACCCTCTTGCCAGCGGGGACCAGTAAATAAGGTCAGTAGTGACCGAGTTGCTTCCCAATAGCGCTGGAATTTGCTCTTACTTGGTGTTTTCATCAGTGTATTATCCATAGTAACCAGCTTGAAATACTGATGCTGGTTCCCAGAACATCCTTGGAATACGTTTGACAGTTCCAAGGAGCTCTAGAAAGTAGAGCTGGAATTTGTGTGTTAGATGAAAACAAAGGAAAAAGTGACTTTTTCCTTTCCACAAGTATATGAATTTTTTTTTTTTTTTTTGCCCCAGAAGTTTGACAGAAATAATGAAGGAAAAGACTCTAGAGCTGCTTCCTATCCTCATCCATGATTTGCCCTGAAGGTTGCTGGAATTCACTCAAGTTTGGTTTGAACACAAGGATGTTGATACCTCTGCCTTAATCGTGTGTAATCCCATTGACTGATGAAGCTGTGGAGCCTGGTGACGTCCCTTACGGACAAGTTGGTGGCTTTGCTCCTCATTACAGTGGAAACAGAACCCAGTCGTGTTCGACAGCAGTAACAGCACCCGAACTTTTTAAGTTCGGTATTTAAGCCTGGAGTATTTAAGTATTTAAGCCTGGAGCTGAATTCTTGGCTACTACAGTCTGTGATGGAGTATCAACATTGACAGACCCTGCTTGCTGCTCTTACAGAAACAGTTATACTTCTAGATTTTTCTTTTACATTTCTTCTTATATTTCCATTGATACTCTTTTATTCTCTTATATTTTCTTGGTGTAGCTCTGCCTCTGACCTGCACTTCTCCTGCTGGGCCCTGGTGATTCCTGAGCACCGGTGCCTCCTTGGAATGGCTGCCAGTGTGGGAGGCACCTCTGCCTTGTGCGGAGCCGTCGCCTTTCCGCAGGTCTGCGACATCCTGACGCGCTGTAGGCCCTTACTGGGCAAACTGGGCCAGCACTTAATGGTTTTTCTCCCCACATAGCATCTTTCTGGCGTGGGCTATGTGAGTCTTTAGATGTTTCCACCAGCTTGTCCTGCAACCGGGGAAATTTAACTTGATCTTTGTTAATAATTTGTTGGCTGCATCCAGGCTTAGCTGATGGCCACTGGAAATGACAACGGACCCCAATGCCCTCCGTGTTCGGGCTGAAAGCTGCCCTGGCAGGACCGCGTTGCTCGGGCCCTGCGTACGGCCCGAGCCGCGCGCCTGCCGACAGGCACCGTTCCCATAGCAACCTTCCCGAAAGGGCCACGGGCTCCTGGGAGACCCATCCGGCTTTTTGTCCGGAAGGGAACCGGTCCCATCCCGAGGAATTCAGCCTTCCTTCTTGTCCTCTCGAGGAGGGTTTTGTCCTCAGGCCGAGGCTTCTCCCTCGCAGCCCAAGGATGGGCCTGAGCCTGGGACCTGCGGTGAAATTGGCTGTATTACTGGTTTCGAGTGGGGGAAAACGGAATTTAAGCATAGATTATTTAAGAGGGGCAGCAGTATCGCAGTAAAAAACTGTGTAGTGATTCCTTGTGACTGGCAGTATTAAAGAAAAATAACCAAAATAAGCAAATATCCTGCAAGACAGGCACCATGCAGCTTGCAGATCCACTCCAGGTGCGTGTTTAGTGGCTGAATTTGCTGCTCTCCCTTCAGTTCCAGCTGGAATTGGGACTATCTAAGGATTGCTCCTGGCTCACCTCCAGAGCGTTGTCTGCTCAAGACTCGAGTTTAATTTTTTAACCTTGGATTCCAGTGCCCAGTGAAGCATTTTCCCTGTGCTAATTTAGGACCTTTTTTTTCTTTTTTTGGTTAAAGCAGCTAAAGGCCAAAAGTCTGCATTAAAGCAAAGAGCTTCTTTTGATCTGATTAATCCCAAGAAAATAACAGACCTAATACAAAAAATTGCAGATCTTCACTGATCTGTTACCCAGTTACTATATCTCTGAGTGCTGAATATTCCTATTTAATGTGAATGAAGGCCCAGTAGGTTGAGATGTAACTTCAATCTTAACTCTCTCTTTTTATTTATTTTTAATTTATTTTTTTAATCATTTAAAGTACTTGTTTCCATTGGCGGAGCAGTTTGCACGGATGGACGTGGGATGGGGCTGGGGAGCTAATTGGTGAGAAAACGAAGCATTTTTTGGTGGTGTTTTTCGATACGGTGAGTGACAAGCAGCTGTGCCAACATGATGGAAAGAGCAGGAGGTTATGACTGAAAGCAGTTCACAAAACGCTACTAAAAACCTCCTCTCTTGGATTCCTGGATGGTTTCCATGCCTTGCTAAGCTAGGACAGGCACATACACAGACAAGGAGGGATATATAATGCAGTTAAATACAGGTTAAGTTTTATTTCAAAATGTTTGTGTTATAACCCACTGTGGAGCTGCTCACCAGGCTTTGCAGAAGGTCTCCCAACTGTGTGCCTTATATCTTGTGTTTTAATTGGTGCAGAAAAAAGCATTGAACTAGAATAAAATTGCTTGGCTGTCTTTTATTTTATTTTTTTTTTCCCCTGCCAGAGGAGCTGCTGGAAGAGGGGCTGGATGAAATCATCTCCTTTTCAAGCTTTTCCCAAATGTGCTTAATTATTATTATTTTTAACTAGCTAAATTTGTGCAGGCATATTTCCAAGTGAAATATATATATATTTTCTCTGTTGAATTGCAGTCAGAGAAGAATTGATGGAGATGCCAGGAGAGATGTAAATGTGTGATAGTGGTCCCAATACTGTGTTTGTTTGGTCCATTTATCTGCTTTTAGTCCTATCTTTGGTCATCAGGAATAACCACCCTGCTGCGTGGGCCTCCTTGGTGCAGCCTCCGGCTGTCCTGACAGCTCCGGAACATCTGTGGATTTATCCTCAAGCACCGGATTACTCTTGTTTTCTGTGAGGCTACTCAGGAAATGAAATATCTACCCTTTTCGGTCATCTTTGACTTGTAGATTTTGGCCATCAAACGCTTTGCTCTTGGCCTAGCGGGTGGTGACGTTCCCTTCCCGAGTGCTGTCATGAACAAATGGGGATGTCTTGGAAATTGGGCATCCATAGTTGGCCTCTACGTGTATCCTTTATTCCTAACCATAAAAAAAAAAAAAAATGCAGATGTGAAAAAAAGAATCAACTGGGGAAGCCATGTAACGTTAATCCCGGGCTCTGTGTTAACTAGTACCTGCTAGATTAAATTTGGCCTCTTCTAATAACGGACTCTGAGCATTTTTCCCCATTAACTTCTTTGTGTTCAGTCTTCAGGAGAAGTAGACTCAGGACGACCTGAATGACATGGTGTAGTCATTTTTAATGATGCAAGTGTGGAAAAAAATTCTTTTTCTATAGGTTAATGGTTGCAGCAGTGCCTGTGAATAGATCAGGAAGGGAGCTGGGTGTGCGAGAGGCGCTGCGCACGAGCGATAAACCCAAGCAGTCAAAAAAGGCTGTTTCCTAAGGCCTTATCTCCGGCTGGCACCGAGGACGGCAGGAAGGAAGGAGATCTATAAAAGGAGACGCGTGTGGCTGGGAGAGATTCACGGGGCTCTGGGTGAGAGCAGGGGGAGCCCCCGGATGGGCCCGGGAGGTTGGGGCAGATGCTCTGCGGTGCTGGGTCCCCTGCGCCGCTTCCCGAGCGAGCGGCGCCGAGAGGGCTGGAAATCCTCCTGCAGCTTCATGCCGAAGAGGACAACCTAGTGCCCAGTGCCTAGTACAGAGGTGGGAGCTGCGCAGTGCAACGTGCTCCCTTGTTAATAAATTCGTGTTGTTTTTTAATAGGAAGCTCATCGTATAAAACATGGAGTTTCTTCGAGTGATGAGGAACGTGCTTCATGGTTGTCTCTGTAAGATCTGTCTGTGAAAAGCCAAGGGGGAAAAAACCCGCTATTTGGTTCAGTGTCTTTTTTCCCCATGTTCTGAGAGTGCTACTATGAGATCCTAGTGCTAAGAGCAAGAGAGTGTGGGGTGTTTTGTTTTGTTTTTGGTTTTGTTTTGTTTTTTTAAGAGAAAACTGTTTTCAAAGTTGGCCAGTGTTATGACCATATATGTTATAGGTGCCTTCACTAACACATGCTTGCAGCAGATGATCTTGTTCACTGTCCTGCATTTGTACAATGAAAACACCTTTTGCTGCAAACCACATCATAAGCTTTTCATGTATAAATATATATGTATTTCCCCTCACTAAAAATCACCTGTCTTCAGTTTCTGACTTGCTTCTGAGGATCAAATCTTCATGTCATAGAAACAGATTTTTTTCAACCTGTCGCGTTTGTTAGAGCAAATAATTTCATATAATTTGGAACGCTATTTCTGAAGGGCAGAGCGAGCTGTGCCTGCTGCCTCATTAGGCATCTGGGGTCCAGCTGCCCTCGCAGCTCCCAGAGCTGCGCCCGCCGCGGAGACTCCCGCTCCGGTGGCACTTGCAGCGCCAGCCTGGGCAGAGCATCGTGCCGGACACTTGACATTTGCAGCCGTGGAAATAGATTTTTCCAGTTAGGGTTGTGGTTTTTTTTGGATTACGCATCAGTCAAAATAGAAACTATTTTAAAATACCTAAAAATAGCATTAAAATGCAAAATGGATGTGGCTCTTTGGAGGCGGTTGCATTTATATGTAGGAAACGGAGGCTGCTGGTGCCTCTCCAGACTTTGTAAGTAAATTATCTGGCTTCTCTGTGCCTGTGCGTAGCACATAGGGCAGTCAGGAGTTTATAGTTGTGCAGAGCACTATGGAAGCATGATAATTAAGTTGCTTTTAGCATTTAAATCTCTCTTTCTCTTCAGCTTTATGATCCGTATGTGAGGCTTGGGGATGCTTTGATGAGAAGATGAATCTTGCATGAAACTTTCATCTCGCTGCATGATGTTGCTTGGCCTTCTGCACATCAGGATTTTAAATCTGATTTGTGTATCTTTTTTTCCCTTGTGAATGTACTCTTGAATTATTTCGAAGGTGCTGTCGTGAAACACTAATGAAATCTTGTTTAGAGCAAGAAGCTTGTTTCTTTACTTCTTTAACCATGTGAAGTTTATTTTGTTACTTAAGAGTTTAAGCTCCTCAAACCTGCAAAGCCACACTAATGCACTCAGATTTTGTAATGATTAAAGAAATGCGATTGATCATGAAAATGTTATACTGTTACTTATCTTTCAGCAATATAAGGGCATACCTGTTTTCATTACATTGCTTTAAATTTAACTCAAGGCCAGTTAGAAAGTGTCACTTAGTGTCCCTTGCTGTCATGATTTGTTTTCTCCATTATACATTTCTTGTGAAGAATGGTGGGTTTTTTCCTCATTTGGAGTTAGTGGTTTTTCTTCTCTTTAATGTCTGTATAGTATTATAGATTTTTTTTTTTTAAGTTTTTTGAATATTCTACTCTGTTATCTTGGGTAGCTACTGTTTTACCTGTTCAGCAAAGCAGGGAGAAGATTTCAGGGACTGTTGCCTATAGGAGACAAGTATTTTGGCACTGAAAGCTATGATGCATTGCTCTGTCATGCACTGAATTCCAGTTCATTCTTAAAATGCTACCTGCAGGCAAAATCTGGAATTACCCATTTTTTTGTTACTTCTAACAATTTTCCTAATTAGACTAATTGTCTGAGGTGTTAACCCATCCAGAGCCTCCTCTCAATTTTATCATTAAAACATTGTGTGATTTTATTTTGTTTTTTAGCAGCTGCCCAGTTGATGATAACGCTATAAATAGCGGGTCAAACCTCGTCCCCTTTAGAGTGTGCTGGAGTCTGAGCTGAGCCATAGCGAGCAGGGGAAGCCAGGCTTAACTGCTCTTACCACCACGGGTGCTCCTGGGCTCCCTGCAGAGACAAAACAACCTTCGTTCTGCATCAGGAAAATTATTGCAGTAGATGAGATCCCCTGGGAGAGGTGATGCTTTAAAACCTGGATATATCAGAGGGATTTTAGGTACGGCCACTGCCTGAAACTGAGTTGGCTACGACCAGCTCTGACCTGTAATGAAGTCTTGGCACTTCTGTCTTTTCATAGGAGCCCTTGAAACTGAAAGAAAGGCTGAAAGTGATGGAGCTTGATTGGAGAGTCTAAAGTTTTGCTCTCAGTTAAGAAATTAAACTTCTCATTAACTGCAGATGTGCCTTTGTGCGCGTTGTCCCCTGCAAAAAAATACACGTGTCTCTCTCTGTGGGAGAAGCTTGAGGAGAAAAGGCTGCTGTTGGCTCCTGGCTCTTGTGACTGCTGATATTTTGCATTGAGACAAACTATTCCTGCAGGCTAGGAAGAGTTGCCAGTTTAAGACTTGAAGTGGTGCTCCTTTTATGAAAGCAAGTTAAGGTAATGGGCGAGGGCCACATTGCGCTTGTCCCCGGTGTCCCTGCCCAGAGGGGTCCCCATCTGGGACAGGGCCCCTCAGCTGCTGCAAGTGTATCCGAGCGCTTGGTTCTTGATGTTGCCTTCCCGTCTAGGTGACAGCTGGGGAGTTCCTTGTGGCACAAGGAAGATATCTTTGTGTAGTTTTAGATATATGGAATATTTAGAAGGATGGGTAGTTTGGGTCTGCTTGAAAGAACTCCCAAGTTAAGTTTTGATGTTTCATTTCTATGCAAGTCGAGGACTTGAATTTTTCTTGCGTTTAAACTGTGCTAGTTTCTTCAGTCATTTCTCCAACTTCACCCCAAAGCAAGAAGGTCTCGTTGGGTTGTGTCGTCTGCTGGAACTCGGCCAGGTGGTCTCAAAGACTTCCTCCATTCAGGGCTTGTCCCCTCGTGGAAACGCTCTGGCATCTGGATACAAGAGCCCTTTACGCACAGGGACGTACGTGGAGTAATTACAGACCTTTAAAATCCAGTCCTCACTCCCCAGCAATTTTCTAATCTACAACAATGACAGTAAAATTCAGATAATAATATTGGATGTAGCAATAAGAGATTTGTGTGTGTCATTTCCCTGCTGCCCACTGCAAAGTTCTGGAAGAGATGCCGTTTGTATTAAATATTTTCCCTAGGTATTACACTAAGCTATTTTTAATGAACATGAAGAGAAGGAAATGGGGACTAGGCGATTGCTTTGGTTTATCTTCTCCCTAGGAATGTCGCAAGGACAAGCCCGGCTCCTGCAGATGCTCGTGGCAGGTGCGTTGGGGAGCACTGCTTTACTCAGAGGTTTCTTTTAAGCATCTGTATTTTTAAAAACGTGAGGAACCACAGTGTTGGTAATGTAAAAGACTTTGGTTATGTCAGAGAAATTTGTTTGACTAGGGATGAATAAATTGTTTTCTTTCCCTATTCTGCTTTTATTGTTCTAAAGCCAGATGGACTTTTCACTTGGCTGGAGGATGCCAGACCTGAAAGACCACATTCTTTGCCCATGTCTGGAGGCATGTAGTAAATATAGCACCTTTGGGTGAGGTCCACCAGCTGAGTGTGAATAATCATATAATTCATCTGTGTTTTTAATCATTTGTTTTCTATTTAAACATTGCTGACTTTAGCTAAAATGTTGCACATTTTTTTTGAGGTCTTCAAATAACTTTTTAACAGGTCAGTTTTATTACTGTGTGTTCAAGGTTCTTTCCTAATAAATGTGAAGGCAACTTATCTTTGGTCATTAAATCAAGTATATACTGTAAATGTTTTGGTAGCTTCAGCAGCTTTAGCAGGCAGCTTTAGCAGCCTGCTATACTTGTGAAGTGTTTTTCCTATGGATGTGGCTATTTTGGTAATCTCTTATGAAGGCAAGTTAATTTTGAGCTGCCAATATGTCTCTGTTTTAATAAAAGATGCACATTTAGAGGGTGGCATTAATGCTGGAAGGCCTCTGTGACAGCAGCCAGCCCTATCCTTACCTGTGAGCATCCTGGGCATGATCTCAGCTGATGGCTCCAGCTGGAAGAATTTAGCATTTAACCTCTTTTTCTTCCTATCACATCTAGCATGAGCCTGAAGGTTACGCAGGAGGTATCTTCACTAAAGAGAGATCACTCCCCTGTGTTGTCCATATTCCTTTTACCTGCACTTCCAAGTGAGCTCTTGTTAGGCAGTGGGCTTTGTTAAATGCAGTATTTTTAGGTATAGTTTGAAGTACAAAAAGACTGGAATATATTTTTAAGTTATGATATTTGTTTTTCTTTGCAGAATAAGGGTGTGCATAGACCTTGGGGAGAGAACAGAGCACGTGACTGCTGCTGAAAGGAGTCTAAGCCACAGAGCATGCTTTGTGCCACAGTTACCCAGGTGGGTTGATGAACCAGAATTTACTGTGTGTTGCTCCACTGCTTGTAATACTGAGCCAAGAAGCGCCTCTCTCTCTCTCAGACCAGAATTATGCTCCTCTTCCATCACCATTCTGTTTGGATGGCACTTGCAGCCTGGAACCTACTAAAGTTTCTAATGTTCAGTCTATTTTATCTAATTGTTGCTTTTCAGTCAGTCCTTTTTCAAATGTTATGCTGATTTATAACATGATGTGTGCTGCTTGTTTTGGCACATATTTTTGGAAGTCTCATTTCTTTTATGCCTGGAAGAGCTATGATACCAGTAAGGTTCCCACCTGTATATCTGGAAATATAATTCTGAGCATTCTTCCGACAGTGATTAGAACCTGCTCTGGTTGACTCACCTGCAGATCATCTGCTGGGCTTCAGAAGGCAAAAGCAGCTGGATAGGTGCATCCATCATTCCTTTGTGACAAGGACTGATTTTTTTTTTTTCTTTTAAAGATTGTTTTGTTTGGAAACATGAAGCTGTCCAGCAGTTTAATTTTGCAAATCAAACTTTTGGGATGAATATTTTAAATTTTCATTTAATTGCAGCTCAGTTTTGGGCTAATCATAGGTCTGTAGTAATGAAAGATAGAAAGGAAGCAAAGATCTGCTCTATAGGAGGGAGTCTGGGATTTTTCAAAAGCAGTTCTGTGTCCTGGGAGTCATCAAAACCCAGTCAGTAGTGCTAGTCATACAGCAATTAAAGCTAAAGGACTTTTTTTTTTAAGGTAGTTCTGTGAAATAGAAACTAACTCTTATATTAGCACTAGGTGACAAGAGGGCACAGAAATAAAGTAAACAGGAGGGGAAAAAAAAAGTAGAAGGAACAATAGTGACAGTCTAAAAAATGACACATCAGGGGACCAGCATTAAGAATAACAAACTCAAATCACAGGATGTTTTGCATAGCAACAGGTCTTTTGTCTTCAAGTGGACTTTAGTGTAGCTACAGCACTTGCTTCCTGTGTGAGATAAGCACTATTATACTCAATGAATGCTTTTTAATCTCTATATCTAAATTAGACTAATAATTAAAAGGAATTAGCTGACGGAAACAATATTGAAATCTATTGCTTCTGAAAGCGTTTCCTCTCGTTTTGCTGTCAAAGCAGCAAGAAAGGAACATGTGCAAAAAGAACACACTAAAGATGAATGGTTTCCTCAGGTGCTGAATGCTGTCTACAAACTACGCTGTCGATGAAGGAAGAAGTCGATTGGGAATCGAAAGCGCGACCTAGTTCCTAAAACTGTTCAACATGCGCAAAGGGGTGCCAAAGGACCCAGAAATAGCTGACCTGTTCTACAAAGATGATCCTGAAGAAATATTTGTGGGTTTACATGAAATCGGCCATGGAAGCTTTGGAGCAGTTTACTTTGTAAGTATAGTGCTTAACATTTCGGAAAACCAAATTATTTTCAGTGGTATTTTATAAACGTTTGGCACTTACAAAAGTGAATGTCCTTCTAGCTCTTAGTACTTTTTATGTGTTAGGATATCTAAAAATATATGAGCACTGTGGAGCTCGTTAATGTTACAGCTAGTGTATATTGTAGCAGCTGATATTGCAGTCTGAAGAGTACATGCAACCTTTCAGATGCTGAAAGTTGAATTTAAGCAGTTGGAAAATAATTTGTTGAACGGGAATTTCAAGATATTCTGCTTGGTGCTCATATCCTTCTAAATTGTTGCAAATTAATAGATCCAGTGAATTAACATTCAAAATAGGCATTAAAAGCCACTTTTGTTAATGAATTGGCATTGTGTTTGCTTGAGTAAAGATACTGTAGAAGTCGTATCAAAACTGCCTTCAGGTCTTTGAGTAGCTTTGAGTTAGACGTCTTTTAAATGTCATTCTGCTTTGTCATCACATACGTACCGTCTTCAACAGCAACTGCTTGCAGGCAAAAAGAAGGAGAAAATCTTAGGAGAAATGAGAGTTCCATGGGAAAGGAGGTTGTGTGATGATCAATAGAAGGTCAAGTTCAATAGAATTTAGATTTCTGAATATCAGACTTGGCAGAGTTTAGATATGCAGCCTTACATCTGTGACAGTGGAAGATGGTCGTAGCCAGCATGAATTATTTACAGGCACTCTGTTCCAATTCACTGTTTTTATACAGTGTTACGCAGTGAGGGAAATGTTCGTGGAACTGCTCTTAAAATAGAGGACTCTATTTTTATTTCAGATAAGCAATATATGTGGGGGGTGTTGTGAGTTTAAGGTATAATTCTGGAATATATAAACTGAAATCTTTACTTTTCCATTGTATGTCTCCCATTTTTCTGCCACTGTTTTAAACTCAAGCTCTGCTTTCTGTGTATGAAGCTCATAACACACAGAAAATTGTCTTTTGGAGTCCTCGTAAGGCACCAATGGGAATTCATTTAACTCCTGTGTAGTTGTGGCTGCACAACAGCCCAGGCCTCAGGAAGTCTCTGCTTCTGTCACATTGCTGATGTTAGAGCTTTTCCCTGCTACACGTGGATTGCCATGTGTCTAGGGTTTGTTTTCCCTCCTTTTTAAAAGCTTCGGTAGCCCTTCTTGCATCTTGACCCCAGAGCATCTTGGAGTGAGGGAAGGGACACAGATCACATCTCGGTCATTGCAGGATTTGTGGGCATCTGGACATGCTTGGCATCGAGAATGGAGCAATGCATCAAAAACCGTGAAAGGAGCAGGGCTGCCTAAGTGGCAGGTCCCCCCTCCATCTCCCATCACTTATAAGTGATAATATTTCTAGAGATGGTCTGTTTTGTAAAGAGACATCTGTGGGACCTTTTTCCCATCAGAAAATTGAAGGGAGTAATATTTGTGTGAGTTTTCCTTACTGAAATTTCTGAGCCAAATCATTATCAGCTAATGAGCCAAGTTTTTTATTTTTTACTTGTTTTCCCTGAAGTGCATTGGCTTTCAGGGCACTCTGAAGTACGTGTTTGGACTTCACAGCAGATGTCAATCTTGAAAGAGAAATTGGCTTTCTTGCTGTGTGGTGGTGGTCCCCCTGCTGTGCTTAAGCTCAGTGTTCCAAGGGAAATATCAGAAGTGAGATTTAAAGAAATGTGATAAACATAAATATGAAGCCTGTAGGATGAATGTCCTCCAGTTTAAACCTCGGGGCTACTCACAAAACCTGAGACAGCTGTGGAAAGAACATCCACCTTTAAAGCAAAAGGAGCAGCAGCAGTGGTGGTGAAAGGTTGTGTCTCCAGCTGGTACATGATGGCCATCCAGAACGTGGGAAGAATCCCATTAAAAACAGTGGAGGAGTTGGGGGTTGTAGCTCTCAGGACGTTCAGGTGATTTTGGTGTCCACTTGGGACATGTTCTTATCCTTTTCAGAGTCAAAGCCTAGGTGCTGGGAAGATGGCTACGTGCTTAGCGCCTTGCTCTTTTCTCTGCTAACTGACCCCAAGAACAGTCTTCTGTTCTTTCCCTGCTTCTCTGCTTTTGTGGTGGTTGGTTTTAGTGGGGTGAACTACTACAATGTTCTACTATAAACTTAAATGCAGGCTTAGTTTTGCAAGCGGCTTTGTTTGCGTGCGTATTGCCCATGCGTGGCAAGATAAATAATGTCAGATTTCTTTTCCGGGCAGAAAGAAATGCTGCTTTGCATATCCGAAGGCTGAGAAGTTTGTTGCTTGTTACAAAGTTTTGAAACTAAATGCTGACTAGGTAAAATTTGTAGTTGATTTCAAAAGCATAGCTTCATCAGAAATAATAATAAGCTCGTTAGACTTGGGCTCTGAATGGAAGAGTGATAAAGCAAATGAGAACGGGGTGAATAATGGAGGTTTGACGAGCAGAAACGGGAGAGCTTCTTAGGCTGCCGTGAAGGCATCCAGAGTGACTGCGAGAGACAGAAATCCTTGGAGGATTGTTCAGGACACCAGCATTAACTCTCCTGTTGACATTCCCATTTTAGGTGCTGGCTTGGAGTGATGAGTGGTAAGGAAGGGTTTTGTCTTCTCCAAAAGCAATTTGTTTTCCCACTTTCTGTAATTTATTTGAAGGTTACCCTGAGAAGAGCAGGTTGTGATTTTCACCTTTTCTGGTGTCAGGCTTTTGCTAAGCAGATGAATATCAGCTTCTGTTAAGGGCAGTAGTTTTCTGGTTCACCCTGCACCACTGAAGTCAATGTGAGCGTCACAAAATATCTTTGATTAATGCATTATTACTCAAGTGTAGTACCCACACTCTCTGCAAGGGTTAATTTGCAGCTTGAAGCTCAGCTCTTCAGTGAAGAAAGCAAAAATAAGAGCTGAGCATTACATATCAGTGACAGAAAAGAAGTGAGCAGTGTGAAAATAAACCTCAGGTCTTGCTGCGGGTGTAGGCTTGTGCAAGACGTGGCTTTGCTGGTCGCTTCTGCAGGAAGAAAGGCTTTTCAGTAGGCACTGCTTTCTGATGAGCAGGCTGGAGGCAGCCTTGTAACTGCTCCAGATTCACAGCAAATCCATCGGCTTGTTGAACTGCATGAGTTGGTTATCAGCTCTCCAAAGGATTTGTTGGAAGATGTGCGTTTTTGCATCAACATAGGTGGCGTTTGGGGGCTGGCAATCTTTGTGGAAAATCCAAATGTCCTGAGATTTTTGCAGTCTGCCTTTAAATTTGTTTCCACAATTGAGGTTTGGATTTAATATTTTGCCTGTAGATAAAGAGCAATAGCGTGTGTTTAGCTGCTGACAGTCAAGAGAACAACTAGATACAGATTGCCTACATTAGGTGACCCAATTTCCGAAGAGAAGTGGATTACACTTACTCCATTTGCTATTTCAAAGCCATTCCTTTGTAGTAGCTCTGGAAAACTCTCTGGTGGTCAATTCTTCACCAACGGGAGGTTGCCTTGAGCTGTAGCTAAGTCGCAAAAACCTACCTTGCTTGCACAGCAGAAAAGGAGCTCCATCAGCCTGTGAAGAATAATCATTTGAGGGCAGTCTGATGTTGAATGCAAGTGCACCAAGGCAGCCGTGGCGCATCTATCTCATCTTACACTTTTTTTGGAACCAAAACTAGATATAATGCAACTAAAATCTTGATGCAGCCTTTGTCTTAACACCAACCAGGGAGTTTGGTTTTGAGGGAAAGGAAGAATTTTTCAAGGTGCAAATGCCTTCGCTGTCGTGCTGGAGCCCTTGCATGTGTATTTGGTTAGCTCGACACAGTGTTTTAAGCATATTAGTGCAGATTAGTAAGTCCACTGGAATATTTAGAAATTTAAATTTCTCCGTGATAAATATGATGAAAAACTTTCACCAAAATTTTAGATGAAATTTGTCCTTTTGATCTCCTGAGGTGGATACCCAAAGGACATTTCGCTTTGCCAGATTGTTGTGTAGTCCTTTATGGTCCTGATGACAGTCTTCATTGTAATTGTGTCTACAACTTAAATTTGTTTTCATTTGTTGGGTCAAACAGAACTTACACTGGCTGGGTTTTTCTTTTTGTGATTGTAAAATAATTTCCCCCTTTGCTATGCAAAACCCCCCAAAAGATGACATTATTTTAAAATGAAAGGATGTGCAGTGAGAGGAAGGTTATTTTTTAAATGGAGCTAAATTCCAAAACAAAGAGCCATCTTGAAGTTGAAAACAGAAATAGTTGCTTGAGGATATCAGTGCTTTGTTTTGGGATGAAAGTGCAGATTTTCATACATCTCTCTGTTTCCTGGGCTAATGTTTTTCCCAAGGTCTATCTAAAACTGCTTTTACTGCGGTTCCAGTAAACCTGTGTTTTGTGTGTTCTCCCAGGTTGTGACTTTGGTTTGTGCCTCGGCAAAGAGGTAACGAGTGAAGCAAGGACTGAGGGGGTCAGGGGATTTGCACACATAGATGAAGTTAAGGAGGGTGGTCATGACTGGTAAACCTTATCATGAAGGAGACGTCCTGCAGCACAGGAGTTTGCCAGGTGTGACACAGGACAAGACATCTGTGTTTGCCAAAGGCACAGTTGACTCCACAGTGACAGGAGGAAGAAGAAGGAAAAAAAAAAAAAGACTTATTTTTCCTTCAATTTCTTTTTTTTCTCCAGGCTACAAATTCCCACACTAATGAGGTGGTGGCAGTCAAGAAAATGTCCTACAGTGGGAAGCAAACGAACGAGGTAAGGCATTATTAATGTGGAAAGTGAAAAGGGTGGAACATACTGCTCCCCTCTGGTCCTCCAGTTGTAAAACTGCCTTAAGGTCACTTTTTCAGATGTGGGGTATGAGATCACGAAAGGATTAAACTCATAAATGATTCATATCTTCTGTTTTCTTCAATAGAAATGGCAGGATATCATCAAAGAAGTCAAGTTTCTGCAACAGCTGAAGCACCCCAACACTATAGAATATAAGGGATGTTACCTGAAAGAGCATACGGCATGGGTGAGTGAGCGTGGCCTGACACGTAGGGTCTTCCTGAACACAACACATACAGCAAAATAACCAAATATTCAATATGTACATGGTGCCTTTAGGTGCAGCAGTATTCACCCCATGCTGCTTGTAGTTCCTTTCATTTGAGGATATTTCCAAGCAACTTAAACAGAATGGAAATTTGGGGCATTGGAAGAAAAACTTGCTTCTGAGGCAGTTTCATAATCTTCGTGCAGATTAAGCAAACCTGCTGGCCTTATTATTGGGCATCCTTTACTGCATCTCCTCATAGACTTCCCAGTGCCCCAGCTTTCTTTGCGGAATGTGAAATGTCATGATATTGCTGCAGCTTATCAGAGCATTTTGTCATTTGTCGCTTTTTATACTTGCAGCTTTATTTTTTCTACTGTTTCTCAGACACCTAAATAATAATTGTTTGTGGGAGAGTATCTACCGTATTATTTAACACATTTTTTTCTTTTACTTTTTTTTTCTTGCAGTTGGTTATGGAATACTGTTTAGGTTCAGCCTCTGATTTGCTAGAGGGTAAGTTTTTACATAGTATTTCGTTTTATTTCTACTAGTGCCCCCTTGAAGTGTGCTGGGAGTGTGTTTTCCCTGAGACTGGTATTTTGCAAATGGAAGGGGCACTCTGTGCTTCTTCATTCTGTCTCTGTTTGTGGTATGAAGGGCAGGCTGTGGCTATCGCAGGAGGCCACTGCTGCGTGCACTTGGCATGCACATTTTTGTCCTATAATGAAGGTATAAAGGAATACAACTATGTTCCTGTAGTTTGCACATCCCTGATGTCTGAAACAGATTGCCTGTTATCTGGATATCCATGATAAGAATCCAGAAAGACCGTTCCTGTCCTTGTCTGGCAGTTTATATGAATAATTACAGATGGTTTTATGAAACAGGAGACTAATGTGACCTCAAAACCGCAACCATAGGGTCTGTAGAGGAATAAGGAATCCCAGCTATAGTTTGTTAAAACTGATGCTCCTCATGGGCTGTGTCTTTAGTATCTATGATACATGAGCCAAAGGCAAATGCTGGTCATATTTAGGAGTCTGTGGTGTGTGCTTCGAAACACTAAACAAGAGGTTCGTGTATATTTGGCAAGCTCTACTCAAAAATCTCTCTTGTGTTTCCAGTAAGTAACTGGTCTTCTCAGTACTTCACATGAGAGAGAAAGAGGAGGGGGGAAAAAGTGCTTATAGATGACATGAAATACGTGCCCAAATGTGTCTTTAAGCTGCCAATGGCCACCAGGTCGCAGGGAATTAGGATGCCAGGGACAGCATTCATCTAGTGGCTCACAAAGTCGGGGGTTCCTTTTCTTTTCTGAAAATAAAAAGTAAAAAGTTTGCTCTGGGAGAGATCGCCCTAACCCTCTTTTGCCTTTTCTTCATAATTTTTCCCGCTTAGTTCACAAGAAGCCACTTCAGGAAGTGGAGATTGCTGCCATTACTCACGGTGCCTTGCAGGGGCTGGCCTACCTGCACTCTCACTCCAAGATTCACCGGTAAGGCTGCCCGTGCCACTGGCACCTGGCTCCCGATGCCAGTGTGCATTTATAAATGAAAAGTGTCACCTCTTAGGGCACACTTTCCTTTGGCTGAAATAATTTAGTGGGAGGACAGTCCAGTGCAGAGATCTCTGACATGGAGCGATTTTTCTCTTTGAATGCTGGTAGCGAACAATAAAATTTAATCTTTTGTATTTTTTTATTTTTTATTTTTGCTGTTTTTTGGAGGACTATTGGAATTTTATGTCAAGGACTTGCTGTGAGAAGGGTGAGCGATAGATGCGTATAATATATGTGAGGACTCATTAAAAAGAGGCAGTGTGAGACTAATTTATAGGACTAAAAGCTTCTTTGTAGTCTGCTGGCAGGCTTTAGGCAGAAAATTGGTCTATTTGAGGCTGAGACAGTGAGGTGTTTTTTCCAGAGACAGGAATTATTTGTCACTTGTTAAAATCACCTCTTAGAGCATATCTACACAAAGGTATTAAAGGAGATTTATGTAAAATATTAATTCAAACCAGAATGCCAATTAAATTCAATCAGAGTGATTTAAGATTGACCCCTTATATATTTGCTCTTAACACAGCAGAAAAATACCTTTTCTGAGGTATTTCCCTCAGAGTTTCACCTGCTCTTGGGAAAATAGATGGATGGGGGGGGGGGGGAGGGGGAGAAAAAAAAAAAGGACCCAAGCTGGCAGCTGGGAGGGCTTTGGTGTCCCAGCCCTGCAGGGAGCGAAGCCAAAAGAGGGTGACCTAGAACAGAGGGCCATCTTGTGGAGATGCAGGAAAAAGCAAGGCCGGTCTTGAATCCTGTGCTCCACATAGGATGGATAGTGCGGAATGAGGTTGTCTCCTGCTAAATTGCAGTGTGAGATCAGCTGGAGCTTGCAAATATATCTGCTTGGCACTGAGGGTTTTGCAGGTGTGGCTGTAACGTGTTCAGCATCTGCAGCGCTTGGGGCAGCGCCTCTCTCCCTGGGCGCAGGCCTTTCCTGTGGGGCTGTGTTAGCTCCAGGAGTGCCTGCTGAGCCCTGGGTGGCTGCTGTGAAGTGAGGACAGCGCTGGAGACGAGCATGAAGATGACAGCCTGTGTTTGAGGTGCTCGTTCTTGCACGTATGGGGCATTGTCTGGAACTTCTCTTCCTGCAGAAGTATCAGGCACACAGATCAAACCCATCAAGCTCCATTGGGCTTGTTTCAGAGCACTATGTGTGTGCAAAAATTCTCTGGGAAGTTACTATAATGTTGGCTTTGAAGCCATAGTGTCGTGGGAATGAAGGAACAGAGGTTCTGGCTCCAGCACTGCTGCTGAAATATTGTGATTCCTGTCTCTGTGGCTCTGACTGTCCCAGCTTTGCGTATTCTGTGCTGCCCGTTGGAGCCAGAGGTGTCTCACCAGCTTCATGCTGAATTTGGAGAGACTTTGTTTGCCTGACCCTCTGGGTCTGCAGTGACACTGCATCAGGATGCACAAATTATAATGTTTCCACTCCTATACAGTAATTCAATGTATTTCGTAATATGTGATTCATGGAGCTTCTAGAGAGGGTCCAGCGGAGGGCAACAAAGATAATTAAGGGACTGGAACATCTCTCGTATGAGGAGAGACTGAGTGAATTGGGCCTGTTTTTTCTGGAGAAGCGAAGATTGAGAGGGGATCTGATTAACATGTGTAAGTTCATGAAGGGGGAACGTAGGGAGGAAGGGGCCAAGCTCTTCTCAGTGGTGGCCAGTGACAGGACAAGGGGTAATGGGTATGAGTTGAAGCACAGGCAGCTCCATGTGCATGTGAGGAAGAACTTCTTTGCTGTGAGGGTGACAGAGCCATGGAGCAGGCTGCCCAGGGAGGCTGGGGAGGCTCCTTCTCTGGAGGTCTTCAAAACCCGCCTGGATGCCACCGGGTGCCACATGCTCTGCATGTCCCTGCTGGAGCAGGAAGGTTGGACTAGATGATCTCGAGAGGTCCCTTCCAACCTCAAATATTCTGTGATTCTGTGAAACACAAGATACTTTTTCCCCCCCTCCCGTTTTTCACAGGATCAGAGTGTGTTTGGTAATGCCCAGTAGCTTGTTTGTGTTGAAGGTGTCTTACTATTGATAAGAGATTTTTGATGTTGGACTTACATTTGATCATCACATTTTAAAAGCTATTTTTTCCGTAATATATTCTTTTCTCCTGTCTCTTTTTCCTTCTCTGTATAAATATCTCTACATGCATGTGTGTGTATATATACACATTTACCTATTTTTAATGTATATGTAAACAAATACATCTTTTTTAATGCAAAGGCATTATAACTTGTATGGTGTTAACAGCCTCACTAAGCAGAGATCCATTGCCCACCTACCATTTACAGTGAAGGTCTCCTTTTGCACAACCAAATCTCCAAGGTGCTGTCATGCAGAGGCATCCTTGGCATCCCTAGGATACTATTTTCCCTTTGTTATCAAAGTGCTGTCTCAGGATTCTAGGGAACATGACTAGATGGTGACTTCCAGGGGACAATATGCAAGTAGATTGAATTTCTGAAAGCAGCTCCTCTGTTTTCATGTTAGAAAGGATGGAAGAAAATAAGATATTTCGGTTAGACAAACCTGCAGAAGCCCAGGGGATTAAAGGTAAATGGTGCTTAGATAAATTCGTTTCTAACTGTGAATAGGCCCTTTACTAAGTGCCTCAAAATATATGTAATTGGTTTAACCTTTGTCAGCATTTCACGGGCAGTTAATTTGAATTTAACTCACTTCTGGCTGGAATTCAGAATTTACGGTTCACAGGTGCTGGATGTATATTGTGCCTTTCATGTTGTAGTGGTCTCATTATCATTAATCTCTTAAACGTATGAATTATCTGAGAGTTGTATGAAGAATAAGCTAAGGGAGCCCAAGGCATTTCCGTGGTGAAAATGAGATGTCTGATATTATTTAAGGTGTCAGATTTGGGTAGACATCTAAATCGTAGAGACGCATTTCCTTCTTCCTCCCTTCTTTGAGACCACTTGGGTTTCCATCCTCAGTCGAGTTATATACTTGGTCTGTCTAATAGACCGAGACATAGATTTCTAAAAGTTGTGATTTTTTTCTTGAATGCTTGAGACGAGTTAGTGATTTCCTGTGTGTCTGTATATTTTGAAAGTTCTTCTGTTGTGACCAGAAATGCCTTTTCTTTTAAAGGGATATTAAAGCTGGAAATATTCTTCTAACAGAACCAGGTCAAGTGAAACTAGCTGATTTTGGGTCTGCCTCTATAGTCTGCCCTGCCAATTCTTTCGTGGGGACACCTTACTGGTAAGTAAAACATAGGATACTTCAATCCTAGACAAAACTGTTCTCTCTCATTTGCAGTATTTCACAAACTGAAAATAATATCTATCATTTAAAAAAATATCTTACTACTTAGCCAAGTGGTTTTGGAAAATTTCCATGTCTAACTCTTCCCCAGTGCCTGTGAGTAGAGGTAGGCTTGGCAGCAATTTAAAATGGCACCAGTAAATGTTTTGACCGTTATAACATTAAAAAATTATTGATGTGTGTCATAGATATTGAAACTTGGGCAAGCCCTTGGAGAAGGGGAAACTTGTTAATTGGTTTTGCAGACTGGAAGCTATACTTAGGTTTTGTTTTGAAGAAACTCTGTTGCTTGGCATTCCTAACATAGTGCCCAGCATAGCTTTACACTCCATTTATTTTGTGGCAGACGCCCCAGGCGTTGATGGGAGGTCGCCTATCACCCAACCTCTGAACAGCATTTGGCAGGAAGCCTGCTCCATCTTTGAAGAACCAAAAGTTAAGAGGCTGAATTTTTGCAGGCGGGTCTGCTGCGCTTTTTTTTCCTTTTTTCCTTTTTCTTTTTTCTTTTTCTTTTTTTCCTTTTTCTTTTTTCTTTTTATTTTTTTCCTTTTTCTTTTTTCTTTTTATTTTTTTCCTTTTTCTTTTTTTTTCTCCTCCTTGCTCATCCCTCAATCTTGGACTGCTGTATTTTCCCCACTGCTCCAGATTTCCCTGTTCCTCTCGTAGCTGCCCTCACATACCTGCTGGAAAATTCTCCTGGTGTGCCACTGGAAACCCACCATCTCTGGGGAGAGTAGAAATGATGCCTCTAGGACTCCCCCAGCTCCTGTTGACTGCCTGCAGGCAATGCCTTTGAGATTGGTGTGGGTCTCCCACATGCCAGCACGTTGTGCTAACAACAAGAGGAACAGGTTGGCCTCTTATTTTTCTTTAAGATGTCTCTTGGAAGAATTGCTAGTGCAGGCAAGCACTGTTTTATTTCAGCATGGCTCTACTTGGCTCCATGCTGGCTCTTTTAAGTTCAGTCCCCCGCGCTGCTGAAGATGAAGCCGACCTTGTTTTAAGCTCCGTGCTGGGATTCCGGTGCGTCCCCCCTAACCCGCGTGCTTTCCACTGTGGTTGGTAGGATGGCACCAGAGGTGATCCTCGCTATGGACGAAGGACAGTATGATGGGAAGGTGGATGTCTGGTCTCTTGGGATCACGTGTATTGAGCTAGGTGAGTACGGACTCGGCAGCTAAGGTGAATAATTAGCTATTTGCTGAATTTATTAGCCCTGAAAAACAATGAAAAGCATCTTGCTGCTTGTAGCATGCTGCTGAAACTATGATTTGGAAAACACTTGACAGTTGACTCAAAATCTTTTCCTCATTGGCAAATGAAGACAGTCCATTAACGCTGTTTTACCTAATACTCCTCTAGTGTGCTCAGTTATTTCTTTAGCACCTGAAAGGCTGTAGTCTCATAAGGTTTCGTTCTGGGCAGTTCTTTGCTCACTTGCAGAACAGGATGTACTGAAGCTGCCAGTTAACGTATTTTGGCTCCTCTGGATAAAAGGTCCCCTGGAAAGAGAGAGGCTACATTTTGCAGTCCTGTTCAGCAGATTGAACCCCCCCAATAGAATAGCCTGGATTTGTTGTTTAGATTCCAAATTAATGCTTGTATTGGCAGTACTTATGCTAGACTTGAGAAGCAGGACCTTTATGCCTGTGGAGACTGAGCTTCCTGTGCGACAAATATTTTTATTGGGACCTTTATAGAGCTAAGCACTGTCTGTGCCCATGTAGCTGTTGGAATTTCATACCTGAATCTGGCTTGAATTATTTCTCACGTCCTGAGCATATTCTTGAAGGTAGAGTTGATTTTAAGAAGCACGTTGTGATCTGTGATTGGCAAACAAGTCCATCACAGGTGGGAGACCGAGGGTACTTCAGCTCATTCAGTGCTGAAGTGCTGATAAGGGAAGGTGTGGAATGAGTTCAGGCAAAAAAGTTTGGTATGAGAGGGGCTAATGCCAGCTCACCTGCAATATTGGATGTAGGGTCAATCATAAGCAAAACTGCAGAAATCCTCTACAAAATGGACATACTTTGTCCCTAGTATTTCAAATTGAGACTAGGAGATGTCTCTTTTTGCATTATATGGTTTGTTCCCCACCCTGCTTCTACTCTAGAAAATAATGCTGCTACTTCCATGTTTCCTCCCAGAAAGGAAGAGCAGCTGTCTGTATTCTGCACTTTTTACAAGCTGGGTTTTGAGAAAACTTTATTGGAACAGCTGCTGCACCAAGGGAATCAGTGTCCTAAAAAGCTGTGTGTTAGAAAGGACATACGTTTAATTTTCAATTCTTCTTCCCAACTCTCTGAAACAAACAAAAATCTTCAACCTCAGCTGAAAGTTTGTGACGTGAATCGTCGTGGACAGGTTCTTTACGTGAGAAGAAAAGGGTTTGCACTGAGAAGGGCAAATGATGCTCATCCACACTACCTGAAGCAGATGTAGATGTGATAGCAGGTATACAGAGCAGCTGTTTGCGCTTCCAGTTTGAATATTGACATTGCATGTGCTGAGCAGATATCTTACAAATAGTCTTGGTATGGATTATGCCTAAAAGCAGTGCAACAGAAATTCATTGTGAGGGCAAGTTCAGAGAAAAAGGTTATTTCTGAATATGTTTAGCCAGCAGCAGTAAAATGGGTTAGGAAGGAGGAATGGGAGAAAAGGTCAACCCCAACATGGAGACAATAATCATTTCTTTCTTGCTTGGATGACTGCTCCCTTCCAGTACTGCGTTTCATGTGCCAATGCTAATGCACTGCTGACACGGTCTGTATTTTGATATAAAGAATGCAAAATCAGCAGTTCAAGACTCTATTCTTCAGCCTGACAGCTGATTTTTATGTAGAATTTAGGCAAGTTATCTGGCTTCTCGAGGAGTAAATCACAATGGTAGAGTAGGCATTATGCTACGCTGCATAGTCATTGAATCTTAATATTAGACCTTCCATGGAGCTTTTCATTCAACAACATCAAAGTAGCATAGCTGAAGTTGGAGGGTTTGTTCTTGTTTTTTTTTCCCCTATGTTATGAACTTGACAAGTACTGTACTTTTTATTTAACTTTGAGCTTTGTCCTTGCATGATTCCACATCTGAACATATGGGATCAGGGTAGCAGTGGGAAGATCCCTCTCGATGAGCACCGCTTGGCTTTCTTTGAATGCTGATGTCTTAATTTCTCATGTAGCTGCAAGTGCCTAGGAAAAGATGCTGTGGTTTGTATGCATGCTGCATGGCAAGCACAAGTGGTTGCTCTGACCTGACATGAACTTAATTCTGACTTCATGGATTGATTGACATGATGGGTCTTAGAGTGGAGGTGAAAAAATGACCTTTTGTGGTACTGCAGCCCTGCAAGCTCAGGGGCTGGCAGGTAGGTGCCCTCTCAGAAGCACAAGAACTAGGAAGAGCTTTTGTTATGGGGAGTTGAAGGCGTATGCAGCAAGGGATACCACCTGCCCCATTCTGCAGGTCTTTGCCAATGCAACAAAGTCTTTGACAGATGCAACAAGCAGCCCCTCTTTCTCCTTAAGTACAGGTGCCATGTCAGCACATCAAGGATCTTCAGGGACTGATGCATAAATTTCCCGGCCCTGACACAGTGTGTGTCTGAGCTCTGCTGCAGTCAGCTTCTGCTGAATTTACCATAGCCAGTCAGATATAAAGCAGGGGAGTTAATGTAAAATTTACTGGAAACTTTTCTTCATAATTAGCATCCTGTTCTCTCTGGATCTCATCATCCCCCCCTCAGGTGAATAACAGCTTTCATTGGGTGGCTGTCCTGAACTAACCTAGAGGATTAAAATAATTGGCTTAGATGTGATGACGACAATAATGAGCCGTTCATTTAACAGTGATACCCTGCTTGTTCCTCGTACCTTTTCTCCCGTTCTTCCAGCCTGCCTTATCATTCCTTTCTCTTCTCTTCCTAGCTGAAAGGAAGCCTCCACTTTTCAACATGAATGCAATGAGTGCCTTATATCACATAGCCCAGAATGATTCCCCTACGTTACAGTCAAATGAATGGTAAGAGAGCTATTACCAGTTTTTTTGTTTTGTTTTGTTTCTCTGGAAATCCTTTTATGACACTCCTTGCATAGTTAAAATCTGACAAGAAAAGTGTTTGTTGCAGGGCAGTGATTTCGCTTGTGTGATCTTGATTAATGCTCCCATGTAGGCAGGCTCATTTTTGACCTTCTGTCACTTTGGCTGTGCTACAATCTAAATGTGTGGAGGTGTTAATTATGGGCCTGTAGACGCTGTAGGAATTAAAATGTTCTTGGATGCATTAAGCCAGCCTAGCTCAGCATCAGCAAAGTTTCCAGCTGCACAAGGGTCCTGACAGAAGTATTGTTAGCTTTACAGTGCAGCTGAAATACGGAGGAGGGCAGGAGAGATGTACATAGATATAATCAGATTTTGTTCAGTGAGCGACTTTAAAGGAAGCATTTCCAAATGTCGTCTGAGCTCTGGGGCTGGCAAATGCTCTCCATGCTCCAAGCTTGTGTCCAGAATCCAAGGGATTACCCTGCTTCCTGGTCCCATTACCCCAGAATAGAACATAGCTCCAGAGTGATGCATTTCAGTGTCTGCAGACAGCTTGAAGCAGCAGCTCCTGGAGAGGTGTGAAGTTCCCGCAGGTACACACAATTAGGCATCCAAGTAACTGTCATTAACTGTTTCATTGCTAATCATTTTATGAAAAGCACTCCACTTTATTGTCTTTATTCCACCATCTGGCTGCTTTGCCCATTTTTCAAAACGCCCAAGAACTTGGTCACTTATCTGCACGCCCATTCCCAGCTTCGTGGACCCAATTTGCAACACAGAGCATAAGCAGCCCGTGAACGCAGGATAATCAGTGTTCATGATTGCAAGCAGGTTGGCTATAGCCATTTGTTTGCTATGCTATGTGTGCTGCTTCTGAGTTTCATGAGCACCTAGAAGGCCTCTTTTCTTTTGTTTTGTTATGATAACCTTTCCTCTAGCCTAAAGTTTCTCTGAACTGTGTGTGTGCCAAGGCACTTTACTTTTACAAATGTCACTGTTACAAACACTGTGAAGTTTCTAGTGAGCAGAGAGTCAGGTTTAATGAGTATGCTTCTGGAGTTACTCTTAATTTAACTGTCATCTAATTTTAATTAGTGGGAGTAGGGTTGACAATATCTTGTTGACTGGTACACATTGGTTTTGTTTGTTTTATTTCACTTTGGTGATAATTGTCTGTCCGTGGTTGTTTTTGATGAGTCTTCAACTCTTGTAAGAACCAGTGGAACAGACTTGCTCAGAATTTGGAAAAATCCATTTAGTGTTTGTGCCCTGGAACTTGAGAACAAATTAGTCAAGGCTTTTCTTTCACTGCATGCCAATGTTTTCCGTGAACATTCCACACCATGAGCTTATTTGTCATATAGATTTTTTTTTTTTTTTTTAATTTACAGGTCAGACTCCTTTAGGGGATTTGTTGATTACTGCTTGCAGAAAATACCTCAGGAAAGGCCATCATCAACAGATCTATTGCGGGTAATTTTTCAAATTTCTTTCAGAAATTTTGGAAAAGAGGACTTAGGCTAAGTTTTATCATCACAAAGCTGTATTGGGGAGAGAGGAAGTTACTTAGCACAATCTGTAGTGGTAGAAAAGGATTTGGTATCTATTTTCCAGCATGTCAGTAGGAAAGAGTTAAGCATAGTTGCTGCAGGGGAGAGACCTCCTGGATTAGCCTCTCAAAAATACATTTTTCTCTTCTGTCAGCTGGCACGTGTGAACTTTTCTAATCTGACTTGCAGAAGTGGTGAACATTTTTCATAGAAAGCACAGAATCTGCTCACCTAACCAAAGTAATTCTCTTGAAGGTGCAGAAAATATCTGCCCTTTCCAGAAAAAAAAAATAAATAAAAAGTTTGTTTTCTCATCTGCATCATTTTGGGAGTCTTTAAAAGTAACTTTTGAAATCTTACCAGAATTAATGAATGAATGTATTCAGATACATGTTGTCACTCGGTGCCACAGAACTGCTTGGCTGTAATTTGAATTTGGAATGAGCTTTGCACCTCGTGGAATAAGGCTGCATTTTAACGACCGCTGTTTATTTGACCCAACTGAGATTAATCCCCATGAAAAATTTGCATAAGCCTCGTGCTTGGCCTTTGTGCAGGGCTGCATGTCAGTCTCTTCTCAAGGGTAGAGAATTTCTTACCTTTTTCCCTGATGCACCTTTTTAAAATATCACATCAAACATCTAAGACTGATACAGTGAAACAGCCATGCTCTGTGTTTCCTGCAGACTTCTGTGGCCTTCAGCCTGAAGTTTGTAAGCTTTGGCCGCATTACTTGAAGTACTGAAGAATTTATGGCTATTTAGCTTTATTTCCTAATTTTGTCAGTTATAATTCTCTTTATAACATGATGCATTTACATCTGAGAACTTTGAAGCCTCATGACACAGCAGTGTTAGTAGCGAGTTTTTTAGCTGAAGGAAGAACATGTCTGCAGGCTAAGAAAAATGGGATTTAATCTTGATTTTTTTTTTCAAGGCAACTCTGGACATAGTTCAACTGAAAGTATTTGCCCAAGGGAAGTGACAGAAAATCTGCAAAGCTCTTTTAATTGCTCCTCAAACTCTAGACTTAACCAGTCTTCCTAAAGACTTGCTATAGCCCATGCACCTTGGCAGAGCTGGTAGTACTTTGAGAATTATATTGCACAGGATCAGGGGATTGAGCTCTGGAAAGATTTGTAGGTAGTGGCTGATTATTGCAGGAAACATGGGAATTGGAGGTGAGGAGAGGCTGGAAGATCCTGGTGGTCTTTGGCCAGATCCGGTTGTTCTTGGGACATTCTGAAGTGGCCAATCTTCTCTTTTTTTGATGCATCACAGTTGGAGTTCAGGAAGATTTTCTTTAGATTTCTCCAGTATTGTCAACACCATTAATTCTTCATGTGTTCACACCTTACATATTGTTCTCTGATCTTTATGTCTGTTCTTAGTTCAGCTCTTCAGTTTTCCTCTGTCTTTGTAAATTACTCCTTGGAGAATTTCTGGTCTTTATTTTATTTTCCCTTGGAGGTCCCCCTGGCTGGACAGGTGTTTTGGGACGAACGTGCCCATGCAAAGTGCTGCCCCAGGCACGGCAAGGGCCAGGGCAGCTCTGCAGGGGTATTTATCCTTGGCATTTGGATGCTTCGTGCTTTTGGCTGATGCTTTGCTCAGAAACCTTGACAATTTAGTGACTAGTGCCACCTGTAGAACTCTGCTAATAATCATTACTTCTCAGGCGAACTCTGCATCTGCTTTTTAGTGTTCGTCTCCAGTCATTACTTTTTTCCCAGTTTCTCTCACTAGCTACACAATGTTGATTTTTAACCTGCATTTTTGAGCTCCATTTCCCAGTCATTTCTTTGTGTTAGGTTTTGAGCAGTTGCTCTTTGTTCATCAACATTTTAAAGTAAGTTTTATATTTAATTTTTTTCTACGTTCATGCATCAAGCCCAGAACTCAAAGTTACAAGGAGCACTGAAGGACAGGGCTAGGTTAACTTCTCCCCATAATCCGACCACCACCTTTTAATGGCAGCTGCTGTTTCTGTCCCTTCCTGAGTTTCTCTACAAAGTCCAGTCAATTGGCAGGTCTTTTGGGGATAACCATGTCCTTTTGGAAAGTGCCTTGTGCAAGTTCACAGCAGCTCTGAGCAAGCTAGGAGGGGACACCCGTGCTGGCAGGGATGCATCCCCAGGTTATCAATGTTACCTGTCAATGAATCATAAATCGGAGGTGCAGTTTCTTAAGCCACCTGGCTGCAGTTTACCTGGGGAGCAGAGGAGCTGTGTTTGTGACTCCAGGGCTTTGTCTTGGGGAAATTCAAGAGCAGAATCCTTTAGGAGGTAGCGATGTGTGAAATCCTGTCCAGCCCCTTTTCCATCAGGCTTTTTATTTTTTTTCTCTTAAGTATTTCCTTTCTTTAAAATTGATTAGTGGCCCTGCTATTCCTCTGGTTGCCGTACATAGCTGCTGGTGAGAATTTGCCTGGCATGCTGCTGTTCCACACCAGGTAAACAGGACTCAGATTTTCCTTAAATATTTGAGCAGAGGAATTGCTAGCTCCATAGGGTGTTTTGCTTAATGTCCACAGTAGGCTGGATGGCTGCTGTGTGCCTACCTGGCAGCCTTTTGATGCTGATTTTTGTTCTAAGGCTACCATTCAGCCTTTGTTTTATGGCTTCTCTTGTTGCTCTTTCAGCTCAGTGAAACGCGTTCTCATGGATGTTTCTCCGTGTCTTGGTTCCCGAAGTGAGAAATCGAAACCGTGCCCTCCGCGCTGAATAGTTAGCATTGCACTCGCTCGTGCCTTTCCTTTGAGCCTGGACCATCCGGAATATTTAACCCTAATGCCTTTACTTTCCAGGTAGAGGCTGATGAATGAGCTTGTTTTTCACCCTCGGCGCCCGGTGTGTGTTTTCCTCCTGTGCTACATTGTGCTGTGGCACATACCCAGCGTTTTGTTCTCCGCTCCTGCTCGCAGCACCCTGACAAGCCTTTGACCAGCTAATAGGTTTATGTTGTGGGCTGCCGAATGATTCATTCATGTGGATTGGCAGTCCTGCTGCTCTCTAGGAACAGTGTACGCTCATTGAGGGATGTGATTTCTGGAGTACCTTCGCTTGGAGGCTGCATAAACAATTGCAGCCGAGATGGCATTATCAGCTGATGGATATTTAGCCTTATAATCTGCTTTTCCCCTCTGAGCGGTACCCCCAGATGTTCCCTCCTGCAGCAGGTCTCCCTAAATCTTGGCAGGTTATAGGATTCAAGCCTACATTTTTGCCTTTTGAGCTTTTTGGGCTTGTGCACAGTAAACAAGGAGAGACTGAATTTTTTGGTGGTCACATTTGCTTAAAGGGAACTGAATTTTACATGGGGTACCTGAAAATTAATTCAGTTTGACTCAGTGTCCTAGATGAAAATTGTCAGAAGACTGCACTCATGTTGAAAATGCAGTTGAAATTAAGAGGGGGAAAGCAAAAGTGACAGTACCCATCTCACTAATATTCACACTTATATGGTAAAAAGAAATAGTAATTTGTTTTAAACACTTTATATTATTTGAGGTTTGCGTGACGTTCCCAGAAGACTTCTAGCATTTACTCTTCCAACAAACCTGACTCTCGATAAACCTCTTCTACCCTTCTAGCCTGTATGGGTTTTTTGTTTATTTTTTCTTCCTTAAAATTATTAACAAAACACATAGATTAAGTCCTTTCAGACATTACTACTTAAAGTTGCACACAACCTAGCAGAGCGGTGCCTATATCTCATGTATGGAACCTAGAACGATAAATAAGCAGTCAGAATTGTAGTCTTACTATGTAGGAGCCTTTTGAGTTTTCATTTTTGTGCATCTGCCTTAACGTTTCCTTGGGGTGGCATTCTTTGAATTGGTATTCAAATAATCCTTAAAAATAAAGCATATAGGTTTGACATGAACAGTAATTTCAGGGGTCTCCTAAAGGCTCATTTTTTTATCAAACATACTAGTGTCCTATGTGAAACCATGTACTTTATTCCCTTTGAATTAGCACGATTTTGTTCGCCGAGATCGACCACCAAGGGTACTAATAGACCTCATACAAAGGACAAAAGATGCAGTACGAGAACTGGATAACCTTCAGTACCGGAAAATGAAGAAAATCCTCTTCCAGGAGACGAGGAATGGCCCGCTGACCGAGTCTCAAGAAGAAGAGGAGGTACTGTTATTTTCTCATTCCATTTGTACTTCTCTAAATATTTTTAGAGCAAACAAGATGGTTTTGTCCTTAATGGGGCAAAATAAACCCAGCCTGGGAGTTTACAGGATGGTAGGATAGGAGATGCAGTTGAAATTGTTGTGCTATCATGTGGATCAGCAGAGACAGGGTAACATAACAAGTGGCAGCAACTGTGACTCAGAGTGAGAGATGTGCATTTGCTGGCAAAATAAAAGCTCCTTTGGCTTTTGTGTTTTCCAAATGGTGGCCCTTCTGAGAACTTCAGAGAGGAAACTCATTTCAAGGAAGACTCTGCAATGATAATAGTCATTCAGAGCCTGTGTGAGCGAGGGTCTGTTGACTATCCAAGCTCTTCAGTCTCAGAAGTACAATCCAGATCAGTTGATAAATGTCTGTTGGATTATTGTAACTATCACAAAGTAATTGGCCTATCAGTTGCTGAAAAGCAAGTCACGAAAGTAGTAGGACTTTTTTAAAACTTCTATAATGTTGAAGAGGGAAGAAAAAACACGTTAAAGATGTAAATTTCTGCTTCAATTTGAGTCTTGTAACAAACAGCCCACTTAATCAGTGTATGATAATTGGCACTGACTGTGGCTTAGAGAAGGAAACCAGTCATTTTTCAATTGATGAGATTAGATGGAAATTAATGTCCCTTGGTGCGGGCACACTGGATAAATACATCTGTGACTGGTTCTCAATGGAAAAAAAAGCTCTCAGGCAAACTGATGTCTATATTCTTTTTCTTGCTATGTCTGTATTCTTTTTCTTGCTGCACTATAGCAAGAAAATAACCAAGAGCAATATGAGAGCCCAGCTTGTATTTGGAAATCTGGTCCTGAGACCTGTGTATGCCAATGCTCTTTTAAGGCTGTACTAGAGCTTTGGCCTAAAGAATAGGCAAGTCTGGCACTAGACATAAGAACATGCAGAGAGGAGAACAAAAACTGCCCTTTGATTGGAAGATTTAAATATAAACAAAAACATAAAGGCAGCAAGAACAGCAACTGGTGCTATTAATGTTACAAAAGTGCTTCAGGTCTAATCCTCTTGTTAGTTTACTCATAAACATCAGCCCTGTGTATGGGGGAGAAGCGGGGATGAATCACATCTTTACAGTGAAAATTTCCAGCTTTGCCTGTGTGTGACAAACTGGTAGGAGAACACGAGGACAGGACAGAGCAGGGGGCGCTTCCCCAAGCGAGTCTTCAGCAGATCTGAGCTTAACGGCCCGGATGGGATGGATTTGGCAATAGCTGACACCGAAAAGCATCTTTTTCCTGTTCCCCTTCTCCCCACCCCTAAATAATAAATTAATTTAAGAAAAAGGAGGGGGGGAAGAAATGAAGAAATTCTGCCTGTGTGAATTAACCCTCTGACGAAGCGCGCGCTCTGCACGTGCACTGCATGCCCTGCACCGGCTGTGCCACTCGAGGCCGCGCGCCCCGCGAGGCCGTTGGATTGCTCACCTATCACTAACGTGGCAGCAGGGGGAAAAGAGCATCTGCTCCAGTTACATCTTACCAGGCAGCTGCAAATGCCCCAAGCCCGTTCCTTTCCATTCCTTTGAAAAGCTAAGAAGTGGAAAAGGGGCTTTATGAATCTTTAACACTCAAAATACTGCTCATCTGCTTTCCTCCAAGCTGATGCAAGAAAGTTCAGGATATCCATAAAGTATTGAAGTCAGGAAGTCAATGTGAAGGTTGCATATGCCATCTCATCTCTGTCCTTTGTGCATATACATTCATTGATGACAGCCATTCATCTCAAATGCTTCATTATGTTATTTTTTCTTGCAAATTTATATAAGCATCCTGGAAATCTTTTCTTTCTCATGTACATATGTTGTCAATCAAATAGTATTCTTTTGTATTCTAGACTTTAAAAGTGCCCTTACCCAGGCTCGGAATAATCTGTTAATTGCTTTCAAGAAAATAAATCACATAATCAAATACAAATCTGTCAAGTTTATTTGAATTTTCAGCAAAAGCAATATCCTAGTAATTGATTTGTAATGTAATTCCTGCCAAGCTCTCTTTGAAGGCCAGGGCAAGCTGGGTACAGAAGCAAGCCTTTCATTTTGGTGAAGCAAGGCTCTTTCGGACAAGCAACTGAAGGGTATTCCCTTCAGTTATAATATAATAATAATATTATATTAGGGAGGGTCTGGCCCTCCCTAAGAACTCTTTGCAAGCATCTTCAATTCCATTAGTTTATTGCAACAGACTTCGTAAAATCTCTTAAGTCTGTTCAGATTAAGCTCGTACTGTAGGATTACTGAAGCAAGGATGCGAGCAGGTAAACCTGAGATGCTGCCTTCTGGTATTTGTGGATGGAAAAAAATTTCCTCGATGAGGAATATGTATCTAGGTACATCCAGGCTGATTTCAACAGTTTGAATTACTATAACAATGCAGGCTCTGTTGAGTCAGCTGTTTAAAGGTGAATGAAGATTATATAAGAATTTCTCTTAATCGACAGTACGAGGTTAAGGGTTTTTGATTTGCTTTGTTTTAGCTTGACAAAATATGACGACCGGGGCAAATATGGTTAAATGTTTGGACATGGAAGTTTAAAACTCCAACACCCTTAAGGAACATGAGATCCTTATAAAATCATAAACAGTTTGGACCAGTCTTGCATCTCCTCTCGTTCATGACATTAGGTTTCTGACTCGAAAAAAATGTTTTTAGTACAGCAGTAGAGGAAGGATTGCTCCTGCTTCAGGTGTAGCACTCGCCAGCAATCCCCCATATTCCTGGATATTTCCAATTCAAGCCTTAAACATTCGTGCCCAGACTTAACTATTATGAGAAAAAAAAAAATTATTTAGAGGCTGAAGTATGAAGGTTGCAGGGGAAGAGGTGAAAAGTGCCCCATATAAAATATTTCATAACCCCCAAGAAATGGAGATGCCAAAATAAAGAGCAAAACAGCCTTAAAAGAAACTTTGGACACTGCAGAACACATGGTGGGCAGTTCATCTCCTGCAGTGTTTGTAACTGATGCCCCTTGTTTTATAGGACAGTGAGCATGGATCAAACCTGAGTAGGAAGATGGACAGTCTGGGCAGCAACCATTCCATCCCGAGCATGTCTGTGAGCACAGGCAGTCAGAGCAGCAGTGTGAGCAGCATGCAGGAGGTCCTGGATGAGAGCAGCCCTGAACTGGTCATGATGCATAGTGACGAGAGCACCATTAATTCCACTTCCTCCGTTGTCCATAAGAAGGTATGTTCCCTGGTGCTCTCCAGAGCTTCCTGCAGTCCCTGCTATTGCTCACGTTGCCTCGGCCGCGTAGGGCCCCGGAGTGCTGGAGCTGAGCCGCCCGCTGAGAGCAGGGGACGGGCTTGCCGGGGCACAGTTTGTGCTTAACAGCTCGACTGCACTTAGGTAATCTCTGAAAATAATGAAGAGGAGGGTGCTCATGAAAAGCAGTGCTGTCCGTGGCTAGGCAGGTGCACAGCCTTGCTTGCGCCAGCCCTGCATGCGCGCTTCACCTCTGCTTGCAATGGGCACCCTTGCTTCGCTGCGAGTCGTTGCACTGGGCCGTGCGACGTGGGCACCAGCGGCCACAGCAGCTCCGCTACCCGTTTGCCGGTCACAGGGTGTGATTAAAACCTGCTTGCTCTTGGATTTCCCTCATGAGAACTGGAAGTGTGCAGGACTTTGGAGCCCTCCCGCAAGGTAGGTTTCGATGCCACTCCAGGCATTTCTGCTCTCTTGCTGCATCTTGTGAACAATCTGTTGCTTTTTGGTTTTGTTAGTGCTCACAACTAATCTGATGTGGCCTAGCCCTAAGTCACCATCTAAAATGAGATGGTTTTAACAGAGTCACTTTGGCTTGGGAAAGCAGTGATGTTGACTAGTGGGCAGTAAAATGTAGGTTACGTTTTGGGGTTTGTGCTTGGAAAGAGCTTCAAAATGTATCTACACTCTCTGCCAGAGACTGTATATATGTTCTCTGCTGCTGTAAACATTACAGCAACAACAGAAGAATGAAATTCTTGGTTACAGGCTTACAGCAAAGCCTGTTTTTAACTATTGGTAATCATTTTTTTTTTCCTCTGAAATACAGTATTTGTGTAATTGAGTATTGCAGCATTTACAGACTGGAGCTCTGAAGAGAATTTTTGTCTTTAGCAAAAGATTGATGTCTGTGTGCAAAGGTATTGACAGATTTGCTGCATAGGTTTCAGGGGGTTACAGCTCTATCAAATCTGTTTGCAATACCATCTTCAGAGATCTTTCTGAAAAAACATGCCAGCCCAAGGAGCCTTCCTGAATGAATAACTGCTCCACTGGTTTTACGTACAGTCTGATTATAGTTAGAGATTTCTCAATTTGTGTAGGCTTCAGAAATTTGTATTAATTTTAATTTCTCATTGCTAAGTAGTCATATTTATGTATGCCTTAAAATACGAGTTTGAAGGATTGATTTACACAATATCATACATTATAATATTACTGACTCATCAGTGTCATTACAGTCGATGGTGGGGGGGGGAAATGAGCCATTTCCACCAGGCATAAATTACATTTGTGAAGGAAGTAGTATTCTTGCTCATTTTAAGAATAACATTTCACTTTAGAAGTGCCATGCAATTGCTATGAAATATAAATGTAGAAGATGTCTGAGGCTATGAATTCAGTCTGGTTAGACTTCTGCATTAACTGTTTCTTTCCTTTAGATGAAGAAATTCAGTTAACATGGATGTCTAACTGAGTTAGGCTCCCTTAAAACCAAACCAAAAACACCTCCATAACTCCTACTTAATGTGTAGGGTCATGTTTAAGTTATGAACAGAAATATTTTCTGTCTCCACTTACTGTTATTTACAGGCAAGGAAGATATACCTGCACAACCAGGTGATTGCGCTGTATGTAAAACACGCACTCCGCAAAAAGCGTGAGCATGTCACCACATGGAAATTTTGCTTGTTTTGTAGAACTAGGGTTTTTGGATGCTCAAGAGCTACTGATATGTTGTAAAAACTTGCCTCTAGATGACTAAAAGTAGGTGTTTCTAGGGTGCATTTTGCAGTACAAGATGCAGGTCTACATTGGCCTTTACAAAGCAGCTAACACTGAGATGTCTGCTCCTTGTAGCAGAGCAGATACCTTCTCAGTTGGTGAGAGTTACCTCCAGATGGGATTTAGAAATAGGAAGATTATCTGCCTATCTGTCTATATAAATTTACACACATCCCTTTCTATTTTCAAGGTCATATCAAGTTTCTTATTCTGAAAGAAATCACTTTATATGTTTGCTTTAACTGTATTTCTTTGCTTTGTGATTAAAGTGATCCAAGCAACTTGTTTTCCCTCTAACAGGTGAGAGGCAGGAAATGCTGAATCCAGCCACAAGCTAAATGAAAGAATTTAGGGTCATAGTTTAAGTTAAGCTTTTGCTTTGCGTTTAAACCCTTTTTAAAGGTTAAAAAGAAAATCCCGATGAACATAATTAACCAGCTGTCTCCCCTCGGTGGACATAGGTTCAGACACTGGGCACTTTGGCAAGGGTCAGATGAAAGCCTTATACAACATGATGGTATTCCATAAATGGCTTAATACCCAGTCTGGTACATCCAGAGGCTTCATCGCCCAACCTGTTTTTCAAGACTCAAAGCTCTGAATGTCACGGGCCTTTGGATGTTGCTCACGGCCCTTGAATGCCACGTGCCCTTGTGCAGGGTCTGGGTGACCAGGCTGTGGTGGCGGGGACGCTGCAGCCCCAGGTCCCGTCGCCGCTCGGTGTGCGGACCCGGTCCGGGTGGCCTCGCGGCCGCGCGGTGTCACTCAGGAGCACGTGGCACCGTCCACACAGGTCTCGAGTGGCCGAAGCTTTGGGCAGCCCTGCCAGCATCAGGCATCTGGGCTGTGACTAACTGCTGAATCAGAGGCGACGCGTAAGGAGAGGCTGGGATAGTGCAAGCATTTGTAAGCAACAGGTTTTTTTAACAGCTGCTAGACAGCTTTGTGGTCCCGACCTGCACAAAGGGCCTGACCCTAGGGTGTTTTCACTGGGGTTACTAGTTTTTGGTGGCCAAGGTGCTTGGGATCTGCCTGGTCCAGAAGAGCACATGTGAGTAGACGTCACGATGAGACAACATCCTCATCCTTTCTACCACATCTGAGCCTTGATGCAGCAGGAAATTCCCGTGTTCTTAGGCTTGTGTTTAGGGCTAAAGTGACTCCCGCTCACCAAGGGAAAACTTGTGTGCCAGAGGAAGAAGCACCAGAAAAGAGAAGGGACAAGAAAGGGAGGAGGAAAAAAAAAAGTATATAAATTCAGTTTTTACAGCTGTTTTCTAATCTCCTAGAAGAAAAGAACAGTACTGTGGTCTGCTATTCAGGCAGCAGTTCCTGTACCCTCCCTTCCTGGGGTCTTATTCCTCTTTAAAGGCAAAATCTATTTCCTCAGGAGGATCCCATAATCACAGGAGGCCCAGATATCTCGGGCCTGTTTCAGTGAGCGATCCTGGAGGAACTTTGGCTTTCTCTTTGCAGGTTGCAGGCTGCCCACCTTGCTATGTCGTGCAAGAGCTCCAGGTCTCTAGGCTATCTTACATAACTACTTTCCCACCCGAGAGTCACAGAATCACAGAATGGTCGAGGTTGGAAGGGACCTCTGGAGATCATCTAGTCCAACACAGGGACACCCAGAGCATGGGGCACAGGGTGACATCCAGGCAGGTTTTGAAGACCCCCAGAGAAGGAGACTCAGAGAAGGAGCTGTTGAACTCCAAGCACAATGTATGCTGCAAAGCCATGTAGGCAATAGTTAATATTAAAGTGAGGATGAAATTTTGCCTCTTTGAGGATGCAGGTGTCCAGGTGTTATGGTGTTCTAGATGTTAGGGATGCCTAGTCTTGTACAAATTTGTCCATTTTGGACAGGCAGAGTGCCCCTGTTTGTCACTGTTCAGGATTTCGGAGCAGTGCAAGTACAGGCTGACACTGAACTAAGCAATAGTGTTCCCATGCAGTTCATATGCAGGAATAAATGGTATTGCCATAGGAAGTGTGCAGTGCTAAAACCCCGTGTAGTTAAGGGTCTTGGCAAGTTCACCTGTATCCTCAGTGCCCGTTTACCTTAAGACATAGTGTTCTTTGGTTGTAATTCTTCCCATCCGAAAGCACAGCCAAAGAGCAATTGAGATCCTCTATTTCAGTAGTAATTAAAGAGGAAGATATGCTGATGTTTACCAAATTCTTACTCAGTGGTGTATCTGTTCAGCTGATGGTGCGTGTTAGTAGATGTACAGTTGGTTTCTAAAGGATATTTTTCTGTTGTCCCAGGAAAATATGCCAAATGGCAGGACTTGGAGTGCTTCCTTGGGATACTGTTTTACTGCCATAAAATTTTATAATAGCAAAAAGGCTATTCTGTTTTAATCTAAACCAAAAGTTAGTATGCTATTATTTTGTTCAACTGCAATCCAGAGCTGTTGCAGCTAAATTTACTTCAACCTTAAAGTCATTAGTACTTAGAGATGAAATTCTGTCAATAAATAAAAGAATTGTCAAGGAAATCTTACGCTTAGAATTCAGTTTATACCAAGAAACGTGAAAGGAGAGTTGAGCATCAGAAACTCTGCCTAATGTTTGTAATAAAAATGTACTTCTATAATAGTGTTGCAACCTGAGAGACTTTCCAAATCCATTAAATCAAATAAATCCACACACACATATTGCCTTTCATTGCTGTGCTTAATATGCAGCATCTTGGCTGGTTCCTGTGGATGGAGAGTTCTCTGGCATGTAGGTTGTACCTGAACTGTGGTTCAAAGCTGAAGGTGTTTCTTTTATGATTCATATTTGGGGAAAAAAAGTACTTTTAAATGAGATAGAAAGGCTATTTAGGTAATGAGTGAGAGAGCTGTCTTGGCCTGCTTATGCAGGCACTGATACAAGTTTGTCATGACCTCTTGCATAGTAGGCTAGTGGCATAAAGCTTTTTCTTGAAAGCAGGACTGTTCTTGATACTTAAGCCTCTCTGCAGATTATTGAGGCATTTAGTGCAATGTCTTAAAGTGATTGATAGCACATTGTTATCTTCTTTCTTGAAATTCTTAGAAGTTAGTAATGTACTGTAGTATTATACACTGCTTTGCAGTTCCTGAAAGGTCCTTGCTACAGCTGGCTCAGAGATTCCCTTTCTGATGTGTCTACAAGATTGGTCTTTTTCAGCTAGTGAATCCTCTGGTGTTAAAAATATTTAAAAAAAAAAAAATAAAAAGTAAATAGCAAATGCAGTTTGTGCATCTTGCCACCCAATTTTGCTGTCACTAAGTTTTGAAGCAAAATTTTCATTGATAATAATGCCAGATACTTTTTTTCTATGTGTTTAACATGAAAGCAGATTGTGTAGAAGATAATACAGTCAGAAGACCAAATGCCTCCCTTAGTGGGAAATTTAAGATACCAGATTATTGACCTTTAATAAAGGTATTTTAAAGCCTTAACATGAACTGAAATCTGAACCTGCCTAAAGTTGTGTTCATAAGTCACATCTTTACTGTAAAGACAGAAAATAGATGGAAAAAGAAAAATGTATAGAAAATACATTACTTTAAAAACAGCATAAAATTTTAAGTGCAGATTTAGGTCTGAGAGATAACCCTGGTCCAAACTTCATGGAATTCAGGAGTGCTTTAGATACAAAGACCAAATCTTACTTCTTGACCACCCAGAGATGTCGGTTTCACATCTTTCCTTCCTGGAAGCGCAGATCTAAAAGTTTGAAACTAAATTTCCTGATTGGGCCCACATCTGTAAACAGCTGGTTTTGCAGTGTCTAGTAGCACTAGTTCTCTTTGGGGAAGAGAAATGGACCAAAAGGGCAGAAATACTTTTGGGATTGTTTTTCTGAGTTTGTAGATGGACATTGTCTCAGGAGGTGTTAGTGATGTTATCTGAGGAACTTGGGTAAAACAGGACCCTTGGGTTTATTTCTGTTATAGTTGTTAGTTCACTAGCAGTCTTCATGGTAAAGTAGCTTGCTTGCCCTTGACATGGAGAGTTATCAGACCATTTATTTCTGGTAGCCTGGCAGATTTTCTGGAAAAATATGTTAGTTTTTACAGGCACGTTTGAGACTTGATAACAGCTGCCTGTCTGTCGGCAGCCCGGATCCCAGACTCAGGGGCGCTGAGGAAAATCACTGAGGTTTTTGTCCACTTGAAATGGGTGGCAGACTTGTCCTGGTCCTCTAGTTTGCTTAGTTGCAAAGGGATTTTTCCCTGTGTTGCCCACCTCAATTTGAAAACCACAAGGCAATTAATTTGCTTTCTTGATGGGCAGTTGCATTCTTCTGTGGGCTTTTTGGGCACCCCGGAGCAATGGAAGCCCCATAAAACAGCATCAGGATGGCATTTACCTCCCAAGAATCCACCTGCAAAGGCAAGGAAAAGGCAGGAACATGGAGGCCCAAAACAAAGGGTGTGAGGAAAAAATACCTGGTTTAAAGCATTTTAAAATCAACCTATGCTATGGTTCTTTGTACCAGGATTTCTGCAGCATTCTTTTTTCCTGCAAACCATACGGGAAGCACTTGAGCTTGTGTGGAAGCAGGGCAGGAGGCGCAGGTAGCGGCGGATGGCGGCGCAGGGAGGGAGTCGAGGGGATCGGGGCACCTTTGGGCTCCTGGCCGCATGGGCGACTGCCCGGGCAGGGCAGCATGGCCTGGGCGCCCGCACCCTGCAGGCCTCCCACCCTGGGCACGTGTTGGCAGCGCTACCTGCCTCATGGTGCGGCCCTCGGGTCGCGGCCGCTGCCTTCGCTTTGCCTCCAGAAAGGGCACAGGATCACGTGCTGGTTTGGGGCCGTTTCACTAACACCATCTTGGTGGCCTTTGCACTGGGGCACGTCCATGGGTGTGCGGGGACGAAGTGGGGCAGCTGCCGGGGGTGACCGCTGCGCACCGCAAACCTGGGAGCTGTTGCTTTAACGGAGAGGAGGGAAGGGAAGGGAAAAGGAGATTTTAAAAAAAAATCCTTTGTGGACCGTGGAGAGAAAGTGCTAGAAGGGAGCGGGATCCTGCCCGGGCAGCAGCACCCCTGAGTGCTCAGAGCCTTTCCCACCTGGGCCGCCTGCCATGGCCGCGGCCGCGCCGCCCGCCGCCCTGCGTGGCAGATAGCGGCCGAGCGGCCCCGCCGCCAGGGAGCGAGGCGCGATGCTGCCGCCGCCACCGCTGCTGTGACAGAAGGCACCGGCGCCCTCCCGCCTCGCCATGGCACCCGCCTCGCCGGCGGGATCGCTGCGCCGCGGCGCCCGACCTCTCTGAGGAGCCCGGCCGCGCCGCTCCGCGCTCCCCAGCTGGCTTTGTGGCACATATGTAATACCGGCGGTTTGAGAGAGAGGAGGAGGGAAAGAAAAATAAATAAATAAATAAAAAGGAGGCAGGGGCTGGAGCGGGCGTCCCGCTAGCGATCAGCTGACGCTGCGAGCCGCCGGCTGCAATGTGTTGCTTATTCATTTCGTACCGTGGGAGCTGCAGGGGCTAGCCGAGAGCTGAACTATGCATTTCAAACAGCGCCGCTTGTGCAGAAAGAGGGGCGAGAGAGCGGCAGCCGGCCAGGAACGAGCACAGCTGGACTTTCTCCTTGTTTTTATCCATTTCTGCAGGATCATGCATTTATAAGGGATGAGGTGGGCCACAGGGATCGCAGGCCTGAGGTGCGGCCTACCCAGTCAGTGCAGAATCAGGCCCTCCACTACCGGAACCGCGAGCGCTTTGCCACGATCAAATCGGCGTCTTTGGTAAGCAGCCGTCCCCCCACCCCGCATCGCGTCCGTGTGTCTGTCTGTCCGGGAAGGGGTCATGGATGTCTCCTTTCCACCCCCCCGCCCTTAATTTCATCGTTGGCATAGCAACCGGGTACTGCACAGAGAGATGCTTTAGCCGCATGAAATGTAAAATACCGAATGCGTTTGATAGCGGTGGGTTCCCATCGGGGGTGTTTCCAGGGTATGTCAAATAACCCACATTTGGGGGCGAGGGCGATATCCTCTCCGTTTTTTTTTTTCTTTTTTCCCTCCTATCCCCCTCTTCCCTTCCCCCCGCTTTTGTTAGGGCCGCTGATGTCCCCAGGCATCTTTATCCGCATGTGCATAAAACGTCTCCGTGTGCATGTGTGGAATCCGCTCCCGTGCTACGGAAATGCGGATGCTCTGGGAAACAATAAGGCTGCTGGCCGGCGCGCTGACTCTTTGCCACCCCTCCATTCATCCTTTCATTCATTCATGCGGTGCCGGGGGCCGCTCCGGCCGCGGGCAGGGGGGACCAGGGGCACAAAAAGATTTAGGGGGGAGCAGGGAGGTCCCCGCGCGTTGCTACTACTGCAAACGCGCTCGCGGAGCCGCCTTTGTAGTAGCGAAAGGGGTGTGTGCCGGGCGCGCGGCCGCCGCCTCCCCGCGCACCCAGCCACCCCCCGACCCCGCACGGATGGGGCGGCTGCCCCCAAACAGGGGGCCCGTCCCGGCCCCACGGCGCGGGGGTCACGTGGGCGGGCACGGAGCCCGAGTAGCCGCTGCTCGGTGGCTGTAATGACATCATCGGGCCCGGGCGACAGCGCGGCGGCGCGGCCGCCACCCCCCCGGACACCGGGGCCCCTTCGCGGTGCTCGGAGCGGCCGCCACCGCCGCTGGGACCGTGCGCCCAGCACCTCGTGGGCCAACACGGGCGCAGAGCATCCGCGCTGCCCTGCTTTGCAGGTGAACTCCTGGATCGCCCTGGTGCGGTCGCCCGCCAGGCCCCGCTCCCCCCGTGCCCCCTGCTTCCCCCCTCGCCCCCCATCCAAAGTGTGACCTAGAAACAGGAGCAGCAGGGACTCTGTGCGGCGCTCCTGGCTCGCAGGGACCCTCTGCCCCGCCACGTTTCTTTGCGTGTGCATGCGAGCGTGTGCCCGTGCGGTGCCAACGAGGAAAAGCAGGGTGGAATTTTTTCTGATTAATTAGAGGCAGAAATGATAGATGACTCGAGCCCCATGCTCTAAATGTGTATGTGTTTCATTGATAGGTGCCTATGAGAGGTGCCTATTTGTTGTATTTGTTGTATTTTTTTCACTCTTTGAGGAAACGTACTGCATCTTCTGCCCTGCCTTCAGCAGCAGAGTCCAAAATTCCCATCCCTCTTGGAATATGTCATTCCTGAGCTCTCTGAGTGGCTTCAGGCTCTCTCACGGTGAGGCCCCCTTGAGAGCGTTTAAAAGATATGGCTATGAGGATATGGACAGTGAGGTCCTCCCAGACCTCTAAGCCCTGGAGGAGATACCTAATGTGCCAAGGTCACTCCTCAGTCCCACAGCAGCATCCTGCAGGCTGGGCTTGTGCCTGCCCTGCTGCTTTGGTCGCTTGCATTTGCTAAATCCCTTCCTTAGGGAGCAAATGGCTATAATGAAGTGAGTACTAGGTGAGAAAGAAATTAGGCTTTCTGGAGAACTTCTCTCCTTCAGCTTTTTTGTGGAAGTGCTCCGCTATGAGGCACGTCTGGGCTCCTGCCAGAAGGCTCGGAGTTCACGCCAGTGCAGCAGTACGTGCACAGCCCCGTATCCCTGGGGAAGGTGAGAATTCCCACATGTTACCTCACTGCTCCAGCCAGCAGGCCTTTCCTTGGGGAAGCACTGGTAGTATGTGCCATGTAAAAGCTTTCTTGCCATCCTCATACAGGGAGAACTTCCCGCACAGGGAGAACCTCCCCACCTTGGTATTACAGGAGATGTTACTCTGTGCTTGAGTTTTAAGACAAGAGGGTTCATTTCACTGTTAACAGTGAACAGAATAACAGAAGTATTGCATTTCATGTCTGTTAATTGTGTGACGGGCTTTTCCCCTTAGTAATCTTTCATTAACTTCTGCATGTGCCAAAATGGAGGTGCAGAAATTCTAACTTAAACTGTTCCATAGAGCAGTGTTTTCCACGCTGTATTTGATTGCCTCTCTGTGCCTGGCGGGTGTCACTGGCTGGTGGTGGTGGCTGCTGCTCCTGCTTTGGCCTCAGCAAAACCTCCATTGTGCCTGTCCCCTTCTCCCCTGCTGCGTTATCCATGGGGAAGGAAAGGTTATGCAGCCGGTACAGGGGGATAGGACCTGGCATGGCCAAAATCTGTAGTGCAGAACTAGCAGTTCAGGTTCCAGTGGGTCTGTCTTCATCTCTCCGTGTTAATTTACACTCTGTCTTTCAAGCAGCATCTCAAGAGTCTTGAGGTCCCACGGGATCCGACATGCTCTGCCCCTTACACTGGCCATGGTCTCTAAGCACTTGGGTGCTGTCTTTGAGGCACAGAAGGGTCACGCGGTGGAGAGAGGCACCAGAAAATGGGAGTTCTGACACCAAATCAGTACCTGGAAGGACACGTATGGGTGTAAAGCTCTGCTGAGCCCCTCCAGAGCGAAGGAAGGGCGACGTTTCGGGGCGGGAGCGCTGAGCTCTGGGGCTGTCGCGGGGCTTCGTGGCCGTCTGTGGCCTCGGTTTTGGGGACCGGGTCTCACCCTGAGCCCTCAAGTCCTCATTGTTCAGTCCTAGATCAGGGTGTTGCAGCCTCATGAAGGACGGCTGTTTCTAAAAGCAGGCTCAACTTGAAGACTGGTCCCTTTCCAAGAATAAACTCAAATAGTTTCAGTAGATGTAGGGCTCACAGAAGAACTGCGTTAGACAACCCTAAGCTCTAGCTGTCCTCGTGATGTTAAGTGTGATTCTCCTGCCCTGTTGCTCTGCCAAAGCACCTCCCTGAACCACCTTCCTCTTTGGACGCTGCATGGCCTACCCCCAACTTCTCTTTTTATAGCACTTTTGGCAAAAATAGCTGTCACTCTCAGTAGTGCTACTGAGAAAACATTTGTTGCAATGAAATTTAGTGCCTGCAAAGAAGATCAAATGCCTGCTGAATTTCCATATTATTTTGCAGAGTAGCAATGGTCCATAAATTGAAAGTTAAAACTAGAAATGTAAGCCCTGAAGCTGGGAAAGCTGCATTTTGAAAGAAAGCTAAAGGTTCTGCATCCCAAGAAAATGGTACCTATAAATATTTTTCCTATGAAAAGTCTTTTTTATTTTTTTTTAATTTGTACGGGTCTGTTTCTGACTCTATTTTCATCCGATCTGTAAAGACTCCACTGCTTCATTCACTTTCTTGATGGCTGTTTCTACAGTTTTCAGGTGAAATGATCTAGTATTTAAAACTTGAGAGACAGTATGTAGCGTGGATTCCATCAAAGGCCTTGGCTTTCTCTTTCGAGTCCAGATGCCAGCAAAAGAAGAGGGTCATCTACCCCCAGGTCTGTGGAAACCAACTGTCTGAGTAGGTGCGAGCAACCTGCTGCAGCGGTGGTCATTAAAATAACACCAGACCAGCCTGGGTCCAAAACGTGGCACATGGACATGTCCCCCTGCATCCTCTTCTGCTGAAACAATGGCCCTGTGTTCCCCATGGTGGATTTTATCTTAAGGGACTTACCTGGCTGCTGCCTGTGTAGATCTTCCCTCCAAAAATACTGAATTTGTTCTTTCTTGTCTCAAAGTTCTTTTATCATTGTGAGAGGCCAATGTCTTGCTCAATATCTGCCTCTGTCTTTCATTTGGTCACTGAGAGGGGAGAAGAGCTGTCCTTGAGGAGAGGGTTTGGTGTCTTGGTTGAGCAGTGTGGAAGGAGGAAGTGTGAAGAACTGCCAGTACTAAAGGAGGAATTGGAAGGCCAGTTCCTTATGTAAAGCTAAAATTTTGAAGGGGGGGAAAAAAAAGAGAGTAGCTTGGATTTTAGATGACAAGTGAACTGCTTGTGAGAGTAGGTTGGGAAAGGCATCTGTCTGTCTCGGTTCTGTGCACGCCAAAGACGCAGGGAGGTAAGGAACTGAGAAAATGTCCTACCTTAATGAAAGCTGTTCTGTTTTATACAGACTTGGGGCTCTGCTGATGACCTGATTGATTATTATGCTCTTCAAATAGAGTTCCAAGAAACGGCGGCGTTTCTGTTCTAAGGATCCTGGCATTTTTCTGGACAGTGTTCTGCAGGGAGCACTTCAGTTGTCAACGTTTTTCCTTTATAATTTATGGGATTATGCTTGTGAAGAAGTTGGCGAAGTTCAAAGTGCTTTTGTCCAAGAACAACAGAAAGGAGGGACTGCAGCTTTCCCAAATTCTCTCCTTACAGCTGTCACTAAAGCCATTCAGCCATTGAGGGCTGCTTCTCTCAAACCACGACTATTCATTCACTTAACTGTATTGACATGGCTGCTCTGAAGCACTTCTCTGCTATCTCAGTAGGATCTGGTCACACTCGGTGACTATTTGAAGTTCAGTTTCCTCCGAGCCTTGGCCGAAATCACCGTTGTGGAGAGTTTCCTCAAAACCAGCCTTCTGAGGAGTGGTGTGGTGGCCTTTAGCACCAGCCTGGGTGCAGACATTTAAACCAACCGAAGGTCCTCCCAGCCTCCTGTTCTGCTTTTCATCTTCGGGAATGAAACATTCCTTTTTTCCTCCTGACTTCTGCGGTGTCCATATCTTGCAAACCACAGGAAAGCGGCAGCTACTTTGGGTACAAGAAGAATTACTGGTTTGTGAGGCTTCAGTCATCTTCCCTAAATGGCTTTTTGCCTCATACGTGTTAGGTGTGAAAGCAGAAGGCCTCCTTGGAGCTGTGGTCTCCAGGTCCACATCCATGTATGTGAAGGGCTGCAGCTTATTTGCTCCCAGGGCTATCTTAAAAGTGATGAGCAGATCTTTATATGTGGAGTTCCTGGGACTGTGTTCTTAAAAAAGATGATTTCACATTTGGACACTTTCTTACTCTTTCAAAATGGAAGCATTGCCATTTGCATTTTCCTCTTAAAATTCTTGGCACACCCGCATGGGCTTTTTTCCCTCCTTTCCCATACATGCATTTGGAGCGTGGAAATCCATGTGGAACTTGTGAGTTTGTTTCAGCTGAGCGGGATTTATAATCTGCTTCAGCCATATGATCACCTTGGTTAGGAGTGCTCAGTTCCAGAGGCTGGGAAACTCTCTTCCCGTGGGCGAGAGCGCTCCGTACACAGCACAAAGTTCCTCGCCTCTCTTTTGCTCCCATTTTCAGAGCACTTTTTAGCTTTTGCTCCTGCGAGTGTCTCTGCACTGCTCTTGGGAACCTCTTCGTTGCAAGATGGGCTTGTGTGTCTGCAGGTTGGGTCAAGCATAAGCAGGAACGACCCTTCAGCATCCGTTGGAAGAGAAGCTGAGTAGCCAACTCTGCCTGGGGTTTGGGAGCAGCCACCCAGAGAAGTGAGAGGCTGAAAAAGGAAAAAGGCAGGAAAAAATCGTGCTGGAAAGCGAGTGCCATGCGTGTGTGCAGCCCAAGTTTAGCTGGGTGTCCGCTGTGATTGTAGTAGAAGGTCAGAGTGAGGCAGAGTTGATAGGAAATTTTGCAGTTTAATAATGAAAATGGCTTAAATGGTTTGTTCTCGTCTCATGAGCTAGATGAGAGACTGGGGAGGTTCTTTAGCAGAATGTGTAGAGATTGATGAAAACATGGGATCGGGCTGCCATCTCCTGAATTTTAATAAGGAATTTGGAGGGAGGCAGCTCTTGGCAGGGAGCAGGTAGAGAGGGAGTGAATCAGGGCTATGCTGAGCTGCTAAGGAAGGGGAGGATGTCTGGGTGTGCGTTTCCTTTGCTTAGAGGGGCTGCTGGTTGCTAGGCCCTTGTCACACCTGGGATTTGTGTGCTGGGTCTGAAGAAGGTTGTGCAGCAGCCACCTCTGTAGATCTTTCCTTGAGCAGTTTGTAACCTGCCGCTGCTTTTCTTCATAATGTGACCTTTTCTGCTGTGAAAATGTGCATAAAATCCTTGGAAAATGGGGTACAAATATCAGATCTGGCTGTCTGTGCCAGAAAAGAGAAACTTCATGGTGTAGTTTGTGGTGTTAAGCAAAGGCACTGCCTGAGAGCCTGAAACAACATTCCCTGGACATTCATTACTAAGAGAAGAGCGGAGCACAACCTGCTTCACAGGTAAGCAGCTAATAAGGAGAGAGCCTGAGCGTGAAGGCCACATAGCAGATTGTTTTTCCCCCTTTTCCTGACCCCAGGTTACAAGACAGATCCATGAGCATGAGCAGGAGAACGAGTTGCGGGAACAGATGTCAGGATATAAGCGGATGCGGCGCCAGCACCAGAAGCAGCTGATCGCCCTGGAAAACAAGTTGAAGGCCGAGATGGACGAGCACCGCCTCAAGCTGCAGAAGGAGGTGGAGACACATGCCAACAACTCGTCCATCGAGCTGGAGAAGCTGGCCAAGAAGCAAGTAGCTGTGATGGAGAAAGAGGTGGGTTTGGATACAGACTCCTTGGAGGGGCAGCAGAACATTGAGGAGGAGAGAGCCTTGTGCCAGCCTCTGGGAAGAGGCTGTGGATGAGGCTCCTAAAACCCTTCCAGAGGATGACACTCCATTGCCAGGGACCAGAAACGTAGTTAGTGGCAGAAAGATTGACTTCATGGAGAGCTCAGTTTCTCATAGCTGTGTGAAGGAGCTCGCGGGACAGTAACGGCTCCGTCTGGGTTATTCAGTCTTTCTAAAAATCCTCATGTTAGTCCACGTGTTAACTCGGTGGTGTTTTTTACCCTCTGGGGTTATTTTGCTGGAGATACAGAATGCATAAGGAAATTCATGTATGTCTGCAGGCGTTATGGTTTATTGTTTGTGTGTTTACAAGTCGGTTTCACGCAGCTGAATACTGGTGGCTTTCTGTGGCCCAGGCTCAAGCTGCACATCTGGTCCTTGGTTTTTGTGATGCGTTTGGTGCCTGCTCCCTCACCCTCTTTCTCTCTCCCTCTCTGTGCCTTACAGGCAAAGGCAGCTGCAGCAGATGAAAAGAAATTCCAGCAGCAGATTTTGGCTCAGCAAAAGAAAGACCTGGCGACCTTTTTAGAAAGTCAGAAGAAACAATACAAGCTTTGCAAGGAAAAGATTAAAGAGGCAAGAAACTGTTATTTCCAGGGTTGAAGGGGTGTGGAATGAGCGTGAACTGGACTTTCCTTTTGATAAATCTGGGCCAGCCCAGGGTTTTAAGGGATACTGTCATACTTGGAAGCAAATTTAGGTTCCCAGCAATTACCTTTCAGGTACTAGGAGCATCTGGCAACATTTCTAGAACAATCTGTGGGGCTGCTAGAGAGGCCTGCGTGGCTCTCTGCAGAGCAGGATCTTTGAAACTGCGAGTGATGAGGTACAGGGGAGTTGCAGAGAACTCTTCCTCTTTTCCTTACCCTCTTTTCCCCTCAAGCCTTGAGGAACCACAGCAGCCATGTAGATGTCACTTGGCTAAAAGCCTTGTGATCACTTATACAAATTAGAATAAAGAAATGAGTAATGAAGTACATAGCTAATCCATTGCAAATTGTGTTACTTGAGGACAGTGTCCCCAGCTGAGCTCCAAAATCGTTTGCTGTTAAGAATGTAAAAGGGAGAAAAAGGAAAGCAAGGAGCCCTGTTACACTTGTGGTTCAGTAGAGAATTGAGCTTATATTTAGATCCTATTGGAATAAAGAGAGCTGGAATCCAAGCTGGAAGGCTTTGTAAAACAGATGGAGAGCTGGGAAGTGAGATGAGGCTTTCGACCCCTTCACTTTCCTGGGCCACCAGCACCTCCCCTGCAGTGATGTTTCACTCTTTTCTTTGTGGGACTGTTTAGTCCTTGAGGTGGTTTTGGTTTTCTTTCCATTTTTCCCTCTCCTTGTAATAATACAGCTCTAAAAACAGTAGAGCTGAGCGCAGGCAGGTGACAGTCTGGTTCTGTTGGTAGCTGTGGCTGCAGTCGGGTTTTTGGTGTCCTGCTTCCATGAATTAAATAGCAGAGGAGTAGTCAGTCAGTGACAGGAAGGTCCTGAGAGTCCAGTGTTTCCGTGATCCTAAGGAAAGTCGTGTTTTCTTGGCTGTGCCTGCACACAGGAAATGAATGAGGACCACAGCACGCCCAAGAAAGAGAAGCAGGAAAGAATATCCAAACACAAAGAGAACCTGCAGCACACGCAGGCTGAAGAGGAGGCCCATCTTCTCAGCCAGCAGAGACTCTACTACGACAAAAACTGCCGTTCCTTCAAGAGAAGAACGATGATCAAGAGGCACGAGATGGAGCAGCAGAACATACGGGAAGTACGGCACCCTTCAATTCCTCTGCCTAGCGTTTCTTTAATGGCTTTAGCTTTGTGTCTATGAGACATGTGACGCTAGGTCTTCATGTTTTCCGTTGCTAATCCGAACTGAGGAAAATGTAGGGACCGTGTTTTGGGCGCTAATACTCCATCTGGAAATGTAGTTGGTAGGTGGTGACTTTCATTGATGAGAGTGGCATAATTAGCTTCCAGACAAGACAAGATGTGGGCCTTGGATGCACCCGAGCCCGCCGGCCCTGGGGCTGCAGGGGAGCCTGCAGCGTGGGGCTGGGTGCTGGCCCACGTGGGTGCTCGTGACGCTGGGGGACACCTGAGAGGGCATCGGGGGAGCAGCTCAACCCGGTGCCTAAAACACCCTCACACGGGACAAATATTGGGCAGAAGAGGCCTCCCCCTACAGGACTGAGGCCTTCCCCCTGAAGGGACTCAAAATTTTATACCAAAATCCTCTTAGGTGTTTGCTTTCTGCTCACCTTCGAGTAGTCGGATGTCGCCTTTGGGCCCTACTTAAAGCCCAGCATGGGCTCTAGAGGTGCCCAGGGCTGCTCCGTTGCTTTGCAGATCACAAGCAAAGATCTCAGCTTGCACACCCTGAAAATGAATGACTGAAAGCTCAGATTTGGGCACCCTTGTCAGTGCAAACAAGTTCTGGGGTAGGGATGAGAGCAGATCTCAGGTCTCCAGCATGGTATTTGAGTGTGTTTTAAGCAGGAAACCCATCTTCTTTCCTTGAGCTCCTTCATTTAGCCTCTCTTAAGAGACTTAATTTTCAGAATGATGCACATGTCATTAAAATTCCCTAAAATAACTACTTAGTTTAAATCCACTGGATCAGGAATATTAACAGAAATCAGTGGAAGAATCAGAGATTCTCCCCTTTTGGGGCTTTGCAACGTGGGGGATGTTTCCCCAGGCTGCAGGCTCCCAGCTGAAGCATTTCTTGCACGCACGTGCAAAACCAGCGTGGCACCTGGAAGGCTTCCTTGCTTTGCCCAACCTGCTGCAGCTGGAGGGCCCGGAATTGCTACCGAGGGTCCTCTCAGCGCCGCGGGTCGGAGCTGAGCCCCTTGGCTTTGACCACGTTAACTCGTGTCGAGGGGCCGCTGCAGCTCCCAGCACCAGAGCAGCAGGGGCCAAGGGGCGAGTTAGAACAGGTGAAAGTCCATCCTGCTGGTTGGGCGCCCAGCCGAGGCGCTGCGGGGCTGGGGGTGGACGAGTGCCTGAGCGCGGCGCGCGCCCGGCCCGGCGCCCCGCGGCCCAGCTGCTCTCTAGTGCTTCGCTGTCGCCCGCGCAGGAGCTGAACAAGAAGCGGACGCAGAAGGAGATGGAGCACGCCATGCTGATCCGGCACGACGAGTCCACGCGCGAGCTGGAGTACCGGCAGCTGCACACGCTGCAGAAGCTGCGCATGGACCTCATCCGGCTGCAGCACCAGACCGAGCTGGAGAACCAGCTGGAGTACAACAAGCGGCGAGAGCGGGAGCTGCACAGGAAGCATTTCATGGAGCTCCGGCAGCAACCAAAGAACCTGAAGGTGCCCGAAGCTCTGTTCCCCCCGTGCAGTGTCCGGACACAGAACCCCCTCCCCAGCACCTCCGTGTGCTTTCCTGGTGTCTCTGTATGTGGATCTCAGACACCAAACGAGCTCGCTGAGTATTTTTAAGTGCCACATTACTCGGCCTGCTGGCTACCAATAGATGAGTGTTTAGCTAAGTGTGACAGAATTGGCTTCTGGGGAGCTCTGCTTTCTTGAGGGTGCTGCTCATCTCAGCCTGTCGGTATGCGAAGGGGCTGGGTGATGCTTCCTTGCTTTCAAAATGAACAAAAGGAGCAAACGTGGGTGTGCTGAGCCCTGTGCTTCAGCCTCCCAGTTCAGCTACTGGTTAATTAAAGCCCGTGAGCTGCTCCTGGAGACCTGTGTTCCTCCTCTGGAGAGCCACAGGAGCCTGCTCCTTTTTTGCTTCTTTGCACGCAGAACAGTTCTCAGATTCAGTCTCCACACAGTGTATGGGGGCATTTGTGGGGCAGGAAAAGGGGGGGCTTTGGAAAGCAAGAGCCCTCTGGTAGGGGAGTAGCAGGAAGTAGTGGGGGAAGATGGAAATGCCCTGGGGGATGCGCGTTAGATGGAAATGGAAATGCCCGGAGCCCCCGAGGCCGCGGGCACAAAGGGAGCAGCAGCGCCCGGGCACGGGGCAGCACACAGTGCAGAGCTTGGGAAGGGGCTGTTCTCCCCGCTGATTCTGTCGCCTCCCAAAGCTCCTCGTGCCCTTCATGCGGCTCCTTCCTCGGCAGGCTATGGAAATGCAGATCAAAAAGCAGTTCCAGGACACGTGCAAAGTGCAAACGAAGCAGTACAAAGCACTGAAGAATCACCAGCTGGAAGTAACTCCAAAGAGTGAGCACAAGACGATACTGAAGAGTCTGAAGGATGAGCAGACGAGGAAGCTCGCCATCCTCGCGGAGCAGTACGAGCAGAGCATCAATGAGATGATGGCCTCGCAAGCGGTGAGTGCGGCGCTGCCCGTGCGCTTGTTGGGAGCATTTTAAGCTGCTGCCTTAGACACCACTCTCCCGTTTTGTAGCAAGCGTGTGGTAAAACAGACACCCTCTCCCTCGCACATTGAGGTTGTAGATTCGGATCTTCGGCGAGGCTCCTGCCTCTGGGTGTGAGTGGTTGCAGCGGGGCTTTATAAAACCCTCCCCACTGTTCCCTTGTGCAGCAAGCACCAGGGCCGCGGTTTGGGCCACGCAAGGTGCAGCCTCCCTGCTCTGGGGAGGAAAGAGCAGCGTGTTGCTGGCATCGGAGCAGCCACTAGCAGAGGCCTAAATGGGTTTTGTTTGTTTGTTTTCCCCCCCGGTGATCTTACAGCTACGGCTGGATGAGGCCCAAGAAGCAGAATGCCAAGCCCTGAGACTGCAACTCCAGCAGGAGATGGAGCTGCTCAACGCGTATCAGAGCAAAATTAAGATGCAGACAGAAGCACAGCACGAAAGGGAGCTCCAGAAGTTGGAGCAACGGGTGTCACTGCGCAGAGCACATCTTGAGCAGAAGGTAGGGCTGGGGTGACGGCGGGGGCGGCCGTCTCGCCTGGCACGCCGCCGTTTCCAGGGCCTGCTTGGGTCGCTCGTGGAATGGGGCCCCCGGAGCTGGCGGGGCCCTGGCCACCCGGGGCGGTTTCGGTAACGCCGCGGCGCTGCCCGCTCTGCTTCTTTCAGATCGAGGAGGAGCTCGCGGCCCTGCAGAAGGAGCGCAGCGAGAGGATCAAGTTCCTGTTGGAGAGGCAGGAGCGGGAGATCGAAACCTTTGACATGGAAAGCATGCGGATGGGCTTTGGGAATTTGGTCACGTTAGAATATCCCAAGGAGGACTGTAGATGAGATTAAATTTCTTTGCCATTAAAAAAAAAAAAAAAGTAACACAACACCAACAGAAAAGCAAAGTAATGGTATAAAACCTGCAAAAGCAACATTCCCCACGGTACCGGGCGAGCTCTCTCTCTTTCTGTCTCTCTTACTGACATCGTGTCGGACTAGTGCCTGTATATTCTTATTCCATCAGGGGCCCCCTTTCCCCCCTGTGTCGAGTCCCAGTGGTGGGCAGCTCCTGGCGGTCTTTTTCATAGTATGTCACAGTATTGATGTCTCTGTGCAATGATTAAAAAAAATGTTTCAGTGAAAACTTTGGAGACAGTTTTAATGGAGAAAAAAAAAACAAAAAAATACAAAAAAAGTGGATGTATGTTGCTTTTGAGCAATCACTCATTTTACCACCAATCAATGGAAGTACAAGCAAAAAAAATAATTGGTTGATATCTACAAACCCAGGGGGAGAGAGACTAAATCCGCAGCCTTACCTTAACTAGCTGCTGCATAATTTTATTTTATTTTTATTTTTTTGGTATTTATTCATCAGGAATAATTAAATAATAAAAATTTTATTAAAGATTAAAAAATTTGATACATTTTACAGAAAAACTTAATCGTGATGTACATATCAGTGGTGACATATTATTACTTTTTTGGGGGTGGGGTGGGACGGGGCAAAGATCTGGTGATTTTTAGAAGAACCATGCCAGGCGAGGCGGGGATTAGACCTCGCTCTTCGGCATATTCTTGATTGTATCATAATCATTTTCTGCTGTCGCAGAGAATGTGAATACACTTAAATGAGCCCACAGGATCCCAGTAGCACAAATTGGGCTTTGTCAAATCGTGTATTTTGTGTATAGAAGGAATTTAAGGAGAGCTTTTACTTATTTTCATATTGTATTTTAACTGTTTCTCTGATCAAAAATTTTTTTACTTCTTTCCCCCCTTGCTTCCCTCCTGGTCCCAGCCCTCCCACCCACTTTCCGGTTCAGTATCTGGAGTTCAGCACTGTCTGTCGGATCATCCCCCTCCCTTTCTTTTTTTTTTTTTCTTTTTTTTTCTTTTTTCCTTTTTTTTCTTTTGTTCCTCCCCCAAGTCTACCCCCAACCCCATGATCTTGGTCATAAATACCGCATTATTCACACTTTCAAACTGTGTATTTTCTTACAATAAAAAAGATTAAAAAAAGGCTTTACTTCTTTTGCATGCACTTTAAAAAAATGAAAAAAAAACCAACAAAAACATTTTTCAGGTTCAAAGGAAGAGCATGAATAACTGTCAGAGCTTTTAATTATATTTGTAAATAAAAGTGTTCCTCACACTGCCTCGCTGTCTCATTGGGGCCTGTCCTGCTCTTCCCGAGGTGGCGGTAGGTGGGGACGGGCTTTTGCTGGGGCAGTTTTTGGGGTGTTTTGCTGGTGGTTTTGGTGCTTTCCTGCCCCTCTTGCAGCCTGAGCCCGGGCCAAGCTGCCTCTACCTGCTGGGAAGGTTCTTCTAAGGGCGCTGGTTTTATCAGCACCCCAAGAAGGCAGATGGGGCGAGAGGATCCCCTAGCAGCCCAAGCTGCTTCCCCGCAGCTCCCAGAAACACGGGGTGGAGCAGGGAGCAGAGGCTGCCCCTGGAGCTGCTGGGAAGGGGGAAGCCGGGAGCAGGTGACAGGAGGGTTTTCAGGGCATAAGTTGCCCTGTGATAAATGAGACTGGGGCTTCACAAACAGCCTGGAAAAAGCAATGTCCTGTCTTAATTTTTAAAGACGGAATGAGTTTCTGCTGGGCTTAGGCTGGTGTTTAATGGCCCCGTGGTCCCTGCTGGCCCTGTCCTGCTCGCCCTGCTCCTTCCTTGGAGCTGGCAGGAGTTTGTGTAGCCTCTAAGCCACCCTTTGGGCACGGTTCAGGTTTGAGCCAGCAGCCGCACCACTACGGGTGCGGACAGCCCCAGGGTGCGGGAGCTGCTAGGAGCATTTTTGGGGAAGTGTCTTTCAAGGAGGGAGGCTCAGCCCTGGCCTGGTGCCTTCTCCCATTCCCCAGGAACTGAGCTCAAAGCAGGTGTGATGTTGGTGAAGCCCGGCTCATTCTCGGCCCAGCCTCTCACTGAAAGGCAGCGCAGGCCCCGTTGCCAGCACGTTGGGGCTCCCCAAGGGCTCCAGTCCTCGCGCCGGTCCCCCAGGAGGACCAACAGCGGGGGCTGCTCCAAGCTGCGCCCCAGCACTCCCCTCTCCCCCCAAGAAGACAACCACAGACCTCCACCTGGGCAAGGTTTTAATTGCACTGTGAGTAACCAGCACGGCAACAACGTTTGAACAAAATACTGTCCGCTTTGAGAGTTGACACGGAGCAGAACACAGCTCTTTAAATCAGCTTCCTCACCTAACGCGACCAATTATTCCAGCGTTGTTTTAGTGGAAATAATGAAGAGGAAAACAAAGCAAAATACAAAAAAGCAGCTTTCCCAAGGCCAGCACGACTCCCACGTCCTGAAAGGTGGGACTCAACCCAGACAGCACGACCCCAGCGCCCACCCCTGCTGCAACATACCGATACCGTGGCCCAAACTGTAATTCCCAAAGGCTCCAATTTTCCTTAAACCCAAGGCAGTCGGGAAGGGGTGGCCGCTAAAGGGGCAGCTTTTCAGCAGCTTGTTCTAGCCTCTAGCTACGGGTGTGAGCTGAAGCACAGCACAAGTCCAAGCCACAGTCACAGGGAAACGGATTTAAATCACGCCAGCGACAGGGCTGTGGTTCAGGTTACGGTTCTAGTGGTCAGTTTGGGAGCAGCTGGTACAAGTCACTAATCAAACAAAATTAAAGAAGTGCTTTGACCAACCCCCTCCCAGGGGAACGGGGACATCACACAGTGCTTAGGGGAAGGGGGACGGATTGGGGGGGGCTCCTGCAGCCTCCCCTCTCCCTACTTGCCCGAGAGCTGCTCGTAGAGCTTCGGCACGTAGTCATCCCACTCGGCCTGGTAGCAAGTGCCGGCCACGGGCGCCCCCAGGCCGTACTTGCTGCGGAACGCGGCCACCTTGAACTTGCCGCGCTTGTCGCCAGAGCGATTGGACAGGATGGGCTCGTCGCACGTCAGCTGCTTGGGCTGCTCGTACACCAGCCACACGTAGCGGTGCAGCCCTGCGGGACGAGAGGGGGGCCGGGCGTCGCTCCTCAGCGGGGTCTCAGGCCTGCACAGCACCCGCTCCCGCTGCCCCCACCGCGTGGCTCTTCCAGGATCACGTATTCCAGGGGTTAATGCTAGTTGTGAAGTGGCTCCCCTAGCTCAGGGGGACAGAAGATGGCACCTACCTGAGAAGCACTAGGAGCTGCTACTGTCATTCTCCAGGATAAGATGCCTAAGTGCGAGTTAACTAAAGGAGCTGACAGAAGACGGTCTGGAAATGTTTGATTTGTGTCACGGCCAGAACTAGGGCTCCCCACCCCCCAGGCGGCACAGCGGTGGCCACGGGGACGGCTGTGACACTCCAGCGCTGGCCGGGGGACCACCCCGCTCTGCAGAGCCACACGGGCAGCTTGTACCCGCAGCCGGTTTCTGCAGGGCTGCACCCTGCCCCTCTCGCACTGCTCCATCATTCGCAGCACCGATGCGCTCAGGGCACGAGCGCGGCAGCTCCCGGCACTGACCTGTTCCTTTGGGAGGCCCGGAGCCCACGTAATCGGACAGCACCTTCCCACTCCCCACGTCGTTGCCTTTCATGTTGGTCACCAGGAAGTGATGCCATTCCCTGGAAGGGAAGAGCAGCACCCCGTGAGACTGCAGCAGGTCCCCTCTTTGCCAAGGCGCCTCCGCGCGCTCGGCCGCCGCTTCCCACACGCCTCCCTGTGCAGAACTGCAGCTCGCGCGGGAGGCACTGCCTCCCCTGCGCGCTCTGCGCCAGGATGCACAGCCGCCACGGCCAGCGCTGTCACCCTACTCGGCAGCTCTGCAAAAGCAAGAATCCAGAGGCTGGCTCCTACGACCTGGCAGCGGGCGCATTTCCAAGGCTGCCCGCGCAAGGTGAACTCTCCAGGCCTCCGCTCCTGGCACACGGCTCCAGCTCCACCACACGCTCCGCGCTAGCTGCAGTGGCTCCCAACAGCGGGGGCAAAGGCAGATCCCAGCGCCCGGCCCGGCCTCGAGCAGGGCTGCGGGACCGCCCGGGCGCCCCGAGCTGCCCAGCCGGGCAGAGCAGCTTCCCTGCGGCGGGCACGGGGCGGCCCGGGCGCGCAGCTCCCCCCTTACCTGAACTTGGGGTCCTTCCGACTGGGGGCATCGGGGTCCGTGAGCACCAGCGTGTAGAGCTTCTGCGGGTCGCAGCCCTCCCACTCGATGCTCGTGGGCCGGTGCTGCACCTGAGGGCCGACGGCGTGAGCAGGGCCAGGCCGCGCCGCGCTCCCGCCGCGCTCCCGCGCGCCGCGCTCACCTGCGTGGGCGTGAGCACCTTGCCCAGCTCGTCGATCTCCAAGGGCCCGTACTTGACGCGCAGCGGCCGCGCGGGCCGCTCCTCCACCTCGGTGAGGGCCAGCGGGCCGCCCCACAGCGCCAGCTCCACCGGCATGGCGGCCGCTCTGCGCCGCGCTGCGC